>NC_138907.1:10100463-10700463 GCF_965231255.1 Vanellus vanellus
GGGAAGTGCTTTGCAAACAGGGTAGGGGCATTCGAGAAGCACAAGTTTCAGTTTTGTTTTTTGTTTTTTATAATTTTGGCAATTAAAATCCCTTTCCCATCTTACAGCAGAAGGCGCACATAGGGAACGAGCTGTAGGATTTCTGGCACCCTGTGTGCGGAAGCGCATCTGCTCGTCTCTATGCTGAGACGTACTACAGCAGCGTAAGGTGAGGCCGCAGCAGCATTTCCACCCGGACCCCCGTTTTCTGGGGTGTACAACCTGGCTGTCAGTTAATTGCTAAGGGAGAAATTTGAAGTATGCAGCTTCAGTCCCAAAGCAATTTTTTATTCAAATTTCACTTTTAAAAATAGAGATTTGTTATTTTTGTGTTATACAAATATATTTAAGGGGGGAAAACATGCCTAAGTTATTAATGTGTAATGCAAAGTTGGCCTTCTTGGGAAATAAAATGTAGCGTGTTTGGGAAGATTTGTTGGTAATCAATCATTGCTCTTTGCTGTTTAAAGAGCCCTTCACTTCTCATACCTGAGAACACCCTTGGCGTCTGCTCTGGCTACTGCTGCAAGACGTAACACCCTCCTGGGTGGGAATTACTCATGGCAGCAACCACTACGTGTTCTCAGGTGCGAGATCCCAAATTTAACCTTGGACTAATATAGGGTCTTGATCCTGCAAATATTTAGGCACTCACTTATCTAAAGGCCGTCAGTGGACCTACTCAAGTACTAATTTTAAGCAAGTGCTTCGGATCTTTGCGGGATCCAAGACCTACTTTTTAGCAGTGACTAGTTTCAGAATTTTATGATGTATTTTTAATATGCAGAGTATTAATCTAAAACATTTTAATAAGAGGTGTCCTGGTTGATCAGGTGCATAGTTGTAGAAACACATTCAGTAAGTAAATATTTATCTACCGAATTAAAAATATAACCCAAAGGTTATAGGGTGGACACGTTTCACTTAAGAATGTATAAACTATGCTGTTGTTTCTAGTGAATATCCATCTTTATCTTTCCGTAAGAGGCCCGTTCTTTCCTTTACACATCCAAATGCAAAATAAACAGCTCAACCTACTCCAAGTCCATGTGAATTACACTCTAAAGCCAAGTAGCCACGCGCTACTCACAGGTTCCTCATTGCGTGCAGCAGCCCCTTCAGACAATCGCATCACACCGGGATAACACAGGCGGCAGGAGACGAATCAGGGCCCACATGATTTTTTTTATTTTTGAAGTGCTCTTGGTTATTTGTTCAAATACATTAGAGTGCCAACTGTGTTTAATTTGGTGATGTAAAACTTTACCCAAGGAGGAGGGGGCCCATTTCAAAGCCTGAACTGGCGTCATGAGGCTTGAGCCAAAACTCACCGAACTTAAATGGGTATGGGGAGAGGTTTGCTCGTGTCTTTGGAAGTGAACAGATCGTGCTGGCGGCAGCAGGCTTCCGTGGAGGGTACCCAGAGCCCAGAAAGAGCAGCGTATACATACCAGAGGGAGGAATTTACCATATATATATATATATATATATATATATATATATTTACGCATACATCTGTATGTCTAAACACATACAACACACCTGTGGTATCTCTCTCTGTGTGTATATATATTACATACGATATGTATATTCAGACTACGTTACATATATTTACTTATAAATATATATAGAATTACATATGGTATGTAATGTATAATACATATACACACATAACTTTTTGTGTGTATGTGTTCAAAGAAAGAGGTAACGGGAAGCTTTTGAAGGACTTTTAAAATGTGGAAAAAGTTTTGGAGTAAGAAAAGTTAATGTGGAAATCTTAACTGAACGTGTACATGACTTTCCATTGCATTTATGTAATTTTGCAGTTCTCTGTTCAAACATTAAATATCTTATAAAGCAGCAAAATAACTAGATGGTTGTTCATATTTTCATAATGCTGACATAATTTATTAAGTGAAAGATCACGATAATGAGTGATATACAGAAATGGTGAGTTTTGATATAAGTATATATAAAACTAAGTGTATATACAATATAGAGATCTACTTCAAATTCTTCAGGATTTTTGCATCAGGGGATCTCTGAAAAATATGTCCAGGTAGACTAAGTTTTTATGGTATTGCTGATGGAAAATAAAGTCAATTTGTTAGTATTTATAATAAAGGGGAAAATGAAGCTCACAATTTGAAACAGGTGAACGCTGTTTAACTAAAGCCCTGTGATGATGTTTTATAAATATGAGTGAAATAAAGAGCTGTTGTAACCTGGCAGGTCCTATCATCATTGCCTATCCAAAGGTACCTGGGAGGTGAGAAAGCTGCTCCAAGTGGGATGACATCCTACTCCTCTGCTTTTTACACTGATAAAATGTGCTGGAAACAGAAAATAAACATGCTCCTCCAAAAGAACTGATCAACAGCTGAAGAGTAACAGGCTTTATGTTAACTCTGTGATACGTGGGACATAGGACACTAAGGCCGCAGGCTAGTGAGAGCCTTGGGTGTTACTTACATGGGTGAGACCCCCTGGCTCCCAGGGGGGCTCTGCAGAGGCACGCAGTGAGCTGGTGCCAAGCCACTGCCCATGGAGGGGGAGGGGGACACTTGGGAAGAGAGGGAGTGACATTTTTGCACTGCATTTTATAAGCAGTTCTGGCCCCCAAAAAATGCTACAGCAGATTTTTTTTTTTTTTTTTCTCTGCTGTTTGGAGCACTTCAACCCCCCCCCAAAAAAAACCCCAAATGTGTTTCCCACTTCCTCCCTACTTTGCACCCACAGTTTTGGGTACCTTTTAGCTCACATGTTCCCATGGCACAGAGTACATTTCATTTTATAATTTCTTACCACGTCTGCAGCAGTAAATGATGGCACTAGTTGTCATTGCTACAAGAGGCGAGAATGCGCCTGTCATCACCTATGGCTCCTCCCAGGCTCTGTGGAATTCCTGCACGCAAGTATTTCACCTTATGCTTTGGCATTAGCATTTAACCACTTCATTGAGATGCTGCATTTAAAGCAGTGGTTAGCCCATGCAGCACAAGATTTACTATACCTTTCAGTGTGGTCATCATGAACAACAGAATACCAGTGGTTTTTTTTTTTTTCCTATGTAATTTTCATGCAAATTTACAAAAAGTTGCTCATCATCTGCAGCCTTACTGAGCAACTGCCATGTTTGTGGAAGGCAGGTCCAGGATCATAGCAGAATTATTAGTTCTTCATGGGCCTTGACTTCAGCTGATGGTGTCCATGGTGCAGCTTAGCACCAGCTTGATGCAAGTCTTGCACACAGGTTGCTGCCTATGCAATGCAGTATGTGACTTCTCCAGTAATATGAGCCACCAAACATGCTTTAGGAACAATTTTTTATACCACACCTGCTGAATGTAATTTATGAGCATCAGAAAACCATTTTGATATCAGCAGCAAAGAGTGGTGACACCACAGCACAAAATAGATGAAGGTGGCAGGGGATATTCACATGTTAGACACCTAACCCAGGCTCTACTGCCATGCTGCCTCCTCGACACTGACTAAGGCTTTTTGTACTGAAATCAGAATCAGATTCGGGGGGGATACCCAGCTATGGCTAGAAGCTGTTTATACCCTATTTTGTGACAGAATTATTAAACACCCTTCCTATTGCTGCAGTTGGGGGTGTGGGTTCCCCCCCACCCTTGCAGTAGTCAAAACGTGCTTTCACCAGCAGTTATTCTGAGCAGTTGCTCCCAGCTCAGTGTGCAGCCTGCATATGCATTGATAAATTCCTTCTCTGCAGTTATTTACAGTGTTAATAAATTAAACCGAAAAGCAGCACGCACCCTAGTAAGCCATGTCTGGCATAAACTCCCACAGCATTTAAATAAAACAGCAGCAACAAAAAAAATCCTGAATAAAAATATTACTATGCGGCTCACCTGTCCCTGTTTCAAAGGCAGCGGCGCGCCACTTTACCAGACATGATAGTCACAGTCGATCAGATGCTACACCTGCATTGGAACACACTAATGAAAAAAACCAACACAATGTCGAAGGAAAGTCTTGGGTGATGGGAGAAGGCAGCCATGAAGCTCAAGGTTGTCAGCTCAAATGGCCTTTAGCCCCCACTCTCCTTCGCAGCTGACAGGAGCAACCAGCCAGAAAGAAAAAGGCATAACAAACCAAAAGCTGAAATGGAAATGGCGAACTGGGATGGGAGAAGGAAGGTGTAGCACGCCCAGCCTAGCGAAGCACTTCAGCACGTACTTTGTATGCCTAAAGTCAAGCTGAGGCCTAAACGATGCACCAGCACTTTACCTAGTGCCCAGTAGTTGCACGTACACAAGTGAAGGATTTCTTTTTTCCTTTTTTTTTTTATTCTGAGTCGAAGATTTCTGGAAGCTGCAAGAAGCTGTTGTGGAAGTATTGCTTTTTGCTTCCCCAGGCACGTGGAAAGGACCGCTTGTTCCAGCAATCCTGTGGAGCTCCATGGGACTGCAGCTGCCTGGGCTGTGGCAGGATCCCGTGGCAGTATTAAACTCTGTAACACACTACAGTCCAAGGAACTAATTTACTTAACAAGAAAATACCAAAACACAGTCATTTGAGTTGGCTGCAGTCTGCTCAAAGGCTTGTTGGCGGTCGTAAATACCATAGCTGCGCTGGTGAAGGGCAAATAATGCCTTTAGTATCTTTTATAAGGGTTCTCCCCCACTTTGGTGAAATTTCAAGTTTTATTCAGAGAAGACAGGCAGTAAAAGTGTATTTCAGATACAGAGAGTTTGTCTTTAGATCCAAAAAGAAAGGTCTGTCAAGCTCATCTCTATTTATAGACTGTAAATGAGAGAGATTTGGAATATGTTATTTAACGGGTATCCAGCCCTTCCCCTGGAAAAACTCCTGCACACCGTGCCAGTTGACGTTTACTAGTAGGGACTATTAGTCAACAGTAAAGGCAACACACACCCAACAGTGGGTATCTTCAGTAGAAGGCAAAACTTTTATTAAATGAACCAGATGTCACAAGTTAACATTCGCAGCTGTCTGAGAGATGGGGAATCGTACGGCAGCTATAGGAGCAGCAGAGGAATACGCAAATTTGTCCCAGGTACCGTGGAAAGCCAGGCAGCTCTGTAATAATAATTACTTTCAACTTGTCCTAATCATGAAAATCAGTTGCATAGGATGTACCTATTACTTGTTGCCCTGGAGCACTCTAATGGTCGTGGCACCAAAGGTGAGCCTACATCAGACAGAATTGCCACCAAGGTATCAATCTGTTCCATACCAAACAGCAAAAATCTCACTACTGTATCATTCGGTCAGGAAAAAAAACAGTCATTTAATAACTATGCCAGACAAGTTGCCTATCAAGGGGGGTGTGTGTGTGTGTGTGACTTAAGAGCCTTTGTCACCTGGTTTCTTCTTGCTTGTCTTCTCTATCATCGTCTCCACAATCATGGCTGTTTCTTCATACGTCTGAATTTTGTCATCTGAAAATTTCTCGATGGACTCCACCACCTCCACCTTCTCATAGCTCATGGAGCCAGGCAAGGCTGTTTCCCTGAACAAAAGGCCCTGCTTATCTTCTCGCTCATATTCTGTCTCTCGAATGACTCCTGGCTCAGTTGGGCTTATCAGACCGGGGGAAGGAACTGTCTCAGGCTCAGAGATCTCCGGATACTTTGTGATTTGCTCGATTTTTCCTCTTGTTTTTTTTCCCCATTCAAGCACATATTCTTTCTCTTCCTCTTTCTGTTTATCTTGGAGTTCAAACTCTTCCCTCCTTTCACAGATATCCACTTTCTCTTTTTCTGATGGTTCAACAGGTTCTGGCAGCTCCGGTATGGGCTCCACATCACCACCGTTCATCACCTTCCCGTTGCCGGTGGAAACTGTGATCCCTCCCACAGGTGGGGTGGAGGGGGCCAAGATACAAGGTTCTTCATAGCCCTCCTCCCCCGTTACCAGCACATAACGCCCTTTGGGGTGGGCTTCGGGTTTAGGCTCTGGTCTCTTGTAGACTCTTATTTTCTCCCTCACAATGTTACACAATTTATCAAAGGCTTTGCTTATTTGGGCTCCATCAGGTACATCCTCTGGGCCCATTTCTTTTTCATCAAGTTCTAATTCTTCCTGCTCAGGTTCACATGTGACTGAGCCGCCGTGCCTAAACTCCAGCTGATCTTGGTCAAAACCTTCCAGAGTTCTTTCATAAGTTCTTTCAGGCGAGAGACCGTCGGTTATGTCTCTAGACATCAGCTCCTTTTTCCTGGCAATTTTCTTGGTCAGAGCTTTTTGTCTGGGCTTGACGCTGGCAATGTCTTGCATGGCCTGGGTGATATCTAGGGGGAAATCAAAACAAAGAGAACAACAAACAGTGCTGAACACAGTCGCTGCAAATGCTAGAGCTGCCTCTCACCCTCACCGCTGCTGGTAAAGAGCTGAATGCAGCAGCAAATGCGAGCACAGCTTCCATCAGCACATGGAACAGCCTCTTCCTTTGCCCGGGCCCCCTTGGCCAAGTAGCCATTTTGCAACTGAGGTCGCCACTGCCGTGCACCAGTGTGAGGACAGGACAAATGTGCGTGTAAGAGAGGCAGCTGCACAAAACATTCACCTATCAGGCCTGCGTTAACGTTCAGCAGGAGCGTTCAGCTGCTGCAGTCGGGCTCAGCACCTTCCTCCCAGGCACGGTGGCAGGGTTTGGCCCTGTTAACTAGACAAAAAACCTCACCTCCTAAGGCAGAGCCTGAAGCTGGGTGCCCAAAGTCAGAGGCATGGCCTGGAAGCAGGACGAAGTGGAAATAGCTTGTCTGGCTTTTACAACTCCTGCTAGGGTTTGGGGAAGGAAAAAAAAGCACACCGCCAAAAGCCCTATTTAAAACCCTCCTGCTGAATGCAGGGTTGCTGGGTGAGCAGTTCAGGACTGACGGGAAAGGTGAGTGTCACCACCAGCTCTTCCCACGCTTCTGGAAGAGGGGCTCAGCAGGGGGATGCCTCGGCTTTGCGTCCTTTGTGTGGAGGCAGAGATTGGTACTGGGGAATTACAAGGGGACAGACAGGTATTAATCTGCTTTCCCACAGACAGCTGTTTTCTCCCATGTCACAGCGATAGTAATGCACAGAAAATGCCCTGTTTACCTTGCAGGTGTGGTTAGAGAGGGGCCAGATCCTCAGTGGGTACAAAACACCACTTTGCCAGGACAGTAGTTATGTACAGCTGCTGAGGATTTGGCTTCAGGCATTATGGGCCCATTTCAAATAAACTGCTTTGGTTCATAGAGCAGTTAGAAAAATTACAGCTGCACTCCAAAAAAAAAACCAACCCTCAGTTGAAAGCTCATCCCCATTCTCTGGGCAGTTTGTTAGTAAAACCCCAGTGAGCCTTGGACTTAAGCTATAGTAAGTCATCTCAGATATTAGTACCTACAGCACCTTTCTATAAACCAGCTCCTATCTTTGCTAAGAGAAGCCTCACTAGTTTAGTCCTGGCCATTTCCTTGTCACCAGGTTTACAAGCACCCTAATTCTAACACGCAATCATACAACACAGAGAAAACACCACTCAGAGGAAACCACGCCAAAAAAAAAGGCCCCAAAACATGTCGTCTGCCTTCTCGCTGCACTCAACACGCCCTGATGCTCTTTGCATGTAACTGTGCAGGCCAACAACTTGCAACAAGTCAGCACAAATCCCTCAGCTCTTTCCACAGTTTCAGGTGCCTTCTGCCTTTGCTCTATCGATTGGCTAAGTAGTAAGTTGTAAAAATAAGCAAAGAAACTCATTTGCTTGTGGTTTTGCCCTTTGACAGCTTGTCCCAAAGCCAGCTGAGGTAAGCTGAAATCGTTGCATTTACTTAGCAAGCCTGGAGTCAGGCTGTCAGGGCTGGTGTTTGTATGGAAGACAAATGGAAAAACAGCTTAAAATACAATGATGCTGCTCTTGACAGACACAGGAAGACATGTCACAGGTTTACCTCTTCCCCTCGAAGCTTGAGGCTGGACAGGTCTATAGATCTGCGTGAAGAGTGTGACTGGCGTTCCTGCTATAGCAGAGTTTAACCTGCCGGAGAAGACGCGCATCGGTCAGACCTCTCCCCCTCATTTCCATCAAGAGCAAGTGAAATTGTGCAAAATGAAGCATGGAGGTTAAAGAAATGTAGTTCTCTGTGGTGAGGAGTCAAAGAGAATGACAGGAGCCTGTTTCTTGTCCGGGGAAGATCAACGCAGCCACAGCACCTTCGCAGGAGTTAGGCTGGTTTCCACCAGCAGGAGATGTGGGATGCTCCGCTAGGCAAAGTACACCAGTGGTAAAAACCCATAGCAAGAGGTCTGTAATTTAGCACAGCACTTTGAAAGGATGGGAAGATTTTGGATGGGCAAACAGTTAATCCATGCCTACCAGAGGTCAGCAAGAACTGTAAATGCTGGCCAGTAAAATACAAAATTTGGTAGCTGTTACGACATTACCTGCATATGCCTGACTTCAGAAGGGCAAGAAGAAAACTGAACAGTCTTCCTTGGAAATTATTTGAGGAGTCAGTGGTATTACGGGTTAAAAATGAAAACTGAGAGGCTGGCCTATACGCAAACCAGTTACTGTATCTGTGGCCTTTCCAGTCTGCTCTGCCAGAATCTGAGAGAATATTTTAGCCTGTAGGGAGGTTACACCCTGGGTAGATATGCAAGAGATGCACGTTTTGATTTTTGGCACTGAGAATTACCCTGATCAGCTACTCCTAACCAGAACACATTATTCAAAATGAGACGCTGAAAATTGATGAAACATCTGTTCCCCACATGTAAGATTAACTACGAGTGAGTATCCTTCTGCTGCATCTTCTGGACCACCCAGAATAGCAGTTTGGGGGCTCAGGGGTCTGGCCCTGCTGCATCTCTGCGCAGGCGGCACAGGCACTGCTGTGAAAGCCCAGCTGCTTTTCTCTTGTGAGGCTGATGTGACATTAGAGGGAGCCAGTGCTCCTCTGTAAGTTTAAACACAACCCAAATCCCTGCAAATTTCTTATATTCTATCCTTCCCCCTCCCCTTGCCTGAAGAATGGGGTCGCTGTGAAGAGCGTTTTGCTTTACAGCGTATTTGCCCTGTCTGAGCCCTGTGAGACCAACCTGCCCGTAACGTCCCAGCAAGCTTTGCTAACACCCGGCAGTAGAAAGGGTGTTCAGTTTGCTTTCCTATGCTCCCGACCTCTGTGCACTGATGCCAGGACAGTATATGGAAAGGAGAAGCTCAAAAAGGCTCTGACCCTTTCCTTGGCAGAGGCTTGACCAGATTTTGCATCTATTGAGATTCCTGTCCCGGAAAATCTACCAGTGAAAGGTGCGAAATGGCCATAGCTTTGGGCACATCAAATGCCCTTAAACATACACTTTTCAAAGGAGATAAAAGAGATCCCTGGCCTCTTTGGGAGAGTCCAGAAATCCAGCCTTACCGGCTGTCCTCGTTCTCGATGATACGCTTGTACCGTTCCAGCTCGTTCTCCAGGGACTGCTGGTAGATCACCAGCTGGCGGCAGTCAGTCGTGTACTTCTCCAAGGTCCTCTCAGCCTCCTCTATCCCCTTCCTAAGGTTTTCAATCTGCTCATTGTAAAGCTGAATTTCATCATCGTAACTCTCCTGTGTGTTTTTAATCGCTTGCTCCAGCATGGTTGTCTGGTAAACAAAATTGGTGGGTAAAAGAAGCAGCTCTGAAGCATTCAGCATCCCCATATTTCAAGGGTAATTAAAGGCAAGACATGTTTAGTTATGATGGGTGAGGCTGTACTGATGAAACACAGCAGCAGTTGCACTGCATTGGTTTAGTTATTCAAAGCAAATAACTCCCGCCCATCCTGCCCCCTTATCTATCCTGAGGATTCTGTTCCACAGTAAGCATGATGGGATCGGCATGAACCAGGGGAACAGCTGAGTGATGGCTCCTTCCCCATGCACGCGAGATGGGCTGATGATTTGCTGCATGACCCTCAGCTCACGGTGGACGGCCTCGGCAGAGCAGCCAGTGTCTTACGAGAAGAACAAAAGTGCTTAACCGGGAAGATGTGCCAGGCAAAACCTGTTCTTCCTTCACTGTGGACCACGCACCGAAGGTTAAGGAAGGGTCTTTTTAAAAATAAATAAAAAGTTTCCCTTCTGAATTCAATTCTTTAGCTTTTTTACTTTATGACAAAAATAACTACTGTGACATAAGGCCTCAACGCCAGTCACTGGAGAGCACATCAACCAGGAGGTGGCGATGTGTCCCTTGCAAAAACAAGGGGCAGGAGTTACAAGTGGGATATTTGGCTGTGTAATTCCACTCTCACTTTCTTCTGCTACTTTTGGCTATTTATTCTATTTCTTTTATCACTTAGGATTTTTTTTTTCCCCCTTTTCAAACAGCTTCTAAAGAGATGCACTCACAAAAAAGCTAATGGTGTAATAATTGACTAATGGACCCTTTAATAATTGATTTATTTATATATGTTACAGGCAAGATGTTCAAAAATCCTTTTAAGAGCCTAAATTTAGAAGCCAAATCCCTTGGTATTAGTCTGGTTATACTGCAGTGTACGAGGGGACCAACAGGTTTCACAGACCCCTTTAGTGTTCAGTGCTCACAAGATGGGATTG
Source organism: Vanellus vanellus (assembly GCF_965231255.1). Taxonomy (NCBI): domain Eukaryota; kingdom Metazoa; phylum Chordata; class Aves; order Charadriiformes; family Charadriidae; genus Vanellus; species Vanellus vanellus. The sequence continues at coordinate 10,111,073 of NC_138907.1, forward strand.
ATAACCTCTTGGTAACATAGTTATCAGGTCCAGAAACAGGAAAGCAAAGAAGCTCCAGGACACCCCAGTCATCAGCTCCTACCTTCACCATCACAAGCAACCGCGTCATCAACCTCCACTCAAAGTTATTTCACTCTTTAAATGTCAAGGCATGAAAATGAATAGATTAATAAACTCCTTTGAAATGGGACAGGAAGATTCGATTTTGAAAGCAGCATGACTAATTCCCCAAAGAGTGCTTCTCTCCGTCTGCCAGCAGGATGATTTTCTCCCCTTTTTTCCATATTGATTCATTATCTCACTTATCACTATATTGATTCTTGCCCTTCACAGAGCGTACGTGTCCTTTCCACCTGAGCATCAGACATGAGAAAGAGACCAAGGAAAAGACCTGGGGGTAGCACTGTCCCTGAGCGCCCTAGCAAGGAAGTTACATTCAGGAAGTTAAGAGCTGCTGCTACGGCTGTCCAGAGGAGTCCAAAATCCCACCAAAAGGTGTTTTATACCAGTATATGACTTCCCCACCCCTCACCCTGGAACAACAATTCGAGGCACAAAGGAAGCTGTATTTGGGGGGCATAATGTGGTCATTCTCTACCCCTACCTAAGAAACATTCACCTGCATGGAGGCAGACCTGCCATTGGCAGTTACCCAGGTCTGGCTTCTATTCCCTTGTAGCCTTCAGCTGCTCCTCCATCTCCTGCCGCCCTCGTCACTGCACTGCACACTCACTCAGAGACACTGGCTGGAGGAAGAAGGTTCATTTACGGCTGGTTTGGCTTGGAGATGGGATGAAGCAATGAGTGAAAGTCTTGGCCAGTCATTTTTTGCACATCAGGAATGGGCAAAAAGCAGGTGGTTTTGGTGCTGGTAGTGTCCAAGCAGGGGAGAAGCCTTGACTTAATGCTTAGTAGTGACAGGGATGAACGCAGGATGCCAAATGTAGCTCGACACCTATTTCAATTTTGATTACCAAGTCTGTCCAGCCCTTCTCACAGCAAGCTCAGCATTGCTTTTGGTGCTGACGGAAAGGATTAGGCAGAACTCTGAAGGTCCCCCCTCATTTTTCATGGAGCCGATTTCCAGCCTGAACTCAGTAAGAAAGCAAGCAAGCAAGATCATCCCTGTGTGACTTTTCCATCTATGACCTCCTGCTGACTCTATCCTGCACGAATCCAGTTGCAAAGTGGAAACCTTCTCCCACCAGCTATTCTATAGGCAAGGACAGCTTTGTTGTGGCTACAATACCTACAGCCTTCCCTGGCCATCTAAACCCGATGATTTGGGCCACCAAGAGAAAGGGAACGAAACAGCTGAAGAAAAAGGTAGAAAATTATAATGAAAAAACACCTCCAAGTCAACTGAGTTCACAAGACCCTGTTAAAGACCATGTGGCCATAGAAAGATCAGAGTTCATGAGCATTCTATTTGTGTTTATGGCAGTACCTCTGTCTGCAGTTTGTACTTCTGTGCCTGCAGCTGGCAGAGGATGCTCTTGTATTCCTCCAGCTGGCTCTGCAGAACAGGGATCCTCCTCTCCGCTATCAGTTTTTCCTGGTTGGAAGAAAACAACGTGTGTACAGGAAAAGTATGTTTTACTCTTAAAAAGAGCCAAAAGAAATTCTACTACTGGAAATAAACTGTACAGACAAATAGAAAATGACAAAAGACTAATAAAAATATGGGTTTTGAAGCTCAAGGAAACACACATGGTATGGTTTTCAGAATAAAAGATATCAAATGGCAGGACTGTAGAAGTACAGCTTATGCTGAAATTAGACCCTGTAGATACAGCTGGTCATATCTTCTTCCAATTAATAAACCTTCTTGGCATAGCCACTCATATTGGTGGGAATCGCCAAGTTTTCATCTAGTCTGTAGCAATTTATTTGATTTACAAATTTTCACCACATCTCACCCCTTCAGGACAAGATTTTCTCTCTGTAAATACTTATATATCCTGCCAGCTCCTCCTCAGACAGGAAGCACAACTACTTCAACTACCTTTGAACTAACCATTTTGGGGGCTAATAGATATGCTGGAGTGCACCTGACTAACGCAATCTCTTTTCTCCTGATAAATTCAGTTTTCCGAAGTTACAGTTATATTCAGTACTTACTCATAGTTGTTGCCGTTTTGATCTAAACTTGCAATGGGAGTTAGATGATCTGGGATGCTTTAGGAGTAAACACTTACCTCACATATGCCAGTGGTTATGGGGGACACACGAGGGGTTGTCTGGATGATCTGCTGCAAAACACTGACGTAGGTCTGGATTTCCATAAGGTTCTGTGGTGAAGTAAAAAACATTTTCATCAGAAAATGCCCTAGCAAGGTGCTCCCTTCAACGTGCTCCATTTCTGGGTCTTATTCCTAGGTATTTACTTCTTTCAGCATATAAAAGTCCAGTTCATGTTCAGGCTTCGTTTTGGAATGTGGTTTTAGCCCTGATTTTGAGTGCATGTGTGCCAACAGTTTCATTGTGCTGAGGGTACATTACAGGCATTTGGCTAAGTGACAATATGGTTCATAGTCTTAATTAAAGATTTAATGATTTCCGATTTCAAAGGAGATTTTCAAAATGAGAACCACAAATAGCTTTGCATGCAGTCCAAAAAAGTGAGCCTCTTCTTTCAAAAGCAGTGAAGATGGGACAGCGGCCTGATCCCAAGCCTCACAGCTCTCCCAGGAAGGAGAAGGGGCACTGCATGTGTTAAAGTCAGCTACGCCTTAATCATACAGCCACAGGTTTATGTCTGTGGATTAACTGGAATGCTCTGTCCCAGAAAACTGGGTATCCCCCTCTGATCAAAGCAATGGCTTCTTAGCACGAAATAGAAAACAGCTCGACCAGCACATTGTGTTGAATCATGATAACAGCGTAACAAATTCAAGACGTTGCTACAGCTGTAGACATTGGACCCCAAGGGAGTCAATTTGGATGTCTGCAGCCATCTAGCTGTTGGGCTTGACCTCCACACTGCAGCTGTTGTGTCCGCTGAAAATATAGAGCGCTATATGTACCCACCAAAACGCAAATGGGATTTGCTTTCGTTTGCCACTGGAACAGACCATGAAGAAGGGCAAGGCTTCACACACATCTCTAGAAGGAAGAGCTAAAGAAGATGGCAAATTCAGCCAGTTACCTTCTTGTATCTATCCTTTGTGGCATTAATGTCATCCTGCAGGAACTGGGACTCGATCTGCAGCTCCAGGTTGCACAGCAGTGCTTCATCAGCTTCCTGCAATACAGAGAGAGGTGGCACGGTCAGTACATGCGGCTGACGTGCCAAAACCACAGCAGCTGCTTAGCCATAACACGAGTCATTGTACATGCATAGCAGCCTGTGTGGAGAATTAAAGCCTGCTGGGAGAAACAAAAGTATTATGAAACCAACAAACAACAGGCACCTTATTCATCGTGTTCTCCCATTGTACACGCTGCTTTTCTGCACAAATATAATTTATTATATGGTTTGGCCCTGGCACTGTCAAAATATGTTTACCATATGCTTTATGAATGCTGGGAGTCAAGTAATAGACGCTGTGAAATATCAGTCTTTGACACTACAAACTTGCAATGGTGCATGAATCTTAAACAGATGACATCATCAGACTAAGGCATTGATTTCTCTAGTGTTTATGACAGGACCTGAGGTACCCTGGTGCCTTTTTACTAACCCCAGTAAAGAAGTCCTTATAAAAAAAAAAAAAAAAAAAAAAAAAATCAAAACAGGATGGTCCAACATATTTTCACTCCTTTGGGTTTGTTCTCAAATATCACAAATATTTGTCAATTTGGAGCTATTTCTAGAAATAAAAATGACAGATGAGCAAGTCAAAAATGACAGATGAGCAAGTCCAGAAAAAAATCACTTTGCTGCAGAAATTTCTAATACAATGGGATTTGTGAGGATGAAAGTTCATGATGTCCAACTAATTCAGATGACAAGGTGCATGACTAGCATGTGATGTCGAAGTACATAGGTATGAGTAGCACCAGTATTTAAATCCAGTGAAATCTTCATTTTTGTTCGAAGGTTTAATTTAGGTACTTCCTATGTTATGTTATTTAATACAAGCCCTGGAATATAGAATAATTTCCATGGAACCTGGCAACATATTTTACAAATATGTAAGTGTGAAGCGAACAGCTTTATTCTTCCACTTAATGCATGCCTTCTTGGTTGAGTTTATCATTAACTAATACTATAAAATATCTCCTTTGAGAAAGTATCTTGAAAGCTGTCAGCTGAATCTTCCTTGCAACTCTACAAAACTTGTAAGTTCCTCCGCCATTTTGCAATTTACCTCAAGAAAGTCTTGACTTCTGCATTTAACTTGAGCTGTAAAAAGAAAAAAGGATTTAACGGTGTTCCTTTAAAATTACCTACGTGCCACTACCAGCTGCAAGTATGTCTCAGCGAGTGGATCACAAGCTGTAAATAAAGGACTGAAATCTATGGGTGCAGCATATGACTAGTAGAAGGGGATTTTTCTTTTTGCACGTGCACAGCATGCGCTATTCCAAAAATGTGTGGATGTTCGCTGTCTTATTATGCTGCTGAGCCTCCCAGCCACAGACCTCTCCAGCGGTCTCGCTGCTTTGTGAGACAGCGGCTGATTCAGACACAACCAGCCCAGCACATTCGGAGCCAGTCATGGGGAATGCCCGCTGCTTTTCTGCGCGTCCCTGCCTTCCTATTGAGAGGGAGATCAATGGGACAATGGCCACATCGGGAGGTTTGGGGGGGAGCCAAAAAAAGCCCCATGGCCCCTAGATAATACTGATAAGCAAATATTTCTGCACGTAATAAGCAAAAACAGCATTCGGCTTTCCAAATGTTTCTCCAAAGGGGAAAAATGCTTTTGCTTTTATTCCCTGCTTTCAGATAGACCAGCTTCATTGATGATGCTGTATATCAGAACAGTGCAGTGCCTATACATTTTCTTCTGAACTTTGCAGTATTTGCTATTTACTTAACGTCCAAAAAAAACATTCTGCTTTAGCTGCTGGTTCCAGAACATTGATCCATGTGCTGAAGCAGCATTTTCATGATCCCTTAGAACTCTCCAGAACCCCTGTTTACTGATTTTCCAGACTGATTCTCCATCTGCTGGAAAAGGCATGAGTTTACATCTGCACATGCAGGTTTCGGGCTACGTCTTGGGCACTGTATAGAAAATCAGCTGCGTCCTCTCTAGCATTTGGTGCCCCAATACAAGGAGCTGCTGCAACGGGGGCAGCCTGGGGCAGTCCAGACACAGCCTCGGATAAAAACACCCCCAGCAGGCTCAAGACCTTGTCAGCTGTACCTGAGGTTGTCAAATCAGTCCACTTTTCTCTAGCCACAGATTGGCTGAGAGGAACCGTGAAGATGGACCCACCAAATCCAGCTACCCCTTACAAAATATTTGCCTCCACAAATACTTTTTAAAAGCTTGCAGGGTGTCCGAGAGCCCTGCTAGCACACTGGAAAATAGCACTGATGCAGCATATCTACAGCTCACTGGAGACAGAAATGCTAAAATGCACTTTTTTAAAAATATAAAACATGCATGTCGTTGATACGACAGTGTTCAAGCAGAACAGCTCCTGCCTTTTGTAGCAAGGAGGTAAAAAAAGAAGTCTATTTAAGCCACTCATAATTGTTTCCCAATACAGAAGACTAAGGATAAGCTGTGAAAAATACAACTGGGGAATGACATAATACAACTTTCTTCACTCAGACAAAAGCTCGTAGCAAGAGAGGATGAATCAAGACTTTCTCAATTTCACAGACCTGGTTTGGAAACTTCCCAAACATGTTAGTAAACTTTTATCTTTCCTCTGAGCCATCTTACTACTACTACTATTATTATTATTTCTCTTCCCATGGTATTAGTTCAGGGAAGTGCAGCTTGATGTAAACATTCCTCGTTTCACTGCGAATAGAATAAATCAGGGGGTTTTGTGGCTTCTCTTTTGTTTGGAAAACTAATGGGAAGCCGAGGGCCTGTCCTGGGAAGGGCTGACCATGCTCTGCAAGGGAGGGACGAGCTTTGAAACCCACCAAACTTCAAGACTTGGGCACAACTGTCATTTTTTCATGCCATGATATCAGTACAAAATATACTTTAATACAGTAGCTGTATTAAAGAAAAAAAGGGGGGGGGAATAAGGTATTCAGCAACAAACACATTTTCTCTGGTCATATTCTGGACTCTTAGATATGTGTATTGGTTGAACGGTATTACTAGTAAATGAGCTTTCCTACCTCTGTGCGTAGACTCTAATTCACTCAGAGAGCAATTGTCTTCTGAGTTTAAAAAAAAGTGTTAAAAGAGTTAAAAAGGTTTATTAAAGGCACCTAGACATGTGCCAGATCTTCAGCAAGGGTTAATTTGCGAAGTTCACATTGGATGTGGAAGAAGCAACATGTGTTTCAACTCCAGGTCCCAAAATGAATGCAGGAATCATTTTCTGATGCTCTAAAAGGAGTGTTATGCAGCAGATCCTCCAAGTCCTTGGTCTTACTGAAAAATTAAGTAAGTCCTGAGCACAGCTGAGGCTGTGGGGTGCAGATTGCATGTGCTACATGACCAAAATCAGCAGGACTGTACAGAGCAAGGCACCCGACAGTGCGTACACACACACTGAGGCTCAGCTGCTTCCACGAGGGGAAGAACTTTTCATCAGTGCATATTGACAAGAAATGTCTTGCTCTGACATTTTATCTTCCCACTGCTTCTTCAAAGCAGTTTGCTATAGTAAATGAAACCCAAGGAAAAAAATTATAAAAGACCTTTTCTTTTCCATTTTTCCAGGCTTACCTTATTAAGGCGCTCAAGGGTTTCTTTTAGCCTCTGCTGATATTCACGTTCATTTCTATACCTGCAAATAGAACAAAGGAGATGAAGTTCAATGGTTCATCCTTCTGCAAACTAAACTGATCACGCACTATATATGCTTCACAGTAAAGTAGAATATGAACCTTGAAAGGGCCCGAAAGATTTATTTACGCATTAGCATTAATATTTTTTTGGTCCCAGATGCTGAGAGTATTGACTCAGAATTGACTAACTTCTTGTTCTCAACTTACGTAGCAGAAAACAATGGAATGCCACACATTTGCTATCACTTTTTCAGAGAAAAGCCAAGAACAGATTATTTACAACAAAAGTACATTCGACTGGCACTGGACTACAGTGACAGCCATTCATCAGTGGTTACCACGTGAGTATTTGCTACATTGGCACATTAGCATTTAATGACATTGTATGTGGTTTTCAATTCTACCTGATGTTGTTCAATAAGCGTTTTCATGACAGACATATTAAACACAAAGGTTGCAGTTTCACTGTGTATAAATAATATTGTGTTATGATGCTTTGATGGATAAAGCTTTGTGTCCTCTTCGATACCAATTTGTATTTTAGCTTGGTCAAAATCACATGCAAGTCTTTGTAAGAACTGCATTTAGCCAACTATTCTTATGCATTCATAAAATGTCCACCAGTGCTTAATGTGCATGTTCCTCTACTGACTGAACAATGAATGTGTATTGTGTTATCTTTCATTTGAGGAAACGGCACATATTCTTTAAGAATTTGGATTCTGTATTTGTATGTTAGATAGAATTTTCTTCCAGAAAATCCTTTTAGTTGCAGAGTACAAAACTTCCCAATTGTTGTTCATTCCTTTCCCTAAATAAAATATATATAAAATGTTTAATAGGAGATAGGGTTTAATGAGACTCCATTAAAAAAAAAACAGCCAGAAGCATCTTATAGTACAAGGCAATGAGACTTTGCCATCAGTGCTATACAAGCGGCTCATCAAACTCCATCTGCTGCCAGTGCCAAAGTACATAAATACAGTATATTCCCGTTTATCCCTTTGCTTTCCCTAAAACAATGGAGATACAAAGCTCTTGTTCTCTTACTTTCTATAAGAAACCTCATGGTGGGTGACAAGTTAGCTCTGGTGGTGAATGTCCTTCATTTGCAGTACAAGCAATGGACATCAACACCTCCACGAACCCTGGATGAAATTCAGAATTGAACATAAGCCCTTGTCTGTCTTCTGAAATCATCAGTTCAGCCCAGACATGCTGATGGCATCCAAGAGACTTGCTCCAGTCAACAGAGAACTTGTCAGTTCCTAGACTGAACAGATCAAGGGTTAAGTTATAACGGTCGTGTCAACCTCGCTTCTTTCTTTTTATCTTCTGAAGGAAGGATGAACAGCCAACATTATTCTCATCTCTTTCAACACATCCTGGAAAGCTGAAGGGATGGGGTCACTCATGAACTGAGCAGGACCACAAAGGAAGAACTTGGCAGAACACAGAAATGGACTTAATTTGGTGCTCTGGTTTCCCAACTTTCCCTTCTTTTGAAATCCCATACTATCAGCAGGGTTAGTCATTGGTCTGTTTTCGATCCTTACCATGAACAGTAAAGAAACAAGTGAAAAGGATGAGGCTTTATTTCATTATCACTCCTAAAAATTGCTGGGTTGCTTCAGCTGAAGTGCTATTTTCTGACAAAACTCAAATAACATCTTTTTGCCGAATTGTAATAACACAAGTTTCACTTCCAAGGATACAACCAAGAAGAATATTCAGCTTCAACAGTGAGCCTTTGTTTTTGTTGTTTATTAAGTAGCTCACCCTCCAACCAATTTTTCTTTCTATCTTATAATTTTTTTGTGTGCAGTTGCCAATAAACACTTCATTAACTTAGATACTTTCTGAAAACTGGGCAAGAAAGAAGCAGATTATGGCAGCTTGCAAAATCAAATACATAGCTACAAAAAAAGGTTGGATTTACACTCTTAGTAATGTGCAACCACCCAATACAGTCGGGGCCTAAATCTCAGCCTTAACATCATTCAGACCTGCTCAAACCTGCCAAGTTGCTAGGTCCTCACTCAAAAATTCTTTCAATGACTGAAATACTCATTCAGCTACACTTTCCTTCACTCTCGAATAACCCAAATACCTGCTGTGTCACTCAGCCATAAACCCACCTGGCAGCCTTCAGAGAGGTAGCATTGTGTGATTATCCTTTGAGGAGGATTGCTTTTAAGTGACTTTCGACGTACTCCAGAAGCTCAGCGCAAAAGGGCTAAGGACCTCTTAGAAATGCTTCAAAGACCTCATGATGCCTCTGTGCCTGCTGAAATGTATCTACGTAACTGCAATGTCTGACAAATTACAGCCCTGTTATGCTTCAACCCCGATTTCAATGTTCAAGTCATTAGCTGGACATGTTGAAAAGAGGTCAAGCTTTTCTTAGATGGCTGCTGGTCAGCCTTTCCTGGACCTTAAAAGCCATGAGGTTCATTTGCTTCATTTTTAAAGAAAAAAAAACCTTCTCATCTAGTCAAGTAGCTTTAGAGGTGCAACAAACCTTTTTGGACTGTTTAAAAAAAAAAAGAAAAGGTATTAATTGCTTTTGCACAGAGGAAAAGAAGTGAAGTGGAGGGGGCTGCCAAGCTCAAACAAAGGCAGATCAGAGCTTTAAAGGTTCCCATTATCTCACCTCTTGTAGGTGAGTAGCTCTCCGTTGGGGCACTTCCAGATTCACAGGTATTTGTTAAGCCCCTTGAGCCCCGCTACAGCTCGGGGCACTGGCCTGGGGAGAGCATGGGGCAGCTCACCACTAGGCTTGTTTCTCCACCTGGAAAGCACGGCTCCAGCAGCACTGTAAATCGCTTTTCCCATTTCCAGCTGATGGACAGGCTGTGCTTGCTCTTAAAAGATGGGGCCAGGGCTAGGCCCTTTTTATTCAGACCCTGCCTCTGCTGCAGTGAAAGGGCTGGCTCCCCTCCAAAGAGAAAACAGTCACAATACATCCTAGCGATGCTCAATGGCCAGATACTCAATTTGGTGTCAAGCCTGTGCTTTTAATATAAAGAGAAATGCTGCCTCTCTGTTGAACCCTACGGAACTCTTCTAGCAATGTATGAAACCTCCTGGCTTGCCACAAGCTGAGGCTAAACTTTTCTACTACGTTTTTCCTTTTCAGTTTCCCTGAGGCATTTCAGTAGCCTTTTCTCAATCAAGGCAGCAGTAATTTGGGTGCCAAAGAGAGTACAAACTGCAAAATGCTGGTCCTACAAGGATGATGGACAGGCCAATAATGCTTGTATTTTACACCCTGAAAGCTACAATGAGCCCCGTGAGGGCTCTGCTGATTTATGAGCAGATTGCTACCTGCATTATCAAGAAGCTGCTATCGAGTGGCTGACAGCCACGGGGCAAGATTCTGGCAGTCTAAGGAGGGGGTGGAGAGCAGGCAGGACCTCCTCACCTGCAGCAGGATAAAACTCTCCCTAGCACCAGGTAAGCAGCAGCAGCACAGACACAACTCCTGGGGACAGGGCTTGAAGATTGCTTTACTGATGGACACTAGTTACGGATCCCCTGCTGCTCTGCATATCCCAGCTACCGTGTTTTCGGTCTCCACTGTGGTCCCAAATGGTGTCAGCTCGTCTGAGCATCACTGTGCGGCACAGCTTGGAGAACACAGTGCCAACTGCTGTGTCTAGCGACTTCCAGGGAATCATATTGCATGCAAAACCCACAAGATTAGTAGTGAATGAATTTTAAATGAAACAATTGATTAGCAAGACTTAATTTCTGAAGTTAATTAATCCCGTTCAGTCAAGGGCCCTAAAAACTGGGTTTCAGCATCTTTCCTAATATCATGGAGAGAGAAATACAGTCCTCTCCCACAGCCAGATGCAATATTGCTATAATAATGATGCTCAATAAAATTAGCATAATTAGTCTTTTTATGAGATGCATCCAAACAATTCCTAGCAGTGTTTTTGTTGCAACTTTAAGAGACTGTTGGTACAGAGTCTTAATTATTCATGTTAATGTGAAAAGCTATGAATGTTGCTATAAAGGATTTAAAAATTAATTTTAACGTAAGATCTACTTTTCAATGGTTCATGCACATTTCATAGTACAAACCTGGTAGTCCCAGGCCCTCCTGTATTTAAATATAGCTTTAAAAGATCTACTTATACATATAAATCTATTTCCCAAATTGCAAGTGTGAGTAAAAGAATGGGTTGTAAGAGCTAAAATTCTTTGCATTAGTGAAGGGTGTAGACATTTGACAATTAATTGGTACACAATGCTCCACTCTAAGAGATTTTGTTAATCCTAGTGCACCAAAGTAGATGCTTTATGTTCCCAACTGAAGCAAGAACCCCGTACGTTGCTAGTGCAGCGAGAGCAGTGCCTGCTGCCAACTGAGAGCAGAGCAGGTCTTCAGCACAGGAATTACCTCCGATTTCAGTAGCATGGCAAGGCCCTAACACATCAGAGAAGGTTATTCCTTCTGTATTTTGTTAAGAGACCTTTATCTATAAATTTAAGCAGCTGAAATCGTAGCCATCAGGGTAGCTTTGAGCTAGAAGCAGGGTGAGAAGGCAGAGCACATGGCATCAGAGCACTGGCCTTGTTTGAACGCCTGCAACTCCAAACCCAATCCATTTTTTTCAGGCTCTAAAGAAACTTTAATGTTTATCTCCCGGTGAAATTCAGCAGCTCCCAAGAGAAAAAAAAATAAACCCCAAATTCACTTCTTAATGTAAACTAAAGGCAATTTGGTTAAAAAGCAGCCACTGCTCTTCCATTGTAATGGCCCTGTGTATCTTTAATTTTTAAATTGCAATGTTGTTGGCTTGGATGGAGTTTAAGTTTCCTTTTTACTTTTGTTTATGGCTGCTGAGTGAACACCCCAGGATTGTATGACAAGGTACCATCCATTTTTTCTAAGTAGTCACTAACTATCCCCGTAACAGGTCCTAAATCTCACTTCCAAAATGCACAGCCCCCTTCTCTGGGTGCTTCCCCACAGGATTTTCAATGTCCTGTATTCTTCCCCACCCATTTATAGCTTGCACCCCTAATAAAAAGTAAAATATCTTTGTGGCAGATAGCTAAACCTGCTGCTGAGGAACTATGTAGGCAGTTAATCCACAAACTACTCACCAAGTCCTGTGTAATTAATTAAGCAATACAGACAAAGCTGCCTGTTGCTGAAGGGAAGGGACTACACTTGTCTGGAGTCACTCGTATGCCTCAGCCCCCAAGGTCCCTGCTCTTTGATTTATGGCGCAGTGAGGTTAGAAAGGTGAAGTTAGGGGAAACCTGTTCTTACAGCTGTTGCTTTAGCAGCACGAGTTGGAAATCACAGGATGCAAGGAAGAAGAGGAGGATAATTAGGCAAATTTCACACACCAGGAACAAAAGTTATTTACTTTCTTTTCATCTCACATCTGTAGCGGCTGGCACTGACTGGCCCAGGTGCCTCACAATGCCTGTAAATAAGAGTTTCTCAGAGATATCCCACACGTTTCAGGAGATGTTTGGAGTCACGTAACCCTGTGCTGCTCAAACACAAGACTTGCTTTGAGCCACGTGTTTTTTAATTGGGTTATTCCCTCTTTACAGTGCAGAGCACAATCCTCCTACAGCTAACGAGCAACAGCAACCGACGTGTGCCACGGTGAGGACCTGCTGCCATAGAAGGGAGAGGGCAATTGCCTGTCTAGTAGCAGGGAGACCATGAAACGCAGAGCTAGTCCTGGCACCTCGCTTTTCACCATGGGCTTACGATCCATACCTGGCTACAAGTCTGATAGACATGGAGGGGCACCACCCATGCACAAGAAGCAGCCACTGACACCAAACCCATCTCACCGCAAAGATTAACTATGGAAACAATACCACCCGTTCGCAAGCCTTACTTGTTGCGATACTCATCGAGCATGCGCTGGGCGTCCTTCTCCTCTCGCTCCAGCTTGGCTCGGTCAGATGCCAGCTCCCGCATTCGCTGTCGGTTGAATTCAATCTGCCCTGCGAAGGCTTCATCCAAGCCCACCAGCTCATCCATACGCTGGAAGGTCTCCAGCTGCTTGCGCAGGATGGTGTTGCGCTGCTCCAGCACACGTGCCCGGTTGATGTAGCTGGCAAAGCGTGCGTTGAGCTCCTGGAGGTTCTCAAGGCCCCGGGCTTGGGCCAAACTGTCGAATTCAGGGGAGCCTCGCAGCTCATCGTAGGCATCCGACCGCTCGTACTTCTCCTTGCGCACCTCACGGAGGAAACTGCTCCTGTACATGGCTTCAGGGGGGCTGTGCGGTGCCGGTGTCCCCTCTTGCGTGCCTGCCTGTCTCTCCAGTTTGGATCTGAATTATGTCTGGGGGGTTTGGGGAGGAAGAACTGAACATAATCACCCCCCCCAGATGATTAGGACTGTGTCTCCAGGGCTGTTTGTGGCACTAAAGGCATCATCTGCAGCAGTGAACTAAATAAATCCCGATGGCCCCGCCTTGGGGCTGCCCGTCCAGGCGTCAGCAGTTCAGAGGAGCAGCGGGTGTGTGTGTGGGGGGACGATGGGCTTTTCTTTTCGAGTGCTGCAATTGTGTACAGGCAGAATAAAAGAGAGCAACGTCCAGCTTTCGCCCGGCGGATTAAAGCATTATCCACGGACAACAAAATGAGTGCTTTGCAGTTTTGGAGGCTGAGCTCAAAGCCTTTCGTGGCTGTGCTGGGGGGAGAGCTTTGTCCCATGGTGGTGTCCCCAGGGCTGTGCGCAGAGGCCTTCTGCTGAGCCAGGATTTTGGTGTGAGTAGATGGCAGCGCTTGATTTTTGTTATTTCATAGTTTTTCAGTCATTTAGGATGATGGGATGGTGTATAAAAGTCAATGTGACTCCTGCTCCAAGTACAAGATTTGGCCATTTGGTTCTCACCTCATGTTCTTCATGTCAGCCTTTTCTGCAGGTTATTTCTATGTGGCATGAGAGGCATCAAAGCAGCAGTGGTACTAAAAGCCCAATGCTTAATAGTGTCCTGTTGAAAGGCCAGTTTCCTTGGGGACAGTTAAGTGCCATGTCCTCTTGTGGCTTGGTGGACATACCATATTACCCCACAGGGAGCCACCATCCTTCCTTCCTTCCCTTCCCTTCCCTTCCACGACAATAGTGTCTCATGTGCTCCCTGAGGGGCTTTAATTTCTCTGGAAGTGATGGATGTATTTCCTCTAGTACTTTTTTCCCCAAACTTTCCCTTTACAAAATCCTGTTTCTTGGGCCTGTTCTTCCAGAAGCAGATCTACTCGCCCAGCTGAAGAGCCCAACATCAAGACAGTCCAATGTTGAGATGTCTGTTAATAATGCATTTATGTAAAAGTCACTCTTTCATTTTTTAATGGACACATCTCATATGAATATTTAAATCACACTTATCGGAACCTTAATGGGGAGAGGCATCACTGACGGCAAGGGCAGAAGTGAAGAAGGAAGCTGGGTGCTCAAGCGAATCTGAAGTTTGGGTTCCATGTTATCTAATCTGAAACAAAAGGAAAAAAGTTCATTACAAGTTTTCTGCATCTTTCCTATTCTGCTTCAGATTATTTGAAAGTGCAATAGGGAAAGATCAAATGATCTTTCAGAAAATCAAGCAGGCTTTGCACATGCATTGTGCAGTTCCACACACAGCCCCCAAACTACATAAATAGCAAAACAGGGGTAGACTTTTTAGAAATGTTTGGAATCTTTATATAGCAGTGGATGTGAAACCCCTGCTTTCCATGCCACACAAACACGTCGGCATTTGCAGCTCTTTGGCTGGACAAGCCTACCCAGCTGAACAATGTAACTAAGCTTTTTACAAAGTTAGTCTTTCAGAAGAGATCAGAAAGTAGATTCTGCTGGATTGTGGGCGGTCTACTTTCATGGCAAGATTTTTTTAGGCTTTAGGTAGCCTTTCAGTACAATCATAGGCTATGTGGGTACTATCCCATCCCTCTCCCTGGGGCTGGAAGCAGCCCTGACTCTGTGCTGACCATTCACCTTAACTCCTTAAGTAATAAAATCGACATTTTTACAGAGGCCTCTTAGCGACCCACTGTGTCCCTAAACAGAGCAGTCTGTCTGCAAGGAAGCCCTCGCAGTGCCAATTTTTATTATTAAAATTTATCCCATGCTTTCTACTAGGAAAATCTGACTCTGCTATAGCATATATTCCTATATGCTACACCGTGTTTTGTTGTTACAAACGTTTCTCTGAGGTGGGATTCCTGACTCAGATCTCACCTTGGGCTGTTTCCTCTAATGACTTGCTATAGACAACTGCTTTACTGGGCCAAAGCACTGCTCAGGCTCTGCGTTAGCGACTTTTTGTGACGGAGGCTCTGACTTTTAGTTAGGTAGCTTAAAGAGAAACCCTGGCCTTCAGACAGCTTGTGAACGCTCAAATGCAGCAAACCAGAATGAGACAGCATGAAAGGAGAAACAGTTTGGCCAAGACTGCAACTGTTATTCTTCTTTTCAAACAGAGAGCATGAAGTACAGCACAGAAAAATCAATCTGCTCCCAGTATGTGCTGAATTATTTGGCTCATCTAACAGACCACCGAGGTGAATTTCTTACAAAGGGATTCTGCACACCATTTCCTATTAGGGATGGCTCAGAGACTGAAAGGTTATCTATACACACACTAACAAAGTGTCTGACAAACTGCTGCTTGGAAGCTTTTTAGATTTAAATCAACGAGCATGTATACAAAACCACTTCCATACAAAATATGCAATCTTTTTGACCTAGTGCTTGCAGTATAACTAAGAAGGAACATAAAGAAACAATTTGTATCTTTCCCTCTTTGTCCCCAGAAGGTGTGTGCAACCTTCCAAGAATAAAATCTGAAGGCTCAGTGCAGTTTAAATGGGCTACGTCATACATCACCATAGCCCCGGAACAGATGTTCACCTACCGCCGGACAGCTCAATAAACCCGTGGTACGGTTTGTTTCTTCTCTAATTGCTTGCATTGCCATAAACTCCTTCACAGACTAACTTGGCTATATCCCTTATGGACCATATGAGTATATTTTGGCAGTGCCGTCAACCTGCTTGTACTCCTTACTGCTCGGCTAAGCCAACACAAGGTTCTGATGCTAAAAATTGAAAAACAAACAAGCAAAAAAAACCCAATCCAAATGAAACTTTACCTTTCTGCAAAGAACAGGCCCAGCCTTAGTTGCCAGGCTGGGGCCGCAGGCCAGCCCTGGGGCTCCTATGCCCTCCTTACCCAGGGGACTTCCAGCTCCGCTCCTTTCCTCATGGGGAAAAACCGTTCGACATTGGTGGGTTGAGACAGATTCCCACAGTCCGCCTGCTCAGGGTTTTCAAATTAATCCTCTAAGCTCAGTAATAATATGACGGCTTGTTGGTCTGTCTATTCGGCTGCTATAAACCGATCACGGGCAACGGTGGGGCTCTACCAGGACAATCCAGCTGAGGCCCTCAGTTCACTATTGCTGTCTTCTCAAGTTACTGCACTTTATTCAGAGCCTGATACTATAGCCCAAAGCTTCCTGTAGCCCAGAATGAAACTTCAGAGCGGTGCATGCTAATGAAATGTGTCACAAGCATTTCATGGCCAAGTCTCATTAGATGGAAACTGAGGTTATTCTTCATTTGAAGAACTGATGCTCAAAATGCCATGTCTGAGCGTGTCATGTCACATGGCTGAAGAGAGCTGCAGTGAAAGCATTCAAAGCAGAACTTCTTGGTGAATATGACTGATGAGGAAGAGGAAATGAATTTGGGCTGATTAGCTTTAAGGAAGACAGAGATGTATAGTCAAATATGAAAGAGTCCAGCACACTAAAAAAAGGTTTGGTGTTTTGCTTTTCCATGTCCATAGCGAATAGGACAAGAAATAATGAGTTTAAACTGTGCAATGTAAGATACGAATGAGTTATGAGGAAAGTAGTCTAACTGTTCCTCTAATGAAGCACTGGAAATAAAAGATTGCAAAACCTCACTCACTGAAGCACTTTAAAGATCAGGCTTAAGCAAACATTGCCCAGGATGGAAGGCTATTTTGTTCATCTTACCTCAGGAAGGAGAAAAATTTACTGATGGGGACAGGACACTACAGGGGGGTTTCTCAGTGGCCTCTTGGTGCCCTACAAGTGATTTCTCCCAATCCTGTGAGCTCCATACTCTCCCACTTCTTAAGCATTCTTGCATGCCTTCATATTTGCTTTAGAAATTATTCTCTGGCAGGTGATTTCCGGTGCAGTGCATCACAGCTGGATGCTGACTTGAACCCTACTTTTTGGACTTTTCCCCCAGAAACATTCCTATCCCTCCAGGCAACAGCATAAAGGCCAGGGCCCAAAGCTACGGTTTAGCTATAATGTTATGCAGCTCTTCACAAAATACTTGACTAGGTGCCACCAGAGGGCTGTAGTTCTACAGCAGGAGTAGGCTGTGGGTTGGACATTCAGTACCATATGCACCAGTTCCCAACATAAGTAGGGCCAGTGATTCCTACAGAGTTTGCTCTGCAGCATGTGCTTGTTTCATAAAACAAGCTGGGTTTTGTCCTTATTGCGATAGTAGACATACTGCGAACAAGCTGCTGCTTCTGCTCAAGGGAACCAAACTCTGCTGGGGTTAGGATCATTCCCTCACTGGTGGTGAACGTGCTGCTGTAAAGCTTTGTATCCACTCAGGACATGCACCACCTGCAACCAGCTCAAATAAACGCCCCAAATTAACAGCAGCCCTGGGACCGATCCTTTACAAAGCTCCCACTGTAACATCAGGTCTACCACACACACCTGGTGTTAGGCTGTGCTCTTCAGAGGGCCAGGCATGATATGAGGAATTGGATTTAAGAAAATGACATCCTTAATTTTCTGTAGTGATGATAAAATAAAAACGGCAGTAAATTTTTGGCCCTTTTTGTACTGGCAGGTCTGTAGTAGTAACTAAGTTTCTCAACTGCAGTGTTAGGCAGACAAGCTCTACCAAGTTAAGCTGAGAGATTCCCCCCACACACACACTTCATTTTGGCTATCAACCAGAAGAAACACCACTCTGAAAGACACCCTTTCAGTCAAAGGATCAGAAATAAATTTTCACAATTTTGTTTTTAATTTTCTACCTTCTTTTTAATCTAACCACTTGGGGGATTTTGTTTCTTTTTCTGAATAATGCAGCACAAAGCAGCAAAGGAGTATATATCAAAAAGAAATTAGATCTCTGGAAAATGACAGTTGGTTTAGAACTCAGACTCCTGGGAAAAAGTGGAACTGAAGGCAGCAAGGGAAAAAAAAAAAAAAGTATGAGCTAATTGCTGATAACACTCCTTTCAGCATTACACATCCCCTGCCTGACTGGGGGCACAGGATGGCTCCCATCCATATACCTCATTATTTAGTAATATTGCTTATTTGGAAGGACAGAACATTTTTGAGATACTCTGATATGTCTGCAAGTTTACATCCTGAAACTGCTGAAACTGAAATACCTATTTTGTCTTTGTAGAGACAACATTTGTTTGTTAAGATGTTAATTCAGAAAACTTTAAGTAAACTGTGACTATTTTCTTGGTACTTCAGAACAAAAACCAACCCATTTGAACAAATCCTGTTTTTCAGAATACCTCTTAGGAACCATGTATTTCAACCCAAATTTTCCCATCCAAGCTTAAGGTTTTTCCCATTTCTCTTTTGGGGAAAAAAACATTGTAATTAATACCTAATTTTGATGGGGTCAATAATACACTTCATAATACAGAAGAGAGGACATACAGTTTTCTCCCTGAAGACTTTATAATACAAGAAAAGAAAAAGCTTTGTAAACCACATGGCCTTTGTTTCCACCCAGAAAAACACAAGTAGGAAGCTCTGTTTTCTGATAGGGTGTTTGATTTCCTATGGGGGGAAAGAAAGAAAGTGAAAAGGCAGTTGAACTAAATCTGGACTCCACTTGAGTCCTGTAGACAATAATCTGAATTCCTGTAACAGACAGAACAAGTAAAACAGAAGCCAAGAGCTGTACAATCTTCGCTGGAAAAAAATACCCTGAAGGAATGATGTAGCAGAATTAGGGAGGGAGACGAGGACAGAAGAGCCTGAAAGGGGGTCAAAAGGATAAACTTAAATTTTGGGCTGGTATACAACTGCTGTCTGCATATGCCAACCTGGCCGTCTGGGGAGCGCTACTAATGATGATGCAGAGGTAGAGCTGGTTGCATCTCTGGGGTGACGGTGGCAGGAGATCTGGCTTGGCAAATGGGGCCAGGAGTACCCCAGCAGACTGGGGAGAGGGGATGAGGAGGACGAATCTCCACTCCCTTCCTGCCCCTGTCCCAGCAGCAGCTTGGTATGAGGGTCTTGCTAAAGACAGATGGTTGCCTTCAGGTACCTTCACAGAGGAAGAGGAGTAGGACCACAAGCCCCACACATTCCAGCACGTGCAAATCTGCCTCTGGTCCTTACAGCTACCAAAGTCACCTGCCACCCAGGTTAAACTGGCATTCAGAGCTGATGAGCCCTTCCTGCTCCCATGGACTGAAAAAAGGAGCAAGATGGAGGCCAGATGCTGGTCCCTTCCCTCCCCAACAGCACCAGGGTGCACACAGCATCCCTTCCCTGCCCCCAGCGCCAGCAGCTGTTCTTGCTTTTTCCTGCCCAGGAACCCACCTTCTGAACCCAAACAACTGGCAAAGGATGATGTTTTTCCTAACAGCATCCATTCAGGTGGGTACGTGCTCACTTTGGGGAGCTACTGTCAGACATACCTCAGCGATGTCTCATCATGGTGCTGGAGCTGAATACATAGTCACAAAATGAAATGAAGCATTACACATGCTCAGTGCAGAGAAGACTGCAAATTTTAAACACACGCCATTAATTCCCCCCCCTTGGCTCTTTAGCAGGGAACTGCTAAAATCCTGCTTTAAGTTTCTGGAAGTTAATAAAACTAGATAAGATGCTTGAATTCTCTCTGGTAGCAAATACATAATGAAAGGTATTGAACAGGGCTGATTTCTACTGGATCATGTCTTCAGTGCATCGTCACAAGAGTGAAAAAGACAGCTTATAATTCAAAAAGCAATTTTTAAAACCTGCACTGTCCTTCTGGACAATCACTCAGCCTCTCAGAGCTGTCAAAGGCAGTCTAGCAACAGACTCAAACTTAGAGAGGGGAAAAGTAAATAACCCAGAGGTTTTTGTCTTGGGGGACAGGAAACTGAAAATTCACCAATTGCAACAGAACTGATCAAATGAAGAAAAGTTTAAAAAAAAAAAAAAAAGCAACCAACCCAACACACCAGGCACAGGGATAGCGTTTTCTTCTACTCTTCCTCTGATTTCTTTTCACTGAAAATGAAAATGTTATAGCATGCAATACATGTAGAAGGATAAATTTAGGAATTTTGAGTAAACGACCGCTGAACACAAAATTATTTCCCTTTCTCTTTGTATTGCTTTGTCCTATTCGCCATGAATTCCATTAAACAGAGAACATTATGAAGCACTTTGTTAGTTCTCCCTCACTGAAAGTTCAGAATACAAAAAGGTAATGCCTGTGACTGGAGTAAAAGACCTAAATAATACTTTTTAGAAATGAAACCCCTACTATTGTTGAAGCAACAATAGATCCGTTCACTGCCACTGACGTTGGTTGCAGTGGTACAGCAATCAGCTTCTTATTGTTCCTACAGCGCAAGACTGGTTAGAGGACATGCAGGCTGCAAATATAGAAAGAAATCAGTTGATGCATATTGGGGAAAACGTTAGCTACCACCATAAATCTAAGGTTTTCCATGTTATAAAGCCATTTATAAAGTCCCTTGTTCATCTCCTTGATTGCCTACATCAGGGAGGAGTGGGCCATGGGTGCAGCATTTAATCACCAGCATTCACCGATACTTAAGTAAGAACGAGAGGCCTGCTTATTCCCAGCCTGTTTCTGACTGAGTTCTGCTGGGAGCAGCTGGTCATGAAGGGGTCAGGTGACTATTTCAGATTTTGGGAGAATAATGACAATTATTCTTGAAATATGCTTAACTGGTCTCTGGGTACTTGAAGAGCGAGCTCCTGGAGATACCGAGTGTTTCTTAGGTTTTCCGGCCACTCCTTCCTCCCAACAGGTTATAAGGTCTTCCTGGCAGCTGAATCCCTGGGGTATAGCTTTTTAGGAACCCCCAAGCATGCAGACAGAAGCATGAAAAGACCACCCTGGGGGCTCACAGGTCCTCAACAAAGAAGGCACAGCAGAAGTAGACCTGAACATGGGATTTCACCTTTGTACCCTCCCACCTTCAGCTGCTCTGTAAGGCTGTCATCACCCTGCTGCAATGCAGGGCAGGGATTGCTCCTTCAGTGTACCATTGCACTCATTTCTGAGCTGTGCAGGTATTTGGAGGCAAGACAGGAAAGAGCCAGCATGGCCAGGAGGTACTCCATTACCCCGCCTGGTGATTGCTGCCTGCTCATCTCACAAATAAATGGCCACTTTGATATTATTTTTTTTTTATCTTAGTACAACCTGTTATGAATCATCTATTTAAACACCTCGCTGTCTCTCTGACTAAAACGCACTTGAAAGCCACTGTACTTTGCAAACAATGTGCTTGTTGGAAAATGTAGGAGTAGCACTTGTAATGTGAAGTGCATACCTTCATCTGTGTCCAGCTTCAGAATGATGTTAGAAAATGCCTCTTCAATGGCATGGTCCTAATTAGCCTTTTGAGTGATCTGCTGCTTTTCATCAACTCGTGCCCCATGCCAATGCTGCTGTGGCCTGAGTCACTGGAGATTTCCTTGCTGGTACCTTTGGCTGTCATCAAGCCTCCAGTCTTGACTACATCTAAATACCAACAGCAATAAGCAGGCAAGCAATCTGGGGGGGCTGTCAGTTGGATCAAGCTTCTGAAATGAACTCAGTCAGAATCAGGAAAAATCCTCTCAGCAGAGAGAAACACTGCAGTTTTCTTTCCTTTTTGAGATCTACCAGACAGATGAAAACACAACGACTGTTTCTTTAAGAAAATAATAATAAAAAAAGGGCAGCCATCCCTACAAGATCAGACATGAGAACAAATGTAGACTATTAGAATACAAGAATTTCTCTAATTGGGCTTATCAAGGTGCCTGTCACGTTGTGAAAACACACTCAAATCACTACTTCACTGTTGAGAAAAATAATTACTTGTTTCCCTGATTAGATTGCTCTGTGAATACTTGCTAATCATAAATCTTCCAGAACATAAAAAATGCCCAATATGTTAAACAGAAACTACTTGTGTCATAACAAACCATTCAGCTTGAGGCTACAAACACAAACACAGCATCATCTGCTTCCTGTCTCTATAAAGTTAATAAGGTGCACAAAAAGGCTCACAGAGCCCATTATCATCCAAAAAGGCTGCTACCAACTTTTCAGCACAAAATGGATCAGATGATTATGCATATAACTCCTAGGGTCAATTTATGGTTGTTTGCAGCTGGTGAGGGACCAGTTGCCTCTTGAATTAATGCAAGAGGCATCAGCACTGATTTTGTGCAAGATGACAACTGTGATCCTCACTCCTCTGGGGGTGGCAGTGAATAAAACTCAAAAAAAAGTCAGTATCCTGCAGATTAAATATATGACACAGACTGCAATGGAGGAACAGGGAAGCAGTGCCAAGGTCTCTGGCAAGGGGAGACCCTGGTTCGGAAGAGCCATACTGTCCTGTCTGCCCTCAACACTAGCGACCCTTGAAGCAAAGAAGACATCCTGAACTTTGAGGCGCCATCACATGAAGTAATGCTCCTAATGCCACGGCCTTTGCTTTCCAAAGCATGCAAAATGTCACTTGGTGTTCATTGCAGGATTACTCAATAGCCTCCTGTATTGACTCTGCCTAAACATCAGATATTTTTCATGAAGCAAACTTTTTGTCTCAGGTTAGTGCTTTGAACAGTCTGACTTCTTGAAGCACATTAAATAATTGCACCCTGAACCATGCTAGAATTAATCAGTCTAGTACCCAACAAAAGGAAACCAGTTATAATTTACCCCGAATTCACTGCATCAGCATTTAGAGAAGACTTCCCAAATACTCAAGGCAAATTCTCTAACTTCGGTTATGCAGAATTACTCTGGGGTCACTGCCAGATCCCCCAAACATGGTATTATTTTATGACCCCCTAATACAAATATAGAAAGTGGTTGTTACTATGCAATCATCTGTGTGATTTAAAGGAGCTCTATTAGGGACAGAGAAACCCCTAGTGCCAGCTGGAAGAAAGGACACCAAGCACCCCGTGATGTGATGCATTTCAGGATTAATTCCCATTTTCTGCACAACGCCACAAATTCCCTCTGATGCTTGGAAGGTTGAGTCAAGGAATTACAAAAGATCTGCCAGGAAAATATGAATTCTCATATCAAAGTTGTGGAGAGAAAATGGAGTTGAGGGAAGACAATGGGGAAAAGCAGCCTTTAAATCTTCTGGTAGTTCTCAGGCACATGGTACAGTTCTTCCCCTGTCATACTCCTTGGCCGTGGCTACCACTGGTTACAGCTCCCTGGGGAAGGATCTGGCCCGGCAGTGACAGTGCTTGCAGATGCTGGTGCTGCTCCTCCCGCTGACTCCTCATCCTGTCTGTCACTGTTGTACCCCTGTTGTCCTTGGAAGCAGAGGAGGGGAACGCTTCGTGTCACTTGTTATCTGCTTTTCCCTTATCTTCCAGCTCCTGCTTCACATCTGAACAGACTGTGCCCAAGTTACACGTTCCCAGTTGTCTTGAGGTGTCTGGACCAATCTATCCTTTTGTCATCACTTATTTTTAGCAAATTTCCCTCCACCTCATCCATGTGCTCTTTGCTCTAAGACCACACAATTTCTGTTTTGACCCTGTCTTTTGCTTTCTGAAACTCAACCTCCTTTTAGCTCAGGGCTGGACGCACTGTTTCTGCTTGCGACCTTCCACGTACATTTCAGCTGCATTTTCTTTGATCAGCCTCACTATTGCCACATCCACTGCAATGCTGTCACTGCACAACTTGTCAAGCCTGACTCATAAACTATAACCCCATCTTTTGAATTTTGCTCCTTTTTTAGTCTCAGTATTACTATCGGTTTTGCATGTACAAGCCATTTTATGTAACAGATTACTTCTTGCTGACAAGTAGTTTATATAAAAGTATGGCTACTGTCTTCAGAAAGGACACAATTTATTAGCATTGGTAGTGTTTTGCTGTAAATCTCACAAATCATTACGAATCAGATGCTGATAATTTTCCTTCCAGTGTCTCATGTAATTTATCTAACGGTTTCACTGAAAGTTCCAAAACTAACAGGAACCAGGTTGAACTGAACTGCTCGCTTCCATGATCTTACCCCTTCTATCACTGTGAAACTTCCCTCCCTGCCCCCGCCTGAAAACTGGAAAAATGGGAAAACTTAAGACCAATTTTCCATAAGGTGCATATAAAAACACAGCACAGATATTAGTGGGAGTTCCATTGGCATTTTCTGTGAGCCATCTCCCATGTTCCTGGCACCATTAAGACATTTTGCAAAACAAACAAACAAAAAAGGAATAAAGATTTTCCCTTAGCTTTGTATCTAGATGAGCTTGTAACACCAATTAAAGTTTAGTGGCCAAAATATTCTTCCGTCATGTTTCACTTATGTAAAGGTCTTGCAGTTCTGAAAGTGGATTTCAGGTTTCTGAGTGATAAAATGAAGGGCCAAACCAAACCCTATAAGAAAACAACATCCCACTATACACCATAGCCAGTTACTCCCTCACAGGACACTGTTTTTCAGTATAGTATATTTGTTTAGAAAAAGAAGCACGTGTCCAGTAAATACAGAGACCACTTATTTTCCAGTCACTTCCTGATCTTGAAGCATCCCCTACAGTATCAAAGTGTTGAGTGATTAAGTAATGAACTCTGATTTTCATATATAATTGACAGTTTTCCCCTTAATGGCTTCTCTTTAGTTCAGTACTCAGCGCTCCAAGCAAAATTAAGCCAGGATGGAGGCTGTGTGTTCACCAAAAGGAGTTAACTTTGGCAGAAGTGATTTTTATGTTGCTCCTGCAGTCATATAACATTGGTCTTTGCTGTGGACATCTCCTGTTTTAATAAAGTGTATTTATCTCCTCCCTGTGAAAGCTTTGTGCAAGGCTGGAGCATCACAATTGTTCTAAATGGCATCTTGAGGCATGGTTATAACAAACTCCCCTGTATGTGTCTTTTCATTTTAAATGGCTTACAAATGTTAAAAACTTGACATAACAAAAGAGCAAAAGAAATTACTCTAAATTATTACTGCGATTGTGCACAAAAAGCTAGTTGCCCACAGCTATGCTTAACTCTCAATTTATGTCCAGCTTGCCGCAAGGGTAATGTCAGATAATGTAAATGAATCTAGCTCCAGGACAGCAAATGTATGCCTGAAGATACAGATTTCACACACGCTGCCCCAGTTTGCCCTCTCGGGTTCAGCAGAATGCAATAGTATTTTACCCTGTAAGGGGTAAAATAAAGAAACGGATCAGGGACCATGTTTTGGCAGTAAGAGCGTAGCCGCTGGTACCCCCAGTTCCTGGAAGAAATCATCTGTGTAAACATTGCACCAAGCTCTGTTCCTGCTCGATGCTTCGGGTCATTGCAGCGTGGGTGACGGCTGCCCAGCTTACCCTGCTTGGGCCAGCTCGTCAGCAGGAAAAATAGGTGGTTTCCCCTCCCGCTTTTTGTTTAAATAGTGGGTAGATACACTCTGCAGATCACTTGATTAGCTGCAGGGCTGTTTTCTGTTAGAATTACATAAGGCCAAAGCCCAAGCGCAGCGTTAACATGAAGTAGTTTCACCAACACCAGCAGCAATTCCAGTGCAGTGTTCTTAAGATGAAAAATCGAGAAAAGGAAAATATTTTTTTATATATGTATACTATGCAAAACCTATCACCTGCCTTTTCCTAAAGTGGTTTCCTGTTCTTCACACCAGAGAGCAAGGTAATCCCAAGGTGTGCCAAGGTTTAGCTGGTGTTTTTCTGTAAAAACAAAGGGAAATATTATCCTTGTGCATGTAAAATAATATTTACACATCGATATGAGAAATCTTCCATAGCTGGCAGTTGTTTTCCTACACTCTGTGGACGAGCTACTGCCCTTTCTGTTAGCCCAAAGCCTAAAATGGCCTGGGAGTGCCACGAGACGTCATTTTTAATACATTTTTCCAGTTCAAAGTATCCAAAGTACCCTGTATACATCTGCTGGGTGTACGGAAAGCCACCCCTGGTGATATTTTACAGCAAAAGTCCAAGCTGTGTTTTGCATACATGGGGGTCCAAAGCACAGTGATATAGCATTGGAGGGCTGTGTAAGGGGGGCAGAAGAGCTAGATCTGGGACAGTCACATCCCACTGTCACTTGGGAGTGACCTGTCCCTCCAACCACTCCCTGTCCTTGTGAAAAGCAAAACTGTTCATCATTCAACCCATTACAGCAATTGCCGGGTTTCACTATTCCCTTCGCCATGCCCTTTCCAGCATGCACAAAACAGTGCTGTGCTTCATGTAATTGCAAGCCTTTTCTGTTCCCTCACTGTGGAGGCCACAGCCTGACGCGTTTGAAATGAGCAGCACACCCACACCAGCAGATCCTATTCCTACAGAGAGACTTAGATAGATTGGATCATTGGGCCAACATCAATGGTATGAGTTTCAACAAGGGCAAGTGCCAGGTCCTGCACTTGGGCCACAATAACCCCATGCAGCGCTACAGGCTTGGGGAAGCGTGGCTGGAAAGCTGCCTGGCAGAAAGAGACCTGGGGGTTCTAATTGACAAGCGGCTGAATATGAGCCGGCAGTGTGCCCAGGTGGCCAAGAAAGCCAATGGCATCCCGGCTTGTATTAGAAATAGTGGGGCCAGCAGAAGTAGGGAGGTGATTGTGCCCCTGTACTCAGCACTGGTGAGGCCACACCTCGAGTATTGTGTCCAGTTTTGGGCACCTCAATACAAGAGAGATATCGAGGTGCTGGAGCGAGTGCAGAGGAGGGCAACGAAGCTGGTGAAGGGCCTAGCAAACAAATCATATGAAGAGCGGTTGAAGGAGCTGGGACTGTTTAGTTTGAGGAGGAGGAGGCCAAGAGGAGACCTCACTCTCTACAACTATTTGAAAGGACACTGTAGAGAGGTTGGTGCTGGTCTCTTCTCACAGGTAATTAATGACAGAACAAGAGGGAATGGCTTCAAGCTCCAACAGGGTAGATTTAGACTGAACATTAGGAAAGAATTTTTCACAGAAAGAGTGGTCAGGCATAGGAATAGACTGCCCAGGGAGGTGGTTGAGTCACCATCCCTGGATGTGTTTAAGAGACGTTTAGATGTGGTGTTGGTGGATATGGTGTAGGGGAGAACTTTGTAGAGTAGGGTAGATGGTTGGACTCGATGATCCCAAGGGTCTCTTCCAACCTAGACAATTCTATGATTCTATGATTCTTTTCTCTTGATTTATTAGCTGCTTCTGAAGCAGCACTCAATCAAATCAAAGGGTGGACCAGAGTCACTCTGGGTGTAAAGGCGTAGTAATTCCTACAAATACATGGTGCTATTAATGGCACAAGCATCTACAAGGCATCTTTGATCAGACACACCCTTTTATGGCCAGTGTTGTTCACAGTGACATACTCAGATTTAAGCAGATATAAGTCAGGGACATCTTAAATTTTTTTGCATAGCCCCACAGTTTCCCTTGAGTATCCCATAATGCTCCTAGTCATCTTCCTTCCCTCTTATCAGTTACAAAGTCCAGGTTGAACCTCTTTGAGGCTATGCCTGTAGTTTTAGTAGCACATTAACTAGTGGCTGCAGAGTTTTAGTGTTGGATACTGTGTTCTTGATCACTGGCCTGCCCAGTTTATGTCATTGTACTTGTTTATCACTTTCCCTGTTGCTTAGTATTCCCTTTGAACTTATCTCATTCCTGCATGAGATAGCCTAAATGAAGCATGTGCACTTACATCCTTCCACATACCCTTGCAAAAGGGAGAGAAAAAGCATCTCAGAGTAGCTAGGAGGAAAAGCAACTCTTCAAAAGTCAGAGGGATTTGCGGTGCTAAACATGCATCCCCAAAAGATCTCTTCTGCTTTTCAGTCCTTATCAGTTACAGGACAACAAGCACTCAAGTCCACCTGGTCCTAGCTGGTAAATAGCACTGGAAGCTACTGGATTTCGTTTGCTTTTAATCAATAGGCTGCCAGTATGTTGCCCTCAAGACTTGAGGCAGAAGCTACTTAAGCTTATTTTTCTGTTCCTCTCTCATTGAGAAAATACTGCTTGTTGCTTTCCGTTACAAGTATACCTGTATTTAAGCCTTCCCTCTTTTGGCAGCATCTCCCTGCTATCACACATCTCTCTCTATTGACCTCTCTATTTGGCATCAGAGAACTATCTCTGTTCTTCAAGTAATATCATTTTGGTGCTTTGCTGCATCAGGTGAGATGAAGGCGAGGATCTTTTTTGGAGCTGTGTTTTCCAAGCCATGCTCACACTCTCACAGTCTGGGAAAGGAGGAAAGAAAAACCAAAGCTGAAATGAAGGGTAGACCTGGAGCTTGCCTTCCAGGGCATACGAAAAGCCCTCCTCAGGTAGCTCTTCTACAAAAGAAACTGTTTTACAACCTTTCCATGAAACATTCATTTGTGTCTTCCTCACCAAATGCTATGACTAATATAATGATGCCTTTCCTTCCAAGCACAAACAAACCTCAAATTGCAACAAATTAAATTGGTTGAAAGCAACTAATAACTCTGCCAACTATAAACACCTTTAGCCCCATAAATTGGGAACTGCAAGGCAATAAATGCCTCGCTTCATCCTTCGTTTGCTCCTGGAAGCATCAGTGGGGAACTCATACGATGATTTCTTTCAGATGTCAGAAGTTCCCCCCGCCACCTCTCTTCAGCTAAAGGAAATGGACACTGATTGCATCAGACATACTAACTTTGTGCAGTAAAGTTATAGCAATATCAGTGGTTCAGTTGAAGTCACCTACATTTATTTTTAGAGGCAAAAGTCAATGGTTTTGCTTATATATTCTATTCTTTTAGAAGAAAGCTCTTTACTACACGGTCTAAGGTTTGGCAAAGACGTAGCTTGGTCCTCTTAGACTAGTATAACTTGGATCCCCACAGCTGTCAATGAACAGGGGTTTCATTTTTCCTCCAACGTCTGCTGGGTGAAAAGGTTGAACACACTGCAATTAGAAAACCCACTGTAAGCAAACTCTCATGAAGCAGAAAAGTGTTACCATGACTCCGAACTTCATTAACAAGACCAATATATCTAGGTTTCTCAGAAATGTCATTTGTCCCCGATATTTTCACACCTATCTTGATTCATTCCAAGCACACGTTCCACTATCAACTGAGCCTTTATTGCTGTTTCCTTAACTTCCAAATTCATATCATGTGAAAATGCAGATGACTGCAGCTTTGATTTTCATCTGTGACAATGTATCTTGTTATTGCTGCTTTTTAAAAAATTATTATTTATTTTTAATGTAACTATTTACTTAGAAACTCCATTTCATCAAACATGTTCCCTGGTTAATTAGGTTTGCTGAGTGTTTCTTAGCTTAACTGTTGGGTCCTGCATTTCCCCTTAACAATGACTCCACTGGATTGTTCTGCAGTGACGGCTCTCCTAAAAGTTCTCATTCTGAATGTGCATTTTGTACATTAGGCCTATTTAGGACAAAATTCAGAATACTCTTGAGAAGCAGGAATGGACTGAAAAAAGAAGGGCCAATAAAGAACCTACATTTAGTTTGTAATAATTATCTACCCAAGTGTGAGATGAGGAGCAATTAGGTGGCTGACAGTTCTGCAGAAAAGGATTGATGATAATAACAGGGAGTCAGCAATCTCCTCCAGTTTGTACGAAAGATAAACATCATATGGGGAACATGATGCATGAGTGTTAGATGTTCAGAGCAGTGAGGGGGAACCAATAACAATTTCCACATGTGAAAAGGATTTCTGTATAGAAAAAGAATAATGTGATGTCTGTGCCCTCTCTAGGGAAGATACCCATAACATGGGCAGGACATTCAGGCATTCACATGAAATGCAAGAAGCTTACTGCCTGGCTTGACATGCATCTCATATAATGTTTGTCTGCATTTTGATGAATGAACATCTGGATGGATGTGTCATTACGCTAGGACGTACTCCATACAACTCATGTTTGGTCTTTAGTTCCTTAGTTTTCTAAACAGTACAGGGAATTAGCAGAATATTCTGCTTTCTTTTCATCCAGGAACTGGGACTTTAAATGCAGTAGTCAGTTCCATTGCATCCTTTCAGTCAAGTAAAGACAGAGAGGAATTCAGAACAAATTCTCTGAAAATAACAAACAAACAAGTACCTGGATGATAATAAAAAGAGAAACAAAAAGTCAAGCTTCTAGAAAGGTTAAATGCCAGAAGTTGGCAGGAGCTAGTTAATAACTAAACCTCCGAAAAAAAAAATGAGAAGGAGTAGTTTAAATTGCTCAGTATATGTAAAAAAAAAAAAAGAAATCATCTTCCTCCTGACAATGAATATAGCAGATAAGAATGATGAACTGCTGGGGGAAAACGCGTACAAGAATTCTTCTAGGAAATAACTTCATCTTCAAGACACTTTCAAACAGAAGCAGCAATGACAGAAAAGCAAGTAGGAAGGTATTGAAAAGCTGCAAGTAATTTAACATTAACACTTAATGAAGAAAATACTGACTGGATCTAAAGAGGACGTTCCTATCTAGAACAGACCTGGATCTGGTGGCCTGATCTGGGTTTTGGCATCTGCCTCCCTCTCCCTTCCCCTCCTCCCTCCCAGGCCTTCAGCTTACGTCAGTTTTCCCCTCAGCCTTCTCAAAGTAATTATTCCTCTTCCCAGAATATCCTCCAGCCTGTCAGTATTTTCCTGGTAATTAAATAGTGAGAAACTATGTTGTTGCAGGGTGACTGCTGTGTAGAGAGAGAGACTCATGACAATTTGTGATCCATGCACAAAGCTACTACTGAAACAGTTCTCTGTTCCCTCCTCTCTTTTGTCTGCTGCAAGGCATTTTTGTGTATTTGATTTGCTTTTATATTTATAAAAGAGAAACAGATTTGCTTCTCTCGGTGTCCCCAGCTCCCTCTTGCCCCAGTAATAAAATCTGTAAATTTGCATCTACTGTTTTCTGGAAGTTCCCAGCTCATACTCCTTTCCTCTGTTTCCACCTGCCTCCTCTACAGAGTGAGGTTTTCCACTCCTTTCCAGGCTGAAGCATCTTATCTTCTGCCAGTCCTCATCTTCTTTTGAATTAACTTTCCTATTTGTAGTGGTAGGTGCGCTGTAGGATCCCCAGACAGCTTCACCACACTCCATACTTTCTCACCCCGTTTGCTAGGGAAGGTGTTAAAAAAGACAAGAGCTATTACCATTTTCCATAGCATCTCTCTAGAGATGTTTTAGCTCAGCTCAGGTATGACATTTGTCATCCTTTGCTGAGTCTTTCAGCCATTCACTAATACATCTGAGAAACCTCTTGTGTCAGCCAATGTGAATATTTCATGAGCTTCTGCATAAAATAATTCACTCAAATTCAGATATAAGTAGCTCAGGTACAAACACTTCCTATCAAAGGTGTCTGACATTTCGTATAAAAGGACCTTGCTTTTACCTGACTTACAACTTGCCAAAAGTTTAAACTTTTTGAGGTTACTGCTTGCTACTTTAACTTTCCTTCTAACTGAGTTTAGTTACATTTCTTCTTTTTGTTTGTAAGTTTACTTCTTACACCTGCAAGGTCTGCTGACACTGATCATTAAAGCTGTGCTTTATTAAGAAGCTCAAATAACTGAGATGCAATTCACTTGGAATTGCATGTATTCCATAATGCCATTTCAGAATTAACTGCTTTCACTATCATTAATCATCATCTTACAAAAACAATGAGATCCTATGGTGCCTAGGCTAGAACGACAGAATCGTGAACTGAACTCCAGTTTTAAGATCTGAAGCACTGGTAACCACATCATACCAAAAACCGTAAGTGGTCTCTGGTATCTTAATATAAGTCTCTGAAGGGCTGAAGCAACAAGTTTATTTCACTGACCAAATTGAAGGAACAATGCCAAGGAGATATTAGGGAATACTTGGTATCAGTAAGAATTTAGAAATAAATGTGCAGTTTTATGCCTTGTTGTTGAGGTGCAGAAAACCAAGACCTTTGTTTCAAAACTTTGTGAGTTGATATCAAGAATTCCATTCCTCACCATGCACTACAGGAGACACAACCACCAGAGACACCAGAAGAATAACTATTTCAATCTTTGCCTTGCATAACAAATTGCCCTGGGTTGCAGCCAAGTGCTCTGCACCTCCAATTTGATTAACAGTGTCACAAGCCAGGTACCCAAGAGCCATTCATAATTGCATTACAATTAATTATACCATTAATTCTATACATACAGAAAAAGCTGAATTGGACAGATACCTTCTCAGTCTCAGTAATAACCCATTCTTTTTCATCAACAGATCTTGAACTGCTCAAGGACTCCATGAGCTTTCAACTCCGTTAACTCAACACAAAGTTGAGGCTTTCCAACAAGAGAAGGCCTGTAAACTTCCATGGCTTTTCATTTTGTGTAAGGCAAAAAAGAGATTTAAAAAGTACAGTAAAAATACTGGATTCAAAGAACTCAGAAATTTTTTGCTCAAGTCTTTAGCTCAGAGCTCCACACTGCAAATTTCACCCCAAATTCTTATAAACTTCAACCAAACTTTAAGTAAATCCAGCTAGAGTATTATAGTGGGAAATAATTAGCACCTTTAACAACAGGGATCTTATAATTCAAAATGTAGTAATTATAATCTGTAATAAATTACCAATCTCTGGTTTTCCTTTTAGTGCCTTCCCTTTTCCATTAAGGCACTCACTATATTTGAGTTTTCTGTCTGGAGTACATAAAAAAAAAAACGAATAAATGACCAAAAGTTGACAAACCAGTCACTGCCTACTCTGTCTTCTGGCAAAGTGTTGCTGGTATCTTTGGCAGCAACCTTTCTCAAAAAAAGTCTCAAAACCAGTCTATCAAAAACTGACTACAGTTCATTCTTTCTTCTTAATACTTTCTCTGGACATTTATACTATGGCATCTCTGCCTGCCAACGTTATGGTTTATCTGTCTCTCTCCACTATAGGAGCCAGAATCAGACCACTGAAGCTGAAAACTTGCAAGGTGCAGATAATGAAGAGAAGTAGCTAAAGCCCCTTGGAGCAGCCTTCTTTAATGACACATGGCAGAGCAGCATGGGAAGCCCTCATATTCAAACCCATTTCCATGCAGGTATCTGTATGCCTTTGCACACCATCCCTATCTCCAGCTCTTACAGCAATACTGTGTTTTTGGAATCAGCCCGCAAGTTCTGTCAGTTGGGTAGTGTTTAGCAAACTGCTGCCAACATTTACATTTCTAAATGCAGGGCTAGACCAAAAAGATATTTCCAGGGCACTGAACTTGAACATCGAACTCCTAATAATTACAACAGAAGCCAGCTGGAGCTGTCAGGTACTCAAAACCTCCAAAAATCTGGGTTGCTAATTACTGAACCAGAAGCCTAACAGCAGATGTCCATCCACTGCTCAACATCCAGGCTGCTGCTCTCCTGTGTATATCCCCACCACCAATCTCTGCCTGTGCTCAGCTAAAACACCACACTCACAGCATCCAATTATTAAGCCCATTCCCAATGTCCAAAATTATTTATGCATTGAATTCAGAGTGCCTTTGAGATTATCCCTCCCCCCCCTTTTGTTTCATCAATTATTTTATGGGGACAAGAGCTATCGGAAGCATTTGCTTTCACTCTTTCCTATCTCCCTTTGTAAAGTCTGTCTCTCTCTCTCTAATATCTGCTTCATGTTTATTATGGTAATATTACCAGTCACAAGGCTTCAGTTTTGCAAAAAGAACCAAGGGTAGGTTTGCTTATTTGCGGTTAGGTGTTTCTCATGGACAGGGGTGGGGGCTGCAGGCCAGTGCTGTTGTAACAGGAACTACAAACATTAATGGTTTCCAAAGCTCAGTATTTTAAATTACCTTGGGTACAACCCTATTTTCTCTACTACTGTCAAGAAATCAGTAGGAAGCCTTGCAGCAATACACTCTTTATAGAGAGCGGGGTGAAGAGCGAATTATTAACCACTTAGAAGTCACTCATTGCATGGACACGCACGTACATAGTAAGAAGCAATATTTGGGCAAAAGTGTAATGATTGACCCCACACTGAAGCAAAGCTCGAGTGCAGCTGCTCAAAGGCATGCCTAAGTAAGACAGTCTCTAGGTCCAATATGTGTTGGGCTCCTTCTCATCACTCCTTCCTGGAGGAGACCTGCAGGTCTGAAGTAACACATTTCCACTGTTGGATACGGGGCTGCTTTAAGTCCCGTGTCTGCCAGTGAAGTTCATTAGCATGTGTTATTGCTCTGACTCTTCCCCAGCTCTGCACTGCTCACTGATGCACAAAAGCCATCACTGTGCGGTAGACAAAGTTTTACACAGAGCCTAACGCACCTCACATTTGGTATTCCTCTCCAAGGTATGCAACAAAGCTTTCCCCCAGTGGTGGCACTGTCAACAAAAGAAAAATATTCCTTAATGAGGCATTTCTAGGTTTGTGCTGGACCAGCACAGCCCTCATTTGTGTTTCATGATAACTTCACTGATGCTGTCTAACTAGACTTGTGTTCTTTGGTTTAATGCTTCTAGACACAAGCGTCATCGTTGGTACAGCAAAGCAGAGCAGCTTGCAGAGGCAATTCTCCAGTTGCATGGCTGGCTGGCACCAGCAAAGGGCCTGGTTCTTCACTTAGCAGATGTCGCTTTGTATTAGTCAATTGTCAGAGATCACCTTTTTTTTTAACCCGACAGCAATGCTCCTATTACAGTTTGTGTGGCCTCTGCACAGAAGTCTGTCCTTGTTTGCATTCGTGTCTGCGTGAAGCATTTGTAAGCACAGAGTCTCATTTAGTTCTGCTTTTAGCTGAACCCAGTTTTCACATCATTCATTAATGTTGCTACAGCACCATCTCGAACCATTCAGCCATCTCAAACGTTGCCCACATAAAGTGTGGTTGCAAGGTCGTTTGTTTCTTCAAGTAAAGATAAGGGGGAAAAAATCCCTTTGTCTAAGCCTTCCATATGTGTTTTTTGTTTGAGGGGCTGGTTTGTTTGGTTTTTTTTTTTAGATTTTTTTTTGTTTGTTTTTAAATTCTGCACCAGGGTCCATAATTGAATGCTTCAGAGGGAAGGCCACCTTCCTCCCCCACCTTTCCTTGCTCAGGTACCACCTACCACATGCTATCTCGATTTTATGGGTTTGTCTGCTGCCCCTGCCAGGACAGCAGGCACACACAGCCTGTGCTCCACTGCCACAGGGGAAAAGCACATCTCCATTGTAGATTTTCAGTTTCTCTAAAAAAATCTGGGGGTGTTCTTCACATTAGCTTCTGTACCTCTTTTTTACTGACATGAGCTAACTAATTCATTTGAGTCTTCACATTGCCATAAAAATGCAGCTCAGAAAACACTGAAGCTGTCTTAATCCACAGCTCTAAGAAGTAAACTAGAAAGTCATTGTTGCACCAATAGCTTCATCTTTAAATCAGCTCTGGGAGGGGGTGACAGAAGGGACAGCAGCAAGAGTACGTGGTAATTAGATTCTCCCCCTCATCAGAATTGCATTACCAATAAATCAGCTAAGACGACTGGCTTCTTTTTAGTTTCCTTGAATTTAGCCATTGTAACAACAGAGCTGCAGTGTGATTAACCCATAGTTAATAACTACAGTATTTTAACCCCACCCTGCATAGGCTCAGCCCAGTATGGTCAATCACAGTCCTCTTGTGCTCAGAAGTCTCCTCCCTGCCAGACACGGAGGAGAAGAGGAACAGTTCCAGGTCTGAACAAGGTAGGTTAGTCCGTAATTACAGGACGCCATTCAAGAAAAAGTGCAGGAGGCTTTGTGTTAAGGAATAATTGGCGCACAAGAGTCAAATGAACAAACCTAACTTTTTCTCAGCATGTTGCCTTGCTCTTTGTTCTGTCTTTGTTCCTCATGCCTTGTCTTTTCAGGGTTGTTAAAAAGCTGTGAGTTTGTTTTGTAAATGCCGCACATCAATTCCTTTCTCCAAGCACTGCAGATCAGCACCTTGAGATCCCCAGACTTTGACTCTTTCAGCTCTAGCCTCTGGCAGACCATACATATATTATATTAATTTATTTTGGAAGAAGAGATTACGTTTGGTTCAGACATAATTATATGCTGCCCATTTACCCATAAAAGTGATTTGTGAATGACCTAAACTTCACCTTAAGTGTGAGCTAGGACCAGGATCTCTATGTTGCAGATGGATACACTGAGACAGTATAGAGAGAAACCTGCTCTGCCACCCACACAAAAACCAAAACGCATCAACATTCCCCACACACACCATACACACAAGGAAACTACACAGACTGTCCGATTTCCCCTAATTAAAGTTAGTGCAAACTCCTTCAATGAAATTAGACTAATCAGGGCTTATCGGTGAACCAATACTAAAATCTTGCGCTGTAGAAGCTGAGCTGTTTGTTGCACAACATGCTGGATCACAAGGCAGTTATCTGGCTAATAACATTACCATGGGATTCCAGATATAGCACCAAGATAACAGATCACAATTCACAAGCAGCTAATTTATGCAATTCTCCTTGATGCACCTTATTAAACACTTACAAGGCAGTCAGATGAGTTATCAGAAAAAATAAGCCCTCCTCCTCCCCCGCTGCCAGGCTCAAGCCCAATGCTTCACAAAGCTTTACTGCTATCACAAGTGAGTTACTATCAGGTAGAAGATCAGCTTTGTGCTGAAACACAGTAACCTTGAGAAGAAGAAGTAGTTGTTCTGCCCCCAAAAGAAAAAGAAAAGTGACTTACAGCATTATCTTAGCTGAGGTCCATCCAGGAGACAGGGCCGGCGCAGCAGCTGCACAACTCAGCTCAGAGAAGGTTCTAGGTGTCTAGGGCTGAGCTTAAATAGGTGCTTAAATAGCCTGCAGGTGTGGCTGAGCCCCAGGTGAGGCTGTTCAGAGTAACGAAGCTGTCGGTGAGCTCGAGGCACCTGCAGGGGAGGCAACTGGTGGTAAAAGGCTTGATTGGAGTCTGGTGTTGGGGAGAAGTAGGCTGTGCTCCAGTGGTGAGAGGCTGGTGGGCTTTGGGGGGGCGTTTGCTTTAAAGCTGAGTCTGGGAGGCAGGTATATAACTTTTATTTGTATTTGGCCAGGCTAACTCAGAAAAATACATCTCCAGAGCTTCTGGTGGCATCTGTGACTGCTTGGACCCAGGCAATCTCTGGACTCGTACAAAGCCTCTGCTTAAAAGTGCCAGCTACATGCTGCCACCCAGAGCCCTCTGGATATTGGGAGGCAAAATTGCTTTATTTTGTAAGCACACAGGTTTCCCATTTAGCTTACAAAAGACTGCGACTCCTACAGGGTATTTCCCATTGAGCTCCCCAACTGTGGAATGCCAAGGTGGTACCTTAGCCTGACTTATTCCCATATCTCAGTGACTGCATCATCTTGCTTCTGAAGGGGAGAAGTTACATTTGCAAGGATGCTATTCCACAACAGGGTGGGTGCATTGTGCCAATACGCTGCTTTTTGCAATGGGTGTTTTATATAAACCTGTCTTTAAACGTCCCTTGCTGTGAGGGGGGAGTAGTAGAAGGAAGGGAAAACTCATCCGCGCTTAATGCCATGCTTTATTATAAATAGGTGAAGGAGAAACAACTGACAAACAGCCAATATTCTTTAGCTGAATGAGGAGAATGGCAGCAGCACAAAAATAGCGTTTTGTGTCTGGCAGATCCTGTGATTAAAGAAGCCTTGTCTTTTATCTACCTGACTCAGACAGCTGCTGTATTTGACCCCCCACAATGTACCCGGTTCCTGACACCCTGAAGATCGCGCATGGTGTTTGTGACTTTTCCTGGAGCACTGTGTGCTTAAGCACTTGAGAAGTGACACATGTTGTGCACCCTGTGATAGACAGCAAGCCTTACACAGGGATTGACCCTAGCCTGCAGGCAGAATAACTCAACCTGCCTTTTTGCATAGCAATTTCTCATAACTGCTTTAACAGAACAAATGTAAAAGGAACAGACAGCCATTGGGCCCATCTTCTGCCCAGTTAGCAGCTCCTGCTCTACCACTGAACTGGCTGGAGTTGGCAGGGGGGAAGCAGCGTCCAGCAGTGTTCATTTCTGGCGTGCATTGCCATCATATTACAAAAAGCACTTTAATACCATGATGGATTAAAAAAATATACTTATCTTCTGCCTTATAAAGTTTACGTTAACAAAAATAGTAAATAAGCCATCTTCTGCTATGTACAGAATTCTTGGCACGTTCAAGTTGTAAGCTCGGCAGAAGTCCCTAAGCACTGCGCTAAGTGAACAAGGAACTGACCTCAGAGAAATCAGTGTTTCCTGTTAGTGCTGAAGGGGAGAAAATGATTCATATTCTCCATGCGCTCTCAGGTGGGTGGCTTTGCGCCATGACCAGTGTTTACCTCACTAGTGAGTCAGGGATGAAACTTCAACCAATAAATTTTTTGTAAGGGAAATTGCATGGGACCTTGCAGAAGCAAACATTGTAACTTAAAATAAGACTATGTCAAATTACAGGATTTTTCCATTTAAATTACTATCATTTGCAGTTTTCTAAGTGCTGTGATACGACTGGCAATGGAGAGATGTTGGCAGGTTTTGGAGCCAAGGGGAACCCCCACAAACATCCTCCCTGTAATTGAGGCTGCTGAAAGAGGACGCAGCAGGCACTGATCCTGCAGCTAAGCCAAATCAGCTCCTACAGTCCTCGTTCCTCAAATGCCAGCTGTTTCCTTTCATTCCTCTCCTCTGGGCTTGGTTCCAGCATGGTTTTGCTCTGTTTGCCCCCAGCAGGAACCCCAGCCCAGGGTCCCCTTCCCTTCTTACCTGCAGTCAGAAGCAGTCAGGCAAGGCTAACCAATGCTGCTCCAGGTACATCCATGGTGGTCCTTAGCTCAGCCCCTGGGCCCCCTCCGGATGAGATGGTCTGTCTCCAACATCACCCGTCTTTGCAGCAAGCCTGATTTATCAGCATACCAGACTTCACAGTGTCTATACAGCGTAGTTTTGGTTTGAGTTGAGGCTGGTGCCATTAGCTTGGAAGGAAATGCAAAAACATCTTTTCATTATTTCAGCTAGCCCTTCCTTTCCTTATGTTCTCACCCCCTGCCTCGTATCTCCCCTCCCATTTGGAGTACCCAGCCTTAAGCTCTCCGTAGCATCACCAGCAAAAATTCTAAGATAGAGACTCTCTATTAAAATACTGTCCTTGACTTCTCTGTGGGCCCTTACCCACTCCCTGCAGTTCTGGACTGAGTGATTAAAGATTGCACCATTAGTCTTCACTGATTAATGAATACTGAAATATTGTCTGGAAATTAAAAGACATGTCTTTTCTGTCACACAAACAAAATAGAAATATTTTCCACTGTGAATAGTCTTCTAAGTGTTCATTTTCACCCTGGGACAACCTCAGTTATGTCCCAATCTTTGAAATAAACTGAGAAATGGGAATCTTGTGACTGATAAAAACTGGGTTGTTTTAAAGATAAGAATGTTTAATGTACAATAATGAATCATATGATGAATGTCCAAATGAACAGGGTTTTTTTAATGCTATATTCTCAGAAACACAGAAATTAATGGTCACTTTGACTCAGGAATCAGCCAGGCAATTACACCGGCATATTCTTACAGAGTATATTTTACTCAAAAAACCCAAAGCTTAAAAATGCTTAGAAACATGCAGCAGTTTCTGATCACTGCTTTGAACTCAATTCACCTGCACTTTATCAGTGCTACATCAAAAGGAGCGTGGAACTCATGTTTGTATTTAACTCTGAGTACATCCAAACTAGCTTACCTTTTCAGAAAGGAGGGATGGGAAAAGAAGAGAAAGAAGGATAAAGGATTTTAAATTTCCATGAAAAAAAAAAAGTATTGAAATCTACTATGAAGGCAGTGTTATGCCCTCTATACACTAGATTTCATCACACTTAGGAGATAAAGAGGGGATACTTCACCAACACCTCTTCTTATAGACACAGGTATTTCATGTCTTTTCAGTGCTCAAAGATGCAAATGCCTTTTGTAATCGAATCATAGACAGGCAGGTGGGAGGAACATTTTGGTGGATAAATATTTCTTGGGCAATGCCTTCTGCTAACAAAAAGCAGAACTGCCGGCAGGGAAAACAGCAGGCAGGAGCAGGAAGCAGCCGTGGTGACCCATCCCACACCCAACCAGCCATTCCTTGCATCCATAGCTTTAAACACAAAAAACAGTTCTGTGGAGCTTCGTTCCTAGGCTGCTTCCTCCCAGCAGTGAAGGCAGAAAATGAGTGGCATGTTGAAGCTGGTGATAAGTGATTTTGCTGATTAATAGTGAGGAACACCACCTGTTAAACATTGTTGCTCTACAATTACAAAAGAATAAATAATAGTGCTTCTATGGAGATAACTGAAGGTGAATTCATCCTCGATATTATATCCAAACCACTTTCTGCCATGAGATACAAGACTGGCATATAGCCACAGTGCTTAACAGTCTGATTCTCCCTTCAAGGATGTAAACGCATCCTGAAAATAATAGGATTTCCCAAGCATAAAATAAAGGCAACAGTGAGGTGAGGCTTGAAGAGAAGACACCTAGTTGGTTTTGGGTTTTTTTTGATCCTTCATTCTACCAAGCAGGGAGCAAAGTTGATGTAGGGTAACACCAACTAGGAGAAAATTGTCTTGCAGAAAAAGACGGTGAGCTGGTGAGGGCTGCACACAGCTGAAGTCTGCCTGGGGGGCCGTAACCCCTGCCACAGGAGCAGGACCCTGCGCTCAGGAGTCTAGGAGTGGGAACACAGCCTGGAGCTCTTCTCAATAAACCACACCCAGGGCGATATTGTATTCAAAGTCTAAGAAACGTGCCACTTCTTGTACACTGCGCTATCTTGATTTATAGTATTGTTAGCAAGCACTTTGGATACAGGCTAAAATTACTCAGATGAAAAATGGCCTTGTCTGTCTCAAATACAGGCAACTGATAATCAAAGGCATTTTTAGGGCCAGAGAAATTACTTTTATGGAAACCATTGTTAAAGAAAAAGCAGATAACTGGGATGCCCAAGATCAGGATCTTCCTTTTGGCTCACTGTGCGACTGCAGATGCACCAGTTACAGCGATAGTGTGACAACACTGCATTTCCATTACTGAAGCTTTCCACGGATTTAGCACAGTAGCATTTTGCCCAGCAGCATTCATGTTTTACCTATTCAAAAGCAGGAGTCAATGATTAGAAGTTTTGCAGTGGCAGTGGACAAGGGAAGATCAACTGATATCATCTACCTGGACTTGTGCAAAGCATTTGACACCGTTCCACATGATATCCTGGTCTCTAAATTGAAGAGACATGGATTCGACAAATGGACCACTAGGTGGATACAGAACTGGCTGGATGGTCACACTCAAAGAGTTGCTGTCAATGGCTCGATGTCCAAGTGGAGACAAGTGATGAGTGGCGTTCCTCAGGGGTCGGTACTGTGACCTGTACTTTTCAATATCTTTGTTGGCAACACGGACAGTGGGGTCGAGTGCACCCTCAGCAAGTTTGCTGATTACACGGAGCTGTTTGGCAAGGTAGACACGCTGGAGGGGAGGGATGCCATCCAGAGGGACCTGGACAGGCTGGAGAGGTGGGCCCAAGCCAACCTCATGCAGTTCAACAAGGCCAAGTGCAAGGTCCTACATCTGGGTCAGGGCAATCCCAAGCGCAAATACAGGCTCGGTGGGGAATGGCTGGAGAGCAGCCCTGAGGAGAAGGACCTGGGGGTGCTGAGTGACGAGAAGCTCAACATGAGCCAGTAATGTGTGATCGCAGCCCAGAAGGCCAACCGTATCCTGGGCTGCATCAAAAGCAGTGTGGCCAACAGGTCAAAGGAGGTGATTCTGCGCTCTACTTCGCTCTGGCAAGACCCCACTTGGAGTACTGCATCCAGCTCTGGAGTCCTCAACGTAAGAAGGACATGGACCTGCTAGAGCGCGTCCAGAGGAAAGCCATGAGGATAATCCGAGTGCTGGAGTACCTCTCCTGTGAGGAGAGGCTGAAAGAGTTGGGGCTGTTCAGCCTGGAGAAGAGAAGGCTCCGGGGAGATCTTATTGCGGCCTTCCAGTACCTAAAGGGGGCCTACAGGAGAGCTGGGGAAGGACTTTTTACTAGGGCATGTAGCAACAGGACGAGGGGGAATGGCTTTAAACTGGAAGAGGGCAGGTTCAGATTAAACATTAGGAAGAAGTTTTTCACTCTGAGGGTGGTAAGGCACTGAAACAGGTTGCCCAGAGAGGTTGTTGAGGCCCCATCCCTGGAGGTGTTCAAGGCCAGGCTGGACGTGGCCTTGGGCAACCTGGACTAGTGGGAAGTTTCCCTGCCTATGGCAGGGGGGCTGGAACTCAATCATCTATCGGGTCCTTTCCAACTCTAAACTCTATGATTCTATTAGGAATAAGGATGTGTTCTTTTTTTGACAAAACTGAAGGGAAAGCAACTCTGTAATTTTTACAGGCAGAATCAATAAGTTTGAGACTATTGATCAACTTATTATTTGTAATGCCACAAAAGACAAAATTAAACCTGCCTAATTTCAGCAACATTTTAAATTGGTTTAGAAAGCAAAGTTCTAGTACTCAAAATCCATGTTTATCTGTTTTACCAAAGGCTAAAACAATCTGCCATACATGTTTCATCAGAAAATTCCTTTGCTTTTAGCCCAGGACTAAAGATACCGTTTTCCTAATAAACTCATGTCAGAGCTCCAAGGTGAATTTATCATAACTACATGCTGAAGAATGTATTTTGTGGAAATGAAAAATGAACATACTATCTACCTATCAAGACTGCGGCACATTCATCAATGCAAAAGAGCAGCTTGCTTCCCCACTTCCAACATTTCAAGGGACAGGTTGCCCTGTCAGAGACACGCTGGGATTTTATGTGTAATAAAAAGCTTTCAACTGCTGGGCAGACAAAATGCCTCTCTGCCAGCCAGCTGTTAATTACCATCGTCTGAGCCTAATTCACTCCTCCCCTTCCCTACCATGCGGAGTAGCTGTCTGCTATTTTTCTGGTTGCAGTAGTGTTAATTGAACTGGCTTCCCATTAAAGTTGCTGTCATTCAGTAAGTGCCACCACACAGCAGCTGCTTAGTTCAACCAGGTGTTTCCAGAAGATAAGCCACCCTTGCACTACTCTGCCTTGAGTATTTCTTATTCCAACTGATCCATAATATGCAGTAAAACATGCTTTCGGGGTTGTTTTCTCCAAGCCGCCTCCTGGGAGAAGTACTGCTATGTGGCAGTGGTTGGGTTGTGTGCTTGGAGATGGGATACTGCTGCCTGACCCTCTTTCGCAGGGGTATGTTGTGATCCAGAAGGTGGTCACTGTAGACTACATGCTAGTAATCCATCAGAGGTGCAGGATCAGTGTCTGGGTATGCCCCTTCAATTAACAGACACACTCTGATTGCTGTTACCCCGTGTTGGTTATAATAGAACATCACTGTTCCTTGCAGTAAAAATAAATTCAGAGTAAGACAGATAATATATTTTGTTAGTCAGGAGCTCAGCGGCCCTTTCAGAAGTATAGCAATATTTCTGGATAGCAACAGCAGAAGAGTTCCCAATATGAACACCTCATCCTTCCCATTAGGAACATGATCCACAAACCTCAATCTGTGTTTTGACTACCCTTGCTTTTGGAGGAAGAATATTTTGGGGAGCATTTTAGGGTGAAAACATATTGT
This sequence comes from Vanellus vanellus, assembly GCF_965231255.1. Lineage (NCBI taxonomy): Eukaryota > Metazoa > Chordata > Aves > Charadriiformes > Charadriidae > Vanellus > Vanellus vanellus. Next base: position 10,154,869 of record NC_138907.1, read on the forward strand.
GACGAACCTCTGTTGGATCTTGCTGGTAGACTAAAATCCTTTAAACGCAAGGGGAGAAAGCAGAGATTGTGGGCTAGGTTCTCATCCTGCATGGCCATAAGCCCTGAACGTGCCACTCTACTTTCACCTCCATTTGCCTTGACTGCTAATTTTTCTGCCTTCAAAGTTTCTTTTTCTCTACACTTTCACTGAAAGCAACATTCAACTTTTTCAATCAACTGCATATGTTTCTGAAAACTAGAATTTTTGAGGAAAACTAGTCAAAGTTCAGATTTTTAAGAAGTGGGATGAGATAACTGAATGTTATCAGAATAAAATAAGGTTCCAACAGCAATCTAGGCTTTCTGGAGTTCCTTAGATAGTTTAATCTGTTAATCTTTTGCAATCAGCAGACACACGTTTCCTGAACACCACAGCTGAGCAGTAGAAAGCTGCATTGAATGTATCAGTGTGCAACAGACTGCAGTTGAAATCTTCAGTGCGGACCCTGGCTGGAGCAGGCGAAGTCAGCGGAAATTTTGGCATTGATTTTAATAGAATCGGGCTGTCGGCTTTAATGTTTCCATCTTGTGGCTTCTGAGATGCTTTTTGTAGGGAGCAGAGCAACTTTAAAAATTGTGGGAATAAGCTGAGCTCCCGTATGTACCTGCCTGGCCATTAGCTTCTGAGTTTATGTACCTTCCCAGGCAGTGTGCATTTCTGAAAATTTAAGCTGCTGCAGCCCAGCTGCTCCTCAGTGAGGTAACTGCAGCAATCCAGGGCAACAGTCCTGTCCCACTCTGGCTAAAAGGATGAACTTCCCAAGTAGACTCTAGTTTGATGAAAAGAAAAACTTCAGTTTCAGGACTGAAACTCCCTTGTGAGGCTGAGAGATGGGGGACAGCACCCCACTGCCCTGGGCTGGGCTTTGCTTCCCTGCAGCATTGCAGATAGGGAGCAATACCTATCGCTATGGAAGAGGCTGGAGAAAACCAGCAAAGAGAGGCCAAAGGCTGCAGCGAAGCTAGTCAGAAGGGAAAATCCACTAACAGATGAGTAACTGGCTTGCTCAACATGAAGTTTATTCCTATACACTTTTTGTTTTACAGCAGGAAATTGATAGCTCGCTGCTTGCATGCGGGGCAGGTCCTGGTAGAATAACTATGAGCAGAATGAGTGGTTCTGTGTACACCTCTTCCATCACACATGGGACAAAAGTATTTCCCCACAAGCATTTATTTGTAGTAGAAATAGGAGAGAGAGAGAGAGAGAGAGAAAGACGGGACTTCTAATTAGTTTTCTCCATTTCCTTCCCCACATGCCCATTGTGTTTGTTTCCCTTCCCAATCCTTGTGTCTTTGCTGGCATGAGAAAGTCAGCAGATGCTGCCCAAGCTGTGGAGATCCCTGGGTCCCTTCTGTGCCTCACATACATAAACATCTCACACATCCAAAGCTTCACATCTTTTGCACTGCGCAGAACTGCTCTAAGTTAAACCTGTTGCACAGAAGCTGTGAAACCAGTCATTTTTAAGAGTGGCAACCAGGAGTCAGGATACATTTGCAGAGAAATAAAAGCACATTGTTATCAAACACGCTTATATCACTCTTACCTAGAAAAATTTCCGGGATGTAAATCTACCAAGATAGTCCTGAAACCTGAAGATCTCTCCAGCCTGTCATGACACATGTCAAAAGTATGTACAGCTCTTTCCCAGCAGGCTCCGACAAAATGCAGAATCCAGTATTCCTGCATCTCTTCTACAGAAAAATACAAATTTAAACATCTCAACAAACTAATGAAAGACTTTGGCAATATAGAAGGAAATGTGCAATTGTTAACAAGTAAAAATATTTAAAAGAATTGCAATAATAATATTTTTCAGGACTTCCACCTTTCAAAAATCATTTAGAAGTAGGAATTTCAATAACATTTAGTAAGATTTCAGGATAAAGGTTGAAAAGTGCATTTGTATTAGATTCCAAAATGATTTAAGCATCTGAGAACAGACTGGGTTTATGACATTAGAGAACCGTAAGGCAATTTATGCACCTAAGAGTATAAACAGACATCAGGAATTTTTTAAAGCTCTCCTAAATATTAATAGCCTACCTACCTCTTTGAAATAACAACATTTTCTGGAGCAATCCTGCTAATTTTGCTTGCCTTAGAAAGCAAAACTGAATCAGAATGTTTTGGGCCAGCTTTTGGGTGTTCATCATCCAGCTTCACCAACTGAGGCAGTGCATAAAAAATCCAGATTGTCAATCCTCAGAACAGCATGATTGTTCCTACAAAAAAAATACAGAAAGTACATTTGCAGATGCTCAAAATTGAGCACTATTGTAAATTCTGCTACATTACTAAAAAGCTTACACAACAGCTGAGCAGTTCTCAATGTCAAACCCCAACTGCCAGCACCAAACATTTTTCAAAATGTAATCCAATATAAGATAACAAATGAAATGGAAGTCCTTGAATATACTACTTAGGGCTTCTACAGAGACACTTTGAGGCCTGAATAAAATACATATTGAACCTGAAAGCCAGACTCGTCCTGATTGCAAAAGGCTCAAAAACCATCTTAGTAAAATTTCCACGTTGTAGAATTTTGGGGGGCAATAAGAAGAGAAATGTGTTGACTTAGGAACGGCAAAATAATGAAGTGTAAGAAAGTGTCTCATGGGACAAATCCTGCACAGGTCAATGACAGCACATTACCCTGTGTGTTTAGATCCTCAGTTACTGACACTATTCACTACAAAATTATCCTTGTCCTCTGAGGGTAGTAGCATAGATTTTTTTTTTTTATGCTCACAGTCTAAAGCCATGACAATTAACCTTTCAGGTGTCTGGTGCCAAACAATCTTTTGCATGTTTGGCCTTTTTTTATGACTACAGGGCAACCTTACTCCCCTTCAGTGTCTGATCAGACACATCATCGTTGAGAATTAGAGAGGAACTGGCACAATAAAGACCCTGGTGGGTGATGAGCACCCTCCCAATGCTGCTGGGTGGCCCAGAGCTGTGCCTGCAATCATTCTGCTCCCTTATGGTGAGTTTAATATGTGAGGACCTGAAGATGAATGGACGGGAGGCCAGGAGATGGCCAGGATTGGCATCAGGGGTTCCTACTGTCTTCTGAGACCTCTGTGGCTGCTTCTGTGACACTCATTACACAGAAACATCTCCCCAGTCAAAGAAAACTGCAAAGAAAGATGATTTTCTTTACCTAGAGTGGGAAGTGTGCTGGAGAGAGTCCCCAGGTGCTGGGAGGAGAGTTTCTAACATGCTTTGCAAGTCCCATTGCCTGCTTGCTGTATTTATTCCTTCCTGTGCTTACCTCCCCATACAAGCAGGTATTTTCTCTTGGTGGCAGCCACCAAGTGACTACCCGTGTGAAGGAAAATACCACTTCATTTGGGAGATGTAGAACCCACCTGAGAACAAAAGAACAGTAAAGTGTTGGAAAGATTTAGAAGATGATGCAGAGATTAAATGCCAGGGCAATTATCTTCTAGAAAATAAATTCAGGTATCATTTTCATATACTGTCAAATTATGACAGTAAACAGACCACCTAAAGAGAAAGACCTTTTAATTTAAAAAAAGGTTTGCCTGCAGGGAGGACCAGCCAGCTGGTATTTTGTATTTCTAGCACATTTGTCACTAATGTTTTTCTTTGAAGCTTTCACTTCTCTATTGTTGGCAAAATTACTGTCACCATTCAGTACACGTAAGATACCTCACATGGATCCATCCTGCGCAGACAAAAGTGACTGTCACGCTTGAAATGGCTGTACTTGCAAAACGGGCCTCACAGGAAATTTTTATACAATTTTTATACTTCAAATAGTCTGGATACAGCTTAGTTGCCCATAATGAGGTAAACTGTTTTTTCGAAATGCTTACATGAGCCAGCCTTTCATATTTTAATAAGCAGGTGCAAAACCAAAGAATTAAAACTTCCCATTTTATTGGGATACATTAAAATGTGTGTTGCAGAGGATGCATGAAGCAGTCACAAGGCTTAAAATTATAGCTTTGGGAAATTAATTTCCAAGGCAGTTGAAAAGAAGCTCCACATGCCTGGATTTGGGTGTCTGAAGTCTGTTATATGCCCCTTTTTTCCCCCCCATTATCCCAGTACTTCCTAGAGATCTGCAGCCACTGGCCTCTTCTGTACTCTCTAAACCTCTTGTGAGGAGGACTGTCATCTTACTCAGTGCCACAGGTCCTATTCTGTAGACACATATTTTAAGCCTTTTGCTAATGCAAGTGCTAAATAATAATAAAGACTGATGTTTCTTTGATACAAAGTATGCCTGGGGATCTGAAAGACAGGATAATATAATACAATACTCTTGCTTTCTCTTTCCCTGTGAATTGGCCAAATCTTAGTGAACAATGGATCAATTTTCAGCCACTTCAAATGACCAGGATCAGAATCTGCGGTCTGTTGTTTCTAGAAGGTGGTAACTGTTAGCAGGAGTATTTTCATGTCTACTCTTGGCTCAACATGGTAACTTATGCTGCAATGGCTTCTGTAAAGATGCACAGCATGAACAGATTACATTTGTTGTTTTAAAAAGACAGTGGAAAAATCAGACATCAGTTGACACACCAGCTAATGAGAAATACATAGGAATCATTTTCTGTTCTGTTCTGCTTTTATAGGGGTATAGAAGTCCAGAGAAGTACAGACAGGAAATTAGAAGAAGTCACCAGGACAGGCTCTGTTGGTGCCTTTTAAGACAAAATGCTTATTGATTTCAACAAAGAAATCATCATGTTTAGAAGGGTTTGTGTGCTAAATCAACAGGTCTAATGTGATAAATAGATTTCCAAAGGTGACAGACGCCTAGAGATACATGAAAGAAACTTACGTAATTCACAGCAACATCACTGAGCTTTTAAAGTTGATCCCTCAGGCTGTGAGGGAGGATAAAGCAAGATAACTCTTGTAATAAAGCGCAAAAATCACTGTCTTCACTCCCTTCATCATACATCATCCCCTGTAAGATACTTAGGAACCTTCTCAACACCATATTGCAAAAAAATGGACTTCAAATACTTGCTACTTTTGAGCCTGAATGATTAACTTGTTTTGGTTCAGTGTGTCAAAGCAACCTGTTCAAAGAAAGGGCCAAGAAAAGGCATCAATATTTAAAATAAAAGTTCACCTTCTCCTTTGCAACTTCCAGTTCAGCCATCAGCAATTTTCCACCTCAGAGCTCTCATTTTTATACCCTTAGTTTTAACCACAAGGCAAGATACCATTCAGTAAGTGTGTTAATAACACAGGAGTAATTTTCAGTCTCACATCTCCTAGGCGGCAAAATTATTGGAAATTAGTAGAACATCAGTTCGTAATAATTGCTGAGAAACACACGGGTCCATTTGAGGTACAACTGTAGCCCACTCCTGGTAAGGTTTATCAGCTTTCCTCAGGTACAAGAGCCTGCTGAAACCAGCTTGGAGGGCAGGATTTAACATAAAGGATCACTTTTTTTGTTTTCTCTCCCTTAAGAAACTTCTTACACCTACATAAGGTTCATTGTGTGTAGGACAGAAAGCAAGAATGGGATGAGTATTAAGTTTCCTGGAGTGTCTGCTCCTCAAAACTAAGCATGAAAAGGGAGAAAAAGAGAAGTATCTCACTAGGTCCTGTATTCCTGTGGAAAGTCTGGTTTGGTTTTTTTTTAGCATCTTCTAAAGCTCTTGGCAATTGGCTGCACTGCACAGCTGCAGCATCCAGATGTGAAGCAGCCGACTGGCTTCGCAAACATGGAACTGGTGCACTGCTTCCTGCCCTGCAAACCTTAGTGAAATGAACCGAGTAGCCCTCCACCAAAGCATAACCTCCATTTAGTCATGGGCTTCTGTTTCTGGCTGTTCCTATCAGAAGCTTTGCACTCACCATCTGTCCTCAACACTCCTTAGGTACCTCTTGTTACATTGTTTTGTAACATCAAAATTCTTTGAATTAGGCCTGGGCAAATGCTTGAAAGGCAGAGATGCACTGTGTCATGGTTTAGGCCGGACTGGCCACTGAGGTGAAACGACAGGTGCTCTTTCCCCACCTCTCTCTCCAAGGGAAGGAGGGAGAGAAAGAAAGAGACTTATGACTTTAAAAGGAACTAAACTACTCTAATGAAATACTAATAATGAAATAGTAAGACAATAATGAAATATATACAGAACCGTATCAAGCTGACAGGATGACAATCACCTCACCAACAGGTGCTGAGGAAATCCCAGGGTGGACTCAGTGACAGATGGGAACTGGATTCTGGATCTGCATTCAGGATTGGGATCAAAGGCAGACGAACAGACAGAGTCCTCCTCAGACGCCGGCCACTGAAGAAAGAGAGCCCCCTGACCCTTCGATCTCTCAGCATTTATACTGAGCATGAGGCAGATGGGATGGAATACCCTGTTGGTCAGTTTTGGGTCACATGTCCGCTCCTCCCCACAGGTGGGACCCCACTATGCTTTTTCCGCTTCTGACCCTCCAACGGGGCAAATAACAAAGTTACTTGGCCTGGGGTGTTATAGAAATAAGTACTAGAAGAAGCCTCTCTGCATACCATGCCTGGGCATCAGCTATAAACATAGGTCTTATCACTCAGAGTGAAGAGTGTCTGCACAATACGCTGTTAATTTCAGTAGTTAAAAGAGGCCCAGCTGCAAAATAAAATTACTGAACAGAAAATTGGTTCTGTTTTACCTCAAACCAGGACACACTGGGAAATCTTAAGCATAAAAACCCCAAACTGAAGTAGCCATAGGCTGGAAGAGAATTAGGGACGGTCTCATTTATGTGAGCCTTGTATTCACTTACTCTTTCCTATGTACTTGCTTAATAGTGACCGCTGGTGACAATCCCGACCTTGAACCGCAGGTTTGCGCCAGCACAGCTGCTCTGAGGCCGTTTCAGAGGGAACCCCATTTCACAACCCGCCTTGCTCTGAAGCAGGGTGCCTCATGCCCTGTAAAATCGAGTCACAATGTTTTCTTTAGGCCCCTCATCATAGCTGAGCATGATCTTAAAACTTGTTGAGGACTAATTAGGTGTGAAGCAGCGATTACAAGGCAACAACCGCTGTAACCTTGCCCATTCATTGAGTTGCCTTTTCTTTTTATTTGTGTTTCAGCCCTGGCACTCATGACAGCTTATGGCTGCCATATTCCAAAGTACTAAATGCACTGCAAAATACTGGAGGAAAATAAAACTGCTGAAAAAAGGCAACCTTATTATAGGCTTTATCTCCTTGGACATAAATCTGAAGGTTTCAAAATCTCTTCATTCCTTACCCTCTCTCCTGCTCTCATGACCACCTTTCCTCCCCTCAGTACACTTCCTTCCAGTGGGTTTCTCCCCAAGTCTTTGGCTCAGCTCAGTTTCTCCTGTCTCCCCCTCTGAACTGAACCTCCTTTTCATTCCTCTGCTTTGGTCTATCAGTCATATCTTCCTCAGCAACCTACACTTTAATTTCCCTTTCTGTGAACTGAACAGACTCAGATCAACCCGCTGGTGCGAGATGCACTGTCTGAGCGATGCTTCAGTTATAAATTCATAGCTGCACTGGCTGAGCCATGATCAAAAGACACGGCAAGAAGTACCAAAGGCAGACCAGAAGGCACAGGAGTTTGCCTAGTGCTCCAGTTAAGCTCTCTTATCTATGCCAAGGGCTCTTTTTTAAATAACTGCTTGGCAGTATTGTCTGATCTGCTGGAAGATGTTATTTCTAAGGCAGAACATTTTCAGTTCCTGCAGCCATCCAAGGACAGAGAGGGAGGAAAGCCAACTGAAATTCAATTTTTCATAATGAGGAAGGAAATGAATTTGCAATTTCTTGTTTCCAAGTGAATTCCTTACCATGGATTGTGAGGCTGCAGGATCAATGCCATTAGGACCTGGCAGTCAAACTTGAGCACTCCCACAGGTCCTTTTGGAGAAGAAACCCTGAGGAGAGGGCAGCTGGTTCATCCAGTGTGACAGATCAGATTTATAAAACCTGCATTTCTCCCATGCAATGTAAAACAAATAGACCCATCCCAAAGCTGAAGCTTTAACATGGACACTAGCTTTCTGCAGGAGTCATTCTCTGAATTTCGCAGGCTGAATTGAGCTGCTTATTTAGCCATTGCTCTGTATACCGTGCTTTAATGAACACGCTTCATATTTTGTTCTGCTCTTGTCCTCAGCTGCTGTCAACAGGTAAAGCATTATTGATGTTCTCGAGAGAACCAGGTTGTGAGTGCTTTGATCATGAGAGCAAATAAGGTTAAAAGAGAGGGCTTGCTGTGCTGTTATTCTGTCTACCACAAAGACCAAGAGCTGGCAGAAAATGGTGAGAGCAGGTATTTCGTGATACTTCCCCCATCCTCCAGTAAATTCTTGGCTGAGTCACACCTCGGTTGTATCACGTCACCAATTAAAGGTGTTGAAAATGTTAAAAAAAGGATTAGCAATTCTTGAGGGTGTGGAGGTTTTTCCAGGCAATTTTAATCAATATATTCACACTCCTCTGGAAAGGGAAATGTGACCCATCTCGTACCTTGAAAGATAGCACTAACCATTCAGTCATTTAATTCTGGAGCAATGGATCTTCCATGCTTCGGGGCTGGGTTTTTGGTTCTGGTTTCTTTTCATACAGTACAGCTGAAAGAAGCACAGGATGCCCTTGCCAGAGCTGCAGTGTAACCTTTATGGTTTTCCTGAAAAAGTAATGGTGATTTTGAGCTTTTTTTATAGTCATCTTCAGTACCTATGTACAAGTGCACACACATATATATGTATTTTTAAACTTAAGCTTCTGGAGAAACAGATGCATGTCTGCCCTCCTAGCTGTCAATATTGTTAGATGCAGAAAATTATCACTGAAAATAGGGTTACACATCAGCATGCTGCTGAGCTTAAAACGACCAAGCCCTACTTTTCAGGGTTGCTTTTGCAACCTGCTTCAGAACAAGTTTATTTGCCCCAGAGTATTTAAAGATAAAATGCAAACATTGACAATGTCTACTTCTGAAATTAATTGCAACCCTAATCTTGCAGGCATCTGAATGCTCACTAATCCTCGAAGAAAATGAGATTTTATCACTTATTGCTGAAAAGCAATACTATCACCCTGCCAGTAACATTGCTCCTCACAAAGCTGAGACAACAGAAATAGTTAGAGCAGAATCCTTTTCTGTAGTTCTCACAGCTAACAGGGATCATTTACAGGTAATCTCCTGCCTCTGGGCTGAGGAACTGAAACTTCAAAATTTTAAGATCAGAGCATGTCGTAAGGTTATCACTTCCACCTTGCAATAAAAGTCCTTAAATTTATAAGGAGGTGTCTAAAATCTCTGTTTGGATGGTAAACTGAGGCACAGTCTTAAGATGCAGGAGTTATTACCTGTCTGTGCCGTTTTAGTGCAGACGCACATGCTCACACTGAGTTCAGATTGTAACAGAAGTAGGGACTTGGTATATCGAGTCTCCACAGCACTCAAAGTGGAAAATAAACTGTTTTCTACCAGGCTGGCATTTGAATAATGATCAGCTCCAGTCCTTTCTTGTAATGTTTGTGATCATTCGGAATGGCAAAGTATCTTGTGTTATGTGCGCCTGGCATCTTCAAACAGTAGACGTTTCCATTTTGGAAAGATGAGACATGGCTGTTGATGCCTGAAAAAGAGCAAGACCCTAGGTGAATTTGGGCTGTTTGTTCCAAAGCTGCACCTGAGCCAGACCCCAAGAGATGCTGAACACCTGCAGCTCTTACTGACCTTCCCTTTGCTAATGTAACTGTGCTGCTGATGGTGCGGTGCTTCCCTGGTACTCACAGCTTCACTAAAAGCCTTTATGATATCTGGTTAGTTGCAGCCTACCTAAAATCTGAGCATGGTACACGTCGGAGCAAGACTGTTCACTGTGTACTGCTGAGTCTACCTCCTTCAGTCATTAGTCACCCAGGTATCATTTTTCCAAAATGAAACAGGAATGCCTTTTAGTTACAAGGATGAGCTACTTCAGTGCACTCACAAGCTCAGCAGTATTCCAGTGCATCATCTACTGAATGTGCCCCATTTCTTTCAGCAAATTCATACCCTACTCTAAATTGAATATAATGAGTACGGATAATTATACAGGTCAAGAATGTTCAGGGCCTTCAGGTGGTGTAAAGCTGCTGCCAAAGACTGAAGGGATTTTCAAACACACCTACACATGAACCGCTGTTGTTTGGAATAGATATCCTGTCTCCACACTACTTCACACTACTTCAATGAGACTCCCTTAGTAAGGTCCAACCTATGCCAGCATCTGCTATCATGATGTGCAGCAAGATTTTAACACTCCAAGGATCTGGTAGCTGGTGTCCCCGTCTGTGACTCCTCAGGCAGTTTGCAAATGAGCGTATGAACCATGACAAGCAATTAGGCACCAGCATGACTCTGTTAATGATCGGCAGTGAGATGTGCCTGACTTGCTGTGTTACTGACTGCTATGGTTTCAGGGTATTTGCTCTGCAGGCAGGGGAAGAGAGGTTTTATGTGTGCTAATCGAAGCCAATAAATGATAAGAAACAACTAAATGAAAGAAAGACTATATTGTCCTGCCTTGAAAGTATTTAATTCCATTTGGGAAAATGGACCAGCTTCAATGTCAGGGAATGAGAGGGTCAACCCTTCAGAGCAGCCTGTGGCAGTTTTCTGAATTTGCCTGTCCTCTTTCAGGGCAGCTGGCGCTCACCAGCAGGTGAATCTGCCTTATGTTCCCTCCATAAGGAAGAGACTTTACAATACTTTCTGCATTCTTCCCTCTTTACTTACTTTGTACGGCTCTCCCCTGCCATCTAGTCAAAGGGACTGAAAGTCTTGCCTTAAAGGTACCTGTTGGCTATGTAAGAGTTCAGTGGTAGTATGGCACTCACTCTTCATTTTCCTCTTGGAAGCTTAAACTTTTCACCTTTTAATTTGTTTTTGTTTTCCTTCATCCTTTATTTCATTACTCCAACTTCCCTCACTTTTCCAAATGTCACTCAGCCTTCTCCTTTTCCCACCTGCCCTCCCAAAATACCCAACCTTTGATTTGCAGAGAAGCACTTTGTAAGTTATATCTGGCAATTCCACGGGATGAGTTGCTTTCGGAAACCTCTCGCATTCACATTTCACTGATTTTCCCAGGCTTTTTGTTTTGATGACCAGCATGAATTCAAACAGTTAGGGTACAGGAGTCAACCAGTACAGGGATCTTACCAGTAGCTCTGCAAAAGATTCTGATAGGTATAAACTATTTTAAAGTTTTTTTCCTTAGAAATTTTAGACCTCTAGCAAAAACAGAGCATATTTTTAATGCTCTTGATTTTGACCTAGTGAATTCCAACACTTCCAAACAGCTTTAGAATGGAAAGCTCTATTTCCTCTGGTCCTGGAAACAGTTATTAACATAGTTTGTAAGCATAAACCACCAGGTGAAAGACTCCCGAGGCCCTTTCATTCTTCAAGTGAAATATGAGAGCATAAGAACCTGCCATAGTATCTCCTAGAACCTGAATCCTGATCCTATGACTTAATCATCAAATCACACTTCTCTGCTCCTAAACTGCTCGTGCTTAGTCTGTGTGTGTGGATAGTCCCCATGGATGTGGTCAGACCCAATACACAATGAACACTTAACCGATGAAGCAATCATTTACCAATCAATGAACCACCAAGAGAAGAAAAGTTCTTTAAAACTTGGAAGTTATTTTTCATCTCATGAAGGTGACCAACACTGTGGACCCCCAAGTATGGTACAGAGACAGGAGAAAGAATAAAAACATTACACCCAAAATAACCCCTAGACAGTCTAAAATCTGCCATGAAAGAAAGTAAGTGCCAGTTATAATTGAAACTTCTCATGGCATGCAGTTTTAGGGTGTATATTTTAATTGTTGCTTTGCTTCGTGTCATAATCTCTTGATAAATACTTTATGTAGTTTTTAAAAAGGCAAACGTGTTATCTGAACTGTGTCAGAACACAACAGCTGATACTTAAGTCATTTTGGCCCTACTACTGTACAAATCCTGCTGCTGCAAAGTGAGCAGCTCATGTAAATCTGCCAGGGCCCTCCATCATTGAGTTTGAGCACATGAGCAAAATCACTCTCCTAAGTAAGTAATGGAGCTTGAGCCATTACAAACAAATAATTATACTCAGACTTCTTGCATTTCTCTTCTCAGCACATACTGCCAATTGGTTGTCCCGTGGGGAAGGATTTAGGACGTGTTCAGTAATGACACTGAAAGTGAACATTAACAATTAATGCAATTCATTATCACACTATTGTAAAATTAGTGCAAATTCTTTTTTGAAGGGTATCCAAGCCAATCTGATTTAGAGTAACTGCTAACAGCAACTTACCTCTTTGCGGTGCTTAGCATTTACTGAAATAAAAATGCACTATTCTAAAATTTATGAGAATTGATTTCAAGGTTATAATGAACTTTTCAGAAAGTACAAATGTCTTGGGTAGGCTGCTTAGGCTGGGATTCTGACACTCTAGCTGGCGTTCATGAGACATATTTTATTCCAAGATAGTTATTAAGGTCCATCAAGGCCATTTGAAGTGCCTAAACAAAAGTGTGTAATTCAGTATGAGTAAACATGTAGAAATTTGGTATTATGCAGTGTTTCTCGGTTATCAGAAGCCTTGCTGTTCCTGTATTGAATCAAAAGCACTCACCAGCTCTGACTACCTATTTACAATCTCACACTCAATTAGTGCATCACTACTGGTTAATGTAAGAGTTACAGGAAAGCAATCATAAGAAAAAATAAATGCAAGCAGGAAACACTCAATTATTGAAAGTCCCAAACTTGCTAATGGCTACTTCTGATTAAATATAAATGGATGAGAAACGTCTGGCTCTAATCCTCTTGTCAGATCACCACAGGGTAACAAAATGATAGATCACTTCACGTGGGCAAGCAATTTTTCGTGTAAAAAACAAGTCAGACGATCAATTAACTTACTTGGATTCTGCTAAAGCAAAGGGATCAAAGTGAGTTTGAGAGACAAACTCAGAGATGTGAACCTAAACCCTGGTGACAGTTTACACCCCTGCAGATATAGCAGGGCTCCCTGGAACTATGCAAAGAGCCAGACCAAAAAATCATCATGCTGTCATCATGCTAAGAAGGTGAACACTTTCTCTCCATCAAGTAGAGTCATTAATATAATGGATTATACTGTCTACACCTAGAAATTTTTGTAGAAGTGAATTTGAAAACACACAAATGGACTTTTTGTTCCTGCTAGTCAAGGAGTGATCCACAAGGTTCAGAAGTTTGCCATGTGTAGTCAAAACCTTTTTAAAACAGGATGTGTTGGCCAGCAGGGACTGAGCTCTGTCCAGAACAGCATGCAGCAAAAGACAGTTCAGTAATACACATCAACTAAATACAACAAGGTGAGCATAAATACTTTTCCACACTATACAACATTTGAAAATGAGTAAGTAAACTTGTTATCTCACAGGAACAGACTTTAGTTAAATGCCTTGTAAGTTTACTGTCCTTGCTAACGAAAGGACAAGCAGTAACAGAAAGAAAACACAATTTGAAGCATTTATAAAATGCTTCTGTCTTAGAAGAAGGTCATTTCAAGTCTGGTCAGTGGCTCACATTAATTCTAACTCAATATGAAAGCTTTGGCCATTTCTGCTTTTTCTTCTCTAGTTCCCACATATTTCTTTTAAAAAAAAAAATCCTCATACACATTTTAGATTTATACCTTCCATTCCAGCTTTACTATTTTCTCATCTGGTCCCAGCTGCCTTATTACTTCTTCACGTTGATTTTGCCATCCAGCAGTAGGTGAATAAAACAGTTTACATGGGTGATTACCATTTGAAAAGTAACATTCACGCTAGAAGAGAAAAACATCTTCTTCAGCTTTTGCTAAAATCCACACTTCTGACTTTCAGAGAAACTGGAAACGCCAAGACCACTACAAACAGGAATTTCACAGTAAAGACATATAGCGCATACATTCTCCCAAGTTTCTCAGCTTCCAGTAGCATGTCTCTGACCATGGCACTGCAATGGCTTCAACCATCAGCTTGTGGAATGTCTCCCCTACCCAGCAACCCAACACAGCAACACAGGATCATGCTAGGAGACCAGGACTGGAAAAAAGGTGCAGCACATAAGACACTCACCTGACTTCAGGGGGAGGTGACACTGCGTCCATCCCACTCAGTGTGTGAGCCACAGTGGAGCTGCATGGCTGTGTTAGAGTCTGGTCCTTCTACTAGAAGGGACAGCAGAGGGCTGAGCATCTTTTACGAAGTCTTTGAGTACTTGAACCAAAGAGTTTTACAGCATCTCAAAGGCATTTCCTACTGCTAGGGTCTGCTCTCGTATGCAGGTCAAGTACGTGCAAGACCTTCCTGTCACACTGGATCTTGGAAATGGCTCTCGGCATCAACCTCAGGGTCACCGCAGTGATGCTCTTCATTCAGACTACTCCCTAGCTGGCTGCATCTGACGCCAGCACTTGCTCCTATGTGGGTACCACATGCCCCGAGTCCCTGCCTTTCCTAAATGTGCTTTTTTAAGATCCTCTTGAAAATCACGTCTGTGATGCCAAAGGCACGTCTGGACAGGTTAGCATGGGATTTACAGGCAGGATAAGCCTTTCTACACAGTCAGACCTTTGTGCACTTAAGCATCTACTGAGCTACAGTGACAGTATGACGACTTCTAATCCGCTTTGGGGCTAACAAGTGATAAACAATGATAGTCTGTTCTGGTTTGCATTGAAATGGGCTATGAATGCTTATTTACACTGTGCAAGCTGCAGGATGGCGACGGATGAGTGGTAACCACGCAGTTTGTACATCTGTCCCTCCAGCTGCAACATAAGAAGCCACTCTCACTCCTGAACTTACCACAGCCCGGGTACTATCAAGACCCATCTACAACTACAAGTGACTCACAGTATTAGAAATCCTGTTGAAAACACTCTCAAAGATGTTTCTTCACTTGCAGTGTAAGTCCATCCCCTTGCTCACAGCTTTCTGTAGTGGATTCTCAGCACAAGGAAAATCTATGTTTTCTTGCTTGAGCTATAACCTTTTGCAGATAGTAAGTGGTTCACGAGCACAGGGTAGAAGCAAATGAGCATTTACAGCCTATACATGGGATTCAAACTCTGGACCTCTCTCAGTCACTATTAATCACCAATGCTTCTCTCACTTACTCACAATTAACTAAATCTTAGATTTTTCTGGAATGATAAAAATCAAAATAAGTATCTCCTTCTCCTCAATTTTAACATGTTTCCAGCAGCTGTGTGACAGAGAACCCGGCTGATAGCCCATGTGAATCTGAAAAACATTACAGTCATCTTTCAAGTGCTAGCACTCAAAAGCTAATTAGAGTCCCCAAGCAGAAAACCACTTTATATAGGTTTTAAATCAGTGGGACTACAAGTGAAAAAATAATAAAGTGATAGCAGCAGGCTGTAGTTTTCACTTTTAGAGGAGAGAGACATTTACAGAGCCAACACTTAAAATCCTGTTTTCTGCAGAATAATATCAGGGGCGTGTGACTCCTTAGCAGCACCATGACAGATGATGGTTGCTCTTGACTCTTGCTGGAAACCAAAGGGACCAAGGTTCTTCCCAAGGTGCGCTCGGCTCTACAGAGGCTCACATTTCTACCTGGGCAATATTTCCGTGTTCCCCACAGGCCCCTTGCACATTTGCTGTGTTATTTACCCATCTCTGTTTAAATAATACATCTCTTGGGGCAGGAGCTGCCTCTCACAGCACGTTAGCACAGACCTTTGCTTTTAATCTCAGTTGAGGCTTTTAGCTGCTACTGTAAGACAAATGGTAACAGATAACTGCAATATAGATGCTTTGTGGTCTCCGGAATGATCACCTGTCCAGAAGATCAGTGTTTCAGATGTCTCAGCTGAAGTTTATTTGTTTCTTGTTTATTTATGAGTTGAAAATACCTGTGCCCAAAAAGAAGCAATCAAGAATGATTAATTTTCCTTTGGAGGAGTAGATGTCTAACATTCATTTTAACCCAAGCTTTTGTTGTTGGCTATAGTTGCAGAACCTTACACAGAGGCAAAATTTTTTGGTTTGTGCAAGTAACATGTAATTAAACATAGTAGCAGGCAAACCTGGGGACTTGGGAAAATTTATAGAGAATTCATTCAAAATACTTCTCTTCTGCTGAAAGTCAGGAGCAATTTAAAAGGTAACTCACACTGGCATTTGTGGGTACATACAGGTAGCGTACTTGATGCTACGAAGAGCAAGATGAGAAAAACAGTTTTAGGATCACAGAAAGCATCCTTCATTTCTCTTCAATGATTTCTACCCAATAAAGCTCCTGCAAAATGCACTTAAAATCTTTCCGTGAATTCAGGGCTTGCAAACTGTACAGGATTATCAGCCCTGAGGCACGAGATGCACAAAACAGATACTGGAAAAGCAGAAACTTGAGAAAACCTCATGCTACCGATTTCCCAGCAGCTCCTCCTCTCCCATAACCTTCAGAAAACATTAACCTCAAGGTTCACTCAACCTTTCATTTCGCAAACTGAGAGCAAAGAGAAGCCCTGGAGTTTGGGTAACCAACGAGCAGAATCTGAAGAAGCAGCACTGGGACCAGATGGGAGGTCCTGTCCCCCATTAGCATCCCTCTAAAACAGAGGTACCTTCAGGGATAACCCTAGTCCATAAAGTGTTCCCTGGGGAGGCAGTCCGCAGTCCTGCTCACCCGGGTGACAAAATCTGCCTGGCTGCGTTTCGCAGTAATCCCTTGATGATTTTACTCAAAGCAGTGCCTGCTGTACATTTACTGGAACCTTATTAGCCATTTCAAGCAAAGAAAAGCATTTAGCTTATTCTAATGTTTCAATAAGGCTGGAGATCTGCTGCTACACAGAGACAGGAGTTTTCCTGTGTGAATGATTTTGAAATATTGCTGTTTGATTTTAGCTGTAATCACAACATGGGACACCAGCTTTGATAGTCATCTCAAGGCAAAATGCAGACATCACGAAAGTTGAGTTATTATCGTGGTGTTTTGATGTGTTTCATTGTACTTACTCATTTTATTACATTTTGCAAAAATTTAAAGAAAAAATAAAAACACTTAAATACTCAATTTGGAAAAAAACAAAAAAGTTGTTCCCCTCATGAAATAAAATTCTGACAAAGACTTTGAGGGGTCAGATTATAGCTTGATTTCCTGCAGCAATGAAGTTTGTACAACCACATTGTTGCTGTGTGACTGCCTGGCTGACAGTCCCAAGTACTTACTCCTTTTTCCCAGTGAAACTCACTTCCCAGTATCAGTCAAATTTGTGTAGAGGTTTTGCACACCTATTAACCTTGCAAATAGAGAGGCTGGGTAGAAAATCCATTTCTTTTGCAGACTGTATTATGTTTTCATGTTTTGTTTATGGCATTAGTTTATTTAGGGTGAGGACATGCTGCTATGAGCTATTTTAGTATGAGAAAAAATAACTTTGTCACTGGACCATGGATACAAACAACGTATTATGGACTCAGGTTTCATTTCACAGGCTGTTTTTCTTCTCCACCAGGCTTGTGGCCGTTTTTAATGTCAGAGGGACACAGTACACACAAAGGTCATCATCATAACACAGAGATCAGGGATCCTGGCTTTGCAGGAGTTGAGGAGGACAACAACAGCAGTGGAGAAAAAGTTATGTATGCAGAGGTCTGTGTTTGCATGTGCAGATGCATCTAGATTTTAGTAAGATGAGCTAGTGAGAAGACTGTAAATACATATGGGGTGACCAGTGCAGCTAGAAATCTGGTACTACTGCCCTACTGTATCACTCACAGCTCTCAAAACAGGAATCTCAGACTTAGCATGGTTTTGCACCACATCCCTCTGAAGATTGGCAGCCAGGAGTGAATTTTGGCAGTAATAATCCATCCCAAACAAGCTTCCGTACCGCCAGACGATAAACCCATTTGAAAGTGTAATTGAAACCGACTGATGTTAAACTTCATGAGAGGTGGCCTAAGGCAGAGCGCTGCACATGAATAACGACTGATCCACAGCACACGGCAGTTGGCTTTTGATATTTTTTTCATTTAAAAAAGAGTTCTGGGATGGGTTAAGCAAGTGACACTGCAGGGAGAAGGAGCAGCAAAGGCTATCTGCAGTAAATGGTGGCTGTACTCCCTCCTCCTGCCCAGTCCTTCCATGCTCAGGGACGGAGAGAAGACGGGGACAGCCCTCATTTACCTCCTGCATTGTTTATTCCATTTATTCTTAAAATACACATCCTTTTTAAAAAATTCTTAATAACTGCAAAAGAGGAAGTGATCAGTGAAATCATGCATTTTGTCTAGAAAGAAATGTAACTTCTCTTATTCTGAGGCATAACCAAACTCTTGTCTCCAGAAGTTAGTAAAAGACTTTCCTTAGAGGGCAAATTTAGGCATAAATGTACACTTTAATTTTGCTCACCTCCACACTCAGAAGTAATAACTTGAAAGTAGGTAAAACGTGTCAAACCAAAGGTCCACACAGATCAATATTCTCTCTCTACTTGTGAATATGGAGGTAGGCTGCTCTGTATCCTCTTTTATTATTGTTGTTTATTGTTCCCTGATACCAGTTGTTTTTCTCCTTGTTTTTTCACTTTTCTCTTTTTGCACTTTCCTGCCCCAGAAGACTTCATTGTTTCATTCAGTTCCTGCCTGGCCATACAAGGGGGATCCAGCAAGGACTGGAAGGAAGAGCACAAGAATGGAGCAAAGAGATTCAGACTGCCTCAGAGGATGGAGTTTCAGCCTCGTCTCCCCCGTGTGTTTGCAGCATCTGGGTTTACTCGCTCTCTCTCGAGCTGCAAAGCAGAGGGTTTGCTGCTGTGCATCAAGCCAAGTGTAAACACAGACTGCACACCATGACCTGAATCTATAATGGATGACTTCTGAAACTGTTCAGAGATACACCATGAATATTTTAGTTAGAAATAGGTAATAACTCAGCCTATGAATGCAATATACATAGAGTCACCTGTTACACAGGCAATGAACAGGTGTAGTATGGTAAATCAACATAGCATTTGTCTCTGTTTTTCCAAAGAATGCCTAAACTTTCTTTGTAACTTTTGAATACACGGAAAAATAAAGTGGTTTTACTCTGGTAAAGCAATTTTGACTCTGCTCCCACTCATTTCAGTGGGGTTGGGGGATGTCTGGGACTTCTGAAAATCAGGTCTTGCATGGGCTCTTACATACATTTTTTTTTTCCCTCTGTGTCCACAAACAGAAAAGCTTTATCTTATTCTATATAAACTATACTTTATCTTGTTTTTGTTTGGATCTCATAAAAACCAAGGCTTGATCAATCAATATAAAGTAAAACCAGACAACAGCTTGCAACTTACATACATTGTTTCTAAAACTTACAACAGGTGCAACATTTATTTCCTATATAGTGTCACTGGTAGAGGTTTCTGCTAGTCTTTTGTGACTTCAGTGGTTGAAAAATACAGGTAACAAAACTTCACTGAATTTTCAGTACTTCACTATAAAGTAGCGTCAGAGAAACAAAGCAGAATGTGAATCCTGTATTTGCATTCAAGAAATACTGTATATGCAACTTTGGACATGCCAGCAAAAAGACTACACTACAACTAAGGAGCTTAAGACCAAAAGAAGTTATTAAATACAACCTCTCAAACTTGGAATATAAGGAATAAGTCATGTCCCTAATACAGAAGAATCTCTAAAAAATTAACTGGGATGAAGGTCTGACTTTTGTACATTCTTTGTCTTCATGGATTTGGGCTGATCTCTTCTCTATGTTGTCAATTTCTTATAGAAGATATTTTTACATGGCACTTTAACCTTAGAAACAATCTTCCAGTCTATATCCTCCACATGTAATTTCTGCTGGCTTTCACTTGTCTTGTCAAAATTTGCATGGTCTCCTTACTCAGTTACACAAATACGCATCTAGAGTAACTACATTGAAGATAACGGGATGATCCCAATTAGGATCTAGGTTCTGGCAGTATGTTCCAGTCACCTGACCTCGAGCAGTCAGAAAAGATGGGCAAGACACGAATCTGATCTTTCTAATCAAAATCCTGCTCAGAGATTCCTGCTAGGAAGCATTCTTCCATTTCTCCTATTTGAACTTGCCATTGACTTCCCAAGTTGAAAAAGCCAAGACAAAGAAGTGAGATGGTGATTACAGGGATGGCTTTTGTCTACTCTAAAAATATCACAGCCAAACAATACTACTGGTCAAACGTCAGCTTTGTACATGTTAACAGAAGTAAATAGACAGGAAATTCCAACCGGAGGGAAGTCAGTTTAGTACCATGACAAGAACACACAATGTAAACATGAGGCATTTACTCATATAAATAAGTAAAAAATCTGCGTCTTGAAGTCCACATTCCAAGCGTTCAACTTGAATGTTACCTCCACTTTTATATTCAGGAAAGCTGAAAGGCCATCAAGGATGTAGGCAAGCAAATGTTCCAGCAGAGAACTCAGTATTAAATAGACTCAAAGTAATACATAGCAAGTACTAAAGCTCAGCAAAAAAATCAGGAAATGCCAATGCAATTCATACTCACGTGCATTAACAAATAACCTTTTAAAATGTGTTCTTAACACTATTTTACTAAAGATCCCTCACTCCATCATTACTGGGTACTTTACTCTTCTCACTGAACACCTATAGACTCCAGAGCCTAAATTACTTAGCATGATTGCAGATCCTAAACTAAACACCAACAGTAAAAATTTCCCTGTGGGTGCTCTGTGCATTACTATAGCATTGCTCTGCATCAGACTGGCAAGGTCTGATTTGTCAGATTAGGCAGAATTTTTACAGTATTTCATACATCCTAGTGTACTAGCTCCAACCACAAACAAGATTACTCAGCATTACTGCAGATTTTTTACCCTAGGTGTCTTGTATTAGACACTCATTACGCGTACTCCAGATATGCACCTTCAGAGATGGAAGGTACGCCGCGAAACCCTTAGATCTGTCTGTGAGAACATGGTGTGAGTGACTATCCATGGGGATAATTGGCATCTCCAGCTTTACGTTGAGCTGCTTTGAGCAAGGAGGGAAGCAGCCCTGGGGAAACCTTCTTTCCTGCAATGTCGTCAGTCTGCACAGATGTGCAAAAAGACACGAGTCTGCCAAGAGTTGAGCTGCTAGTGTCCTTCACCAGGAATATAGGAAAGGTCCAAGCAGCAGTTTTGACTTCAAGTCTCTGTTTTGCTCCAGAGTACATGGAAGACCACACAGCAATAGTAATCCTCAGCAAAAAGGATCAGGTAGGTTCAAGCTCAAATGATACAAATTTGTCACCTGACTTCCAGGACGCCAGACTCCTGCCTCCCTGATGGCATCTTTGAAAATCTTCCCAAAGCAATTTCTCAGAAGTCTGCAGTTACTCAGCGCCAGTGCCCCCCTTCACAATGTTAAGATGGTAAAGTGCATTATTTATGTATTCAAATGGCACATTCTTCTTCCAAAATAATCATTGTATAATTGGGATAATGCCCTTGACTGTCTGCTATGGCCTAAGTAACACTTGGGTAGTAAATAACTCTTGGCTTTCAGCCATTTGATCAATAGTTGAAGCTGACTGAAGACTTACCATCAGGGCATTCAAGAATAATTAAACTTTTCAAAGAAATGAAAAATTGCATGGTAATACTTGTCTTCCTTAAAATACAGTGCTTTTTTAGGTCAAAAGAATGAAAAACTGTATTTTTTTTCCTTCAACTTTCACAACAATGTACAAAGCAGTTGTAAAAATACTTTCCACCTTTTACCATCATTAATCCCCTTTTATAAAAAGATGACTGTCAAACTGCTACAGGCAGTTACTACCTTTGTGTAGGCAATAACACTAGTGTTCATGCTGCTGCAACCTTGGGAAGGTTTCAGAAGTTAAAAGGTCTCCAGATTCCATAAAATATGCTTTATAATGTGGAAGAGAGGAAACTGAATCCATTTAGCTTCTAAAAGAGAGAGTTACAACTATGATAAACTTATTGGATGTGTCCGCAGTGCCACTGTTGAGTAACCATCCCCAAGTTATCCAGGCACCCCTGCAGCTGTGTAGCCACAGTAACAGGCTGCTTGGCATGTTAATTAACTCTAAGTTAATTAACTCACGGTTTACACAGCTTTTAGCGCAAATTTTGCACAGTGCTGAGTCCTGGTTCTGTTAAGCTGAAAAGGCTGAGAACTCTTTCTTCTTGTGAACTTTGAAGCCATTTACCTTATGCATTTTTCCTCTTTACTTTCATGTCCATTTTGAACAGATTCTCCTTTTGATAAATGTATGAGGACTAT
Organism: Vanellus vanellus; assembly: GCF_965231255.1. NCBI lineage: Eukaryota > Metazoa > Chordata > Aves > Charadriiformes > Charadriidae > Vanellus > Vanellus vanellus. The sequence continues at coordinate 10,177,231 of NC_138907.1, forward strand.
CCTTCTGCACTGAAAAATAAAATTTCAAATCCAGTCCTGAAAAAGGCCTTACAGGAGCACACTAAGGGCAGGAATTGCACCACTGAAAGATCAGGTTTGTGAAAACAGATGAACAGTTACACATCTGTAACATCCAGTACCAAAGAGCCACGTGAGGGTGAAGAAAATAGCTCAGACACACTACATACAGATATGCCTCTTCGGACTTACCAGCTCTGGCACCACTTTAATGTAGTGAACTACTGCCTCTCAGTATAGAGTACGTTACTGCCTAATAGCAAACTCTTACCTCTTGGTAAACCACACACAGTTTCTCATTAGCAGAATTGTAAAGATCTTTTCTTTTAAATATCCCACATTTGTATTGTCAGGGCTGAGCCTCCAAACAAAAGCAGATGCATCTCCTACAAAGTTTTCAATACCTCAAGGCATTTATAAAAGCTTCTGTTTTATTACTATTTGTATTTGTTGCTGTTTATCTGTGTGGGCAAGTGCTTTATTTCCCTGTTTGTAAAATGTGATTATAGCACTTCTTTACATCACAACTGTGTTACTTGGCTAGATGGTTTCAAGGGTGAGCAGCCTGCAACTCAACAACATTGTAGCAGAGATCCCCTAGATAAAACTGTGATTTAAGTATGGAAAGATTCAACAACCAAAAGAACCCCAAAAACATTGCTCCATACATGACACTCTGGTGGGCCAGATGCTTCCTTTCTCCCATATCTAAGATCTGAAGATGTTAAATAATGAAAAAATAATGAAGACTGAGAAGGGAGCAACTAGCAACAGTGAAACAAAGAATTATACAACACAGTATCAAAATATGCAGATGGATAGTAATTTCTGGAACTTAGAAACTCACACATACAAAAGGAAATAATTCCTTGTGATTTAAAGCCCAGTCAGAGACAAAGTAAGTGGAACAAGCAATTTGGTAAAGTAAGAGTAGTAGCAGACATCTGTCTGCATTAGGAACCTGACTATAGTATTACATATCAAGTGACTGCTAGTTTTCAGCTCAATTTTCAGATCAGATTAGGAAGTTAAATAAAAGAAATCACAGTAAATACAACAATCTGTATCAAAGTGGTTCTGTAGCTTTCTAATCTAGTAAGGAAGCAGAGGGAGGGAAAAAAACTACTAATCAATGAAGTGTTACATTTTGCCTTATTGATCTGCAAAGAAAACAATCTACCTCAAATATCAAAAATATTTATTTGTACATGTTGATAGTAATGATACTGAAAAATACCATTAATCTTCCTGGCTGATTAAAGTGGTATTTTAAAACACCATCACAAATGTTAATTACATGCAAATGACAACAGTAAAGCTGTTATGGCAGGACTGGGAGCTCAGTGATTAGCACTGTTACTCCGGCTTCCCTTGACCTCACGTAGTAAGCCAGAAAACACACAGAAGTAAATAACGCAATGATTGATACACACCAAATCCTTCTTGAGCTAGGTAAAGATGGTGTAAACAGTGCACTTCCCTGCATTGCATGAGATTGCGAAAACACAGGAGAAATTCAGCCCATCAAGCAGAGGGCTGTGCTGCAAGACATCACAAGAAAAACGGTCAGCAGCTCATTTTCTTGCCTTGCCTTCACACAGTTTCTCTTATCCTCCAAGCTTCCTCCACAGCGATGTCATGAGCTCACCCACTCCCTAAATTTTCAGGTTACAACAAAATAAAGAAAAAACCTCCTATATCCCTGCTTTAAAAAAAAAAGATAATCAAATTCAATTATTGTGTTTGCATCTTCTTAATGGCACAATCAAGATTTCCCAACAGGAACTGCAAAGTTTCAGCTAAGTATAACTGTGAGACTCCTTGAACGTGAGAGATATTTGCCCCTTCCTTCCCTCCTGCAGGTAACTACAGAGTCATGGATAGCTGAAGACTGATGTAGCAGAACAAGAATTTGGCATTCAGAGGTTTCTGAAATGCATTTGTTTTGTATTTGCTTGCATGACAGGTCAGGCATTCTCTGGTGTTTCTTTTGGAGGAATTTTGTATTTGTTCTAGTTTCCAGAAGGACAGAACACACGAAGGATACATCTCAAAATACTGCAAACCAATGCTAAATAGTTTTTTTCTGAAAAAATGAATCTAATCGTACCTTGCAGGCTCAGAAGGTATTAGGCTTTTAAATTACTTTTTAGATTGATACATAAATGTTTAGATTCTTAAATGACTTACCACGCTTTCCCAACTGCTTTTCTAGTTTTTTGTTTGTTTTGGGTGGGTTTTTTTGTTTGTTTGTTTTTTTTTAAATGAAGCCTTCCCTCTAGCTAATCTTCCCTTAGCTGCAACAGTTTGGGTCAGCTGCTTTTCCACAGTTAGCAGAGAGTTAAAACAGCCAGTGCAGGGTACCAAGAGGGCGCAGGAAAGCCATGCACATGCTCACTGCAAAAGCATCCTCTGACACCAGTGGAGAACCCCTGCCAAACTGAGCACTGTGCCAGGGCTATGCACACTTCCCGGATGCCTCCTGCCACCTCAGATACGGCGGACAGCCTGAGTGCAGCACATCGCCAGCAAACAGTGATGGAAACACACAGGAGCTGATGGAAAACAAGACTTCTTCCACAGCGGGGCCATGTCCTGGCCTTGTATAAAAGAGCATAGCTGTGAACACCAGTAGCTCTATGTGGTTTTACACGGATTAGATCTCACTCCAAGGAGCATCTATCAAACTGTTTACATAGGACTATACCAGCTAAGACATAACCCCGGCTGCTCAGAGCTGGGCAGACTGAAGTCATTTGGAAAATCCAAGCTTTGTGACCAATACCTCCAGGGGCTGACACACAATGGAGTCACACACTCTCGCATGTCCCCTGAGCCATGGAGTCTATCCATGTGTGCTCTTCAGCCTCAGCAAATGTCATCCGAGTTATACCCTCTAGGAATGAAAAGTTGAATACTAGTTGCAAACACTATCTGCTGCCTCGAAAGCCAAAGGACGGCCATCTGGCTCACTTCCCTGCCTCTGACTGCAGCCAAAATCAGGTACCTTGGAAGGAGGAGGAGGTCAGGGCAAGCAAATACAAATTCCCATCTCCCAGGCGCTCTCCCAGCCTCCACCAGCAGTACAGCTGGTTGAGAGCATACATGCTGTTGGCTCCCACCACACAGCTGGTTTACGTGACTATGTGCAAGCCCTTGAATTAAAAACCGGAGTTTATACCGTAATCATCCCATGGGCTACCTTATGCATTAAAACTGGAACAAGCAGAAGCAAACATCCTAGCATAGGTATGCAACAAGAAGATGGCCAAACTCTGCAAGACACTGATCAGCTGGTCACAGGGCTTGGGACCCTGAACAGATGAAGAGATGCCCTCATTCACAGATAAACCTAACATTTTCAGCTGTTTCCTCAAATATTATTAGCTCTGCTCAGGTATGAGAACCTTTTCTGCTAAGAGACGCAGATAACTTGCACAGGCCTGGGGCTCAGTTGGCTACTGCACTGCGCTGCCACAGCTCTGCAGACTGAACTCAGTCAAGAACTACTTCTAATATCCTCCTGCCTCGGGACTTGACAGGCCCAAACTTCAAGAGCCTCATCTCTTACATGATGCCAGGACAAAGTATGCCACTCACTACTTTCCTAAAAAAACCCCAAACATCTCAGCTTCATTGGTTTTTGTGGATCAGTTCTGTCTGCTGTAGACAGTGACCATGAATTATCTAAGTACTCTGGGGGAAAAATAACTGACAACCTTTGTTCCATTTTCTGTGCCTTTCTCACATCTGTTTTCCAAGGAAAGACAGACACATGGCCTTCTGTGACTGAGATTTGCTTTAAGCTACAACAAAGTACAGTCTAGGTGCCAACTTCAATCATGTTTCAAGGTAGTTGGACTTCTTAAGTTCCCCACACTGCTGCTGTCTAGAAATCTGAACAATTCTGAAGGTAGCTGTGAAATTCCAACTGATTTACACAGATCCAGGATATGACCTTGGTCTTCTTCATGAGTACAGATAAACAGGACTTACTACAGCAAATACAATAAATATCTAATTAGTAAATGGACATTTGCAATGTTTGCAGCAGAATTTGGATGAAGCCTCTGATTTGTCTCCGAGAGGTCAAAGTTGGGATGCTGGATGCAGCCCCACATGGTGAAAAAGCAATTTAAGAAAGGTGTACACACAAAGCAAATGCATGGAATCAGACTGCTTACTATTTCCAAGGTCTTGCGGTATTCCACTGACACAAAGTCTGTTGTTTATTCTTTGCCTGTTACTATGCATAAGCCCCAAGTATTTATCAGAACAACTTATTGCTAATAATGAGAAGCCAAACAGGAAATCAATACAGACTCATGCGAAAAAATATGCTTATTCCCTGCTCTGATAAACAGCCAGGCAGGCACAGCTGAAGGATCTCCATGTCAAATGAGTACCTGAGGCACTGAAAAATAAGTTTCAGTAAATTACAGCAGGTTCACCTAAAAGAATGCTAGATGTAGTTTAATTTTTTATTCCTACCTGTCATGAATAAAGTTTATACACGATGAAATCACCAGACGAAACTACATGTGACTTAAGCTTATTAACTTCCATTTCTATCAGTTTGCCCAATTTAGATAAAACAGTTGATCACTGTACAGTTCCCCCTTATTTGAAATAAAAGAGCTCAATTTCTAGCAATTTTTATTTATTTCTCATGTTTGCTTTCTTAAAAAGAGCTTAATTGCTCTTAACCTTACCATAGTGACATCATGGCAAATATCTATCAGGCAATCACTTCTCGTCAGCACTGTCCAGCCCACAAGATTAATAAAGGCAGACCACACAGAAGTCCTCCACTCATTTCATGGCACTCTAAAAAAACCTGCTACTGCAAGGCACCCTCCAATTTCCTTTTTTCCCCCCACTGTTACTTCTTCTTCCTTTCTGAGCAGCATCATCTCAGCTCACACATGTTGGTTTTTCTCCTATGACTTTAAAGATACACAAAGGGTCATTCTCCCCATTTTGTAGGTGGGAACACTGCAGCGGGATGTGGTACTCAATGTGAAGATGAAGAAAGCTGTAGGCAGCTGTAGACCTCTTCCAGAGTATAGAAGGAAGAGGATGACAAACATTAAGATACAACAGAAAATTAGGAAAAAACCCACCCCAATATCTAAATTTGGTTTGGGCGTTTGAGGAAACTAATGCTTTGGGTATTTTCAAGGCACAAAAAGCATAAATTGTATACTCCCTATTAATAGCTTTTCTAACATCATTGCATGTTATTCATGTTCCTCCTGTGTTTTTCTCCACTAGATGGTAACCACAGAAACCAGAAATCAAACAAAAAATGAGCTCTCAGCAACAGAAGCATGGTGATATGGCGCAGAATGATACTCTATGCATTTGTTATCTGAGACTGCCAGAAGGACAGAGGGAGACAGAGTGAGAAAAACAGGGTTCCTTTACGATGTGTATTAATTCTCAGGATGTCAAAGCACAAAACCAGAAATACAGTGTCCACCACAAACTTTTGAAGGGAGAAAAGAATTACCCAGTAAAATAGCTTCAGAAGATGAGGCTGCATTTTTTCTCCTAAATACAGCTCCATGATTTAGTCTCTCTTAAATGTTGAATATAAGCTGTCAGCAGAGAGATGGCTCCAGAGAATACTTAGCTCTCTGTGGTCAGTGGTCTGTAAGGAGCATGCACAGGTCAGCATTCACTATGTGTGGCAGAGTGTCTAGCACAGGCACTCAAACAAGAGTGAGATTCATCCCTTTGTTACACAAACCAAACCAGCCCTCCTGGTCCCGCGGACAGCTGGAATATAAGGAAGAACCATATATTTAGCCTATTCTTGAATACGCCTCCGCTTGCACAAACACAAACTTTTACGTGCACCCATAGGTAGAACCTTTAATTTTAGAGGTAAAACTAGCCAGATACTAATTACTTTCTAGAGACAAGAAATTCAACCAGTATTAGGACTGCACATTAACCTCTTGTTTAGGTAAATGTTTAAACATTCATATTTTTCTAACTTGGAATAGGACAGTCACCAACAAGAGCTGCATGTAAACAGACTCAAAAAAAAATGTTCGTTAACCAGGTTTACTTTCCACACATTCTAGCAGATAGATTTACTTATCTTCTATAGCAGTCAATTTTAAATAGACAGATAATACAGGCAAGCACTTCCACCTTGCGATTTCATAACTCTCCTGCAAAACGGTCTTGAGCTCTCCGTTATCCAGTGAGGCCTGAATTTCTCTTTATGTGTGTCAGGGGAGGCAATTCCTGTTCACACTTGTTTGAAGTAAAAAACCAAATCTTTTAAAGTCTAGACTACCATGAAAAGCCAGGCTTTGTCAAGAGTCATCATACAATTTTTACATTTATTGTAGGGTTTTTTTTTTAATATAGGTAAATTTTCAGCATGCAAAAGTCTCCACTTAACTCCATCCATTCTCAATTTTCTTAATTTTGCATCTCAGTCCTCTCCCCGCAGCACTCAACCTCATTTTAGGGATGAGCTTACCCAACTTCTAGATCCATTCTCTCAAGACACAGTAATCACCAGCCATGAGGAGTCAAGAGGGCAACTCCTCGCAGTGGCCATAAGAATGACTGACTTAAAAACTTGTATAACGAACTGTTCTGGAAATAATAATTACATTTTCCCCAGAGCCATAAGGCTTGGGAGCTTAAAGTTTCTTCTGTCCTGTTTAAATAAAAAATGAGTCTCTGTCACAGGTTTCTAAGAGACAGTGCTCTGGCAGATATACTAAAGATTGCTGCTGAAGTTATTTGGGTTGGCAATGCAGCTCGTTGCTTGTTTTCTTTTCCCATTTCATACCCAGCCAAGATGCCCAAAGTATAAAACACTCAAGTTCATTTTCTGAAGCACATGGCATTGGCAGAATTTCAACAGAAGCGGTTTAGACAGACGCAGAATGTTTTTGAAAAATCCCATTTTTCTGATGCAAGATGAAGTTTCACATTAATGGAGATTGCTGCAGCTTAATAGGAATAAGTCCGACATCTGGAAGAGAGACAGCAGCAGTAATAACTGTATCATGGCTCTTACCCCTCGTCAGCTTTGTAATGGCAGTAGTTTTTAATCTTTTCAGTAAATGCAAAGAGTAATTCATGTTTGTGCAACACATTAGAAATTTCAAATGATGTCTAGGTAAAGATAAGTGCTCTTCTCCCTTTGCTTAATTTAATATTGCTACGTGCCCCTTCACACCACACTCACTGAGGGCCACATTGGCCCCTCCAGCACAGGGCACATGCTGCTGTGTGGGTAGATGCCACAGCCCATGAAAAATCCCACCAACACATCAGAGCTGAATATCCTTTTAAATCAGATGGCAACAAACAGATCCTGTGTTTCGTCATTTAGGCTGTACACCAGCTTTTCCTACCCACAGAAAACTGCAGCTGAAACATGCATGGGATGAGTCCCCTTGGGAAGCAAAGCAGAAAGTTTTGCAAAGGCCCCTTGGAAAACAAGTGGACCATGCAGAGGCACAAATTGTGATAGTTTTACTGGTCAGAATCTTTTAAATAGAAGGTTTTACTGGAAGATGTTGATTTGTTTTTAACAAAATTAACCACAGCGGAAGTTAGTTTTGAGGAATTTCTCATTTGAGCTTTAAGCTATGAAGCTGTAGAAACAGTTTATCTTCATATTTCTGACAAACTCTGCTTCCTTTCTCCTTTGACATCACTTTTTGTTTAAAAGGAAGGTGTTAAAAATGACAGAGCAGAATAAAAGCAAAATGTTCCAAACCTAGTCAGATTTCTTTTTAATTTTCATTTTATGATAATGCTCAGCACTGACTTTCCACTTCAATTAAAAACATCAGAAAACAAGAAAAATGTTTCTGCCTACTCTATTAAAAGCGTGCAAAAGTACTTTGTTGAATACAAATCTACATGGTCTCTAAAGAAACAGATACCTGTCTTTTGATTTGTGTATTAAAAAAAGGAATGGAAGCATTTAATGAAAAACATCCATCTGAAATGGAAAAGAAAGGACTTATTTGAAAGACTGGCTAAAAACCCCAGATATCTGCTACGAAGTGACAGTTTTGAAACCAAGTATTACGTTATGTAGGAATAATTCCCACTTTTCAAAAAGCTGGTTTTGTAAAGATTAGCTCAGCTACGTCCAACAGAGATGGTGTGCCGCAGGCAGCTGCTCCAATAAGCCTGTGAGTGGTTTATTACCTTTCAGTGATGCTGAAAGGTCAGAGAAAGATGATTTGCAAGTGTAACACACACTTTTTTCCACTACTCTGGATGCAAAGGCTACTTATATTCCTCTCATCTGCCTTCCCCAGCTCAGGATGGGATAAGAAGTCATCACCTCCCTCGCACAAGCACTCTCTGTATACAGCCGCTGAGTACAGAGAAATTCCCCTCTGCAAAGGGAGAGCCAGGCTCGGGACTTGGATTTATTCCAATGTTACTTGTTACAAGATTTGTCTAAGATGCCCTTTGGTTCCCGACACCAGCCTGTTTGATTTCCTGAGGGCCACAAGTCATACATTAACACTGCACACACAGCAGAAGAGGAGCTCTTGCTATTTGTGCACTTTATTCAATGACTCTAATGCAACTCGAGCTTTACCACTGCCCAGCAAGAAAGACCCCCTATCACTCGCACACTTATTTAGCATGGCTGTGTGAAACAAAGCTAAAAAAAAAAAAAGTAAAATATAAGCAAAATTAAAAACTGAAATGAAAAAAAAAAAAGTAAAACTATTTACAACTGAAATAACCTGACTCTGGTTAACTCCTCTCTGCAGCATCGCACCACTATAGACCTGAGGACACTCAGGTGTCAGTGTACCCACGCAGGCTGCGACTCGACTACCCATATATTGCATGGGTGTGCAAAACTAACATCACCGCAACACAAGCATCCCTTCTAGCCTCAGAATGATGGTGTCTGCTGAAGACCAGTACCACAGCTATAAGGGCTGTAGCATGGCTCAGGGCCCAGGAAGTTTTCAGGCAGTTCTTACAGACTCTTTGCAGACAACTGACTCTCTTAATGGCTAATGACAGATTCGTCTCATGCTTTACCCTACAGGGAACGTACTGTTGGGGTACGAGGGAGCGGTACAACATCTCCCGATTTTTGTGCCTGCTTTGATGTTGTGCTTACTTACGTTCTTGAATTTTTCATGAAAAACCTAGGCATGTTTCATAGTAGGCAGAGTCCACTGTTCAGAGTGTCTCAGTCCAGCTCTGCCAGGATACTCGGGGCACACCTCAGTGAGAACCTGGTCGGACATACCTTTTATGATTAGGGAGCGTAGACCTCCTTGTCAAAACCAGTAGCACACCCCGAATCCCACTGATTGTCAGTGTGTTCAGGGGCTTTTGTTTGTTTGTTTGTTGGGCTTTTGTTTGTTTGTTTGTTTTTTAATCAGTGGAATTAAGTGCCTGAGGAACCCACATGCTTTGGAAAAAACCAAATAAATATGAAGGATTTACACTAGAGCCTTACACAGATGCCCAGGCATTGGCAAAGGCACTTCACAGATGACTGGAAATGAAGCCAAACAATTCCGAAGGACTGTCTTTCAGTCCCTGTTGTATTAATGCCCTCAGGGATGGACAGATAAATGCACTTTGCTACTTTTTGTTTGCGAGCCTGACTGTGGGCATGCACCCATGTTAGCAGAAAGGGTATGCACACTCCAAGGAGGGCAGACAGATGTGCGTTTGATCTGTTCACACTTCTAAAACAGGTAGGCAGGAGCAGCCCTGGCTGGCCAGCCCTGCGACTGCAGTATCGCTGCGCTGCTGGGAGGTAAAACACATTTGCCTCGGCACAGCGCCACACCAACCCCATTATTTAGCTTCTGGACTGAACTGGTTCATATCGATGCAAGATCAGAGCCTGGACTGAGCAAATGTTTGGCTGTCCACATGTTCCTGCTGAGGCACAGCCTGCTCATTAACTGCCCTGTGCCAGGCACGATCAGGAAGGAACAACTGCTTAGTGCAATGGATACATTACTTTTGCAAATCCTTTCCCCCTCCCCCCCCCCCCCCCCCCCCCAGCATTCAGCCCTTAAAACACTGTCTAAATCCACATCAACATAAAACAGGGCAGAGAAGCAGAGAAAGAAGTATCCCTGGGCTAAATACCTTTGATGTAGCTCCAGGAATTTGGAGTCTCCATCTGCAGTTCGTGGGAACTGTGAAGAGCTACGGGGCTAGCTGTAGTCCACAAGAAATGCTAACTGTAAGGATGCATTAGAAAACAGCCCTCCTTCTGCAGAGCTGCAGCACCTGACTCCAGTGCCCTGATCCCCATAGGATGGAGAACTCCCAAACCCTGCTCTGAGGGAGACATGGCACTGGAGTTAGAAATTTTGGCACAGCCCTGGCACTTTCCATTCTGGCGAAGGGCTTTCAGTTCTGCTGATGGAAAAAAAATATATTTCACCCAGGCAGAGACTGAAATTTAAAAGGTATTATAGCAGCCAGCAGTCACAAGTGTGAGACATTTTCTAACCTTTCCACTCCTGAGTACCCGTTTACTATATTGTCATACAGTCTGTTCTGTCTAATATCATGGTGCTCCTGCCTCGTGGGACATTAGGGCCTGCTCCACCCACACAGAGTTTAATGCATAATCAGAGAATTAAAGGATGTAAGTGGCTTCTTTAGAGTCCATTTACCATTCCATGTATGTACTAAGAGTTGTGAACTCTTCTGTTCGATGATGGAAACCGAGAGTACCATCTCCCCAGTGCTACCATTATAAAGAAGTAGTCAACACATCAATACTAACAACAGATAAATATGTCTCTTTAAAACAATTTTAGAAATCAAGGTCAGCATGCACTGAGCAGAGGATGCTATATTTATTCAGTAGATAAACACTTACGTTATTCTTTTTCCAATCCTCTGCAACTAGATATCAAGCAGGACTGGTGTGTCTTCTGCTGGGGTGGACAAGTGAAAAATACCAACTCCAAATGCTCCCAATATTTTGGATGGTACCATAAAGAAAAACCATGAAAGTGCTTTACACATCTAGTAAATAAATACTCCTCATGTGCTTCTAAGTCAGGAAAATATTTTTAAAATGAAAATATTTTAAAACGTATTTAAAAAAATCTAAAGTTAGCAATTTTCTAAAAGGGGATGAAATACAGAATCACAGAATGATAGGGGTTGGAAGGGACCTTCGGAGATCATCTAGTCAAGCCCCCATATACAAGACCACAGAATGCGCTATTATTTCCACACTGCCAAATGGACGGGTCCCCCCAGCAATGCTCAAGGCTTTTTGTTGCCTGAGAGGATCAGTGGGAAGAGTATGGCAACAACATTTCTTTGGCGAAGACAGACCGAGGACAGCATGCAGGAGACTGGGTCAGATGGCCCTTATTTCTAGAGTTCTGTGCCAACATGCCCTCAGGCCTATCTGGTCTGCCAGACTGGACCAAAATTAAACTGGACCCAATCAACACTTGCTAGCCCTGCTAGATATCTTTCACAGAAATACAGAGATGTTCAGCAGTCTTTGCTGTTAAAGCAAAGCAGTTTTGTTTGTCCTATGCCATTTTGTTTGTTTGAGACCATCTTAACAGGGTTAAGAGGAGGAGGATTGCAGAGTCCAGGGATACCACCCTGAGGAACAGAGGAAAGCAGTAGAAAGCCCTTGAGCCTATTCCAGCTAAGTTGCCTTCAACATTCATTATCAATACTGTAATTTCATTAGATGTTATTTTCCTACGTTATCATTAATCATAGTATCATATTTGTATTATTAATCTTTCTCTTTGTTACCCAGCATAAGAAATTCCAGCAAACTATACATTCCAGCCTCAAAAATCACCTCTATCTGCCTCTCTCTTTAGTCATGGTAATCTGGGTGCTCGGTGACTTCTAGCTACAAACATTTCTACACTGAAATCCCCATTGATTAAGTTTGTTAGATCTAACGTTTTCCCCTTTGCATTTTTGTACAATTGTAACACAACAGGGTTGCCAGAAAAAGACAGAAGGAAGCAAATGTCAGGGCGGGCGCCCAGCTAGCCAGCTTCACCTTTACCCAGGCCTTTTCAACTGCTTTAATGGCCCATGCATTCAGGCAGAAAACCCTCTCACTCCAGCCTAACACAACTGCAAGCACAAAAACCTGTGGCAAGGTTGGGTAAGAATAGTAAAGCTCATTATTTTGTGTTAGTGCACAGTACAACTAAACACATTTTCTTGCGTAAAGGAGAAAACGTCAAGATCCTGAATTGGCACAGAAAAATGGGTGGAAGTTTCTTATTTACTAGAAAGCAAAGTTAAGGTAGGTACATGTTGCCAGAAAACTGTAGTTATTGATTTTGCCTCCAGCCTCAGTGACAGTAGTTAAAAGCTTTCCTGGTTTGCTGGAAAAGAGGTTGTAATTTAAAAAAATTCATTCTAATGTTCAGGCTTAAAGCAGCACTGTGTGCTACAGCCAAATGGCGGAAGAGCCTTTGGGTATTAAACAGACCAAGAGGTTTAAAGGCAGCACTTTCTGACAGCCTGCATGTCACACTTTCTGTCTTTTGTACTTGAGGGGCACCTAGGAGTAGATCGAAGATGAAAATACTTTAGTTTTAAAATAACCTATTTCAGCCTTTATAGTTCCCTAGGAGAAGCATCATCCTCCTTAGAAATGAGAGAGAAACACCATACACTTATTTCTGAGGGAAAAAAAACCTACTTTGTCCGTGGTGAACACTAAATACAGCATTTAAGCCTCCAGCAGGCCCACTTCATACATACCTTACTGTCAGTTTGCACCCACTTAAAGCTACACCGAGAGGAGCTGAGAACATTTTCCAGGAGGTATCTTGACATTTGCTGCTCAACTGCTCGGCAGCAGAAAGACAGCAGCTGAGAACGGACCTTTCCACAAAGCAAGCCATGGGATGACATGAAGTTTTGGCTAAAACGTCCAGCCTAGGACAGCCTGCTTCAGGTTGGGTGTCTAATCGACGGATGTATAAGGTCAGGGGAAACCACGTTCACCCACGGTATGCATGTGAGAAAAGGAGAGCAGGCCAGGCTCACCAGCAGCACCCAAAAGGACTGGCAGGATGGGTGTCCTGCTGGCAGGGCCTCCAGGACGTAGCTGGGACATGAGCAGGACACCTAAAGGAACCTCACATAGGATGCAGGGGGGCACTCAGCACACATCGGTCCGAGCAAGCCAACGTTTGGGGGAAAACTATCAGAATGAAGTAAACTCAGTCTTTCTGTCTACATCATAAAACCCTTCCCAGAAGTACTAAAGCTTTAATTGAATTGCTGTTTTCAGTCATTCGATTTTAAAGACCAACCTATTTTCTGGCAATATTGGTTTTTTAACAACTCTAGTATATCAGAGCAGCATACTTCATATAATTAAACTGATCTCGCAGCAATTTCCAGACTGGCTCCACAGTACAGCAGTCCCCGGGCAGTCCACAACTTACTCAGTATCTGCTCTTCGGTTAGAATGCACTTGGTGATGGTGGGAGGAACACTGACCCATAGGAAAAAGAGAAAAAGGTAAAATGCACCTTTGCCTGACTGCCTGGCCCCTCTCCCTTCCAGACTATGCAGTCGGGTCCAAAGGCCACATGGCAACTCTCATTCCCTCATTTGAGATGTGTGAGCATAGTTTACTAAAAACCAGGCACAAATGGCAGTGGCATACAAGTGAGGTAGCCCAGTGCTGCTGCGACTGTTGCACAGCACAGTTAGAATAAATCAAAACAACTGCCTTGAAAATAATTGGAAGTATATCTGCACACACACTAACAAGGGATCTGGTGCCTCTGACTTAAACAGGTTTCAGCTTATTTCCCTTACTTGTCAAATTCAGAGAGAGAGACCTTTTCAATCAAATACTACACTTCAAATCATGTTCCTTCTTGAAACTAAAGAAAACAAATCCCTAGCTGTTATTTACTTCCCAGTTCCTTTGCAGACACTGCAGTCTTCATTATTCAAGCACAATCACAAGAGGAAAAACAAATGTTCTTCATGTAATTATATTTCAAATGCTTTACTTTCAGTTCATTAAATCTCTGGTATCTTCCTCCCACTCTTCACGCACCCTCTTATTTTGTTGCTCTTCAATGGCTGCTGCCTATGTGGCAAGGCTTTCCAGCTAGGGAGCCACTAATGCTGCAAATACCATTATACTGCTATTACTCTAATACCCAGTAAGGTGCCCAAGTAGCTGAAGTTATTTCTTCCAAACTATAATCTCTTGAATTTATTGACCGTGAACTTGAAATGGCATTTGCTATTGTGTTGCTTGCTCATTTCTCCCAGGAAAGGCCATCACAATCTTTTTTAAACTTTTTTCCCTACAAAATGCTGTCAGAAGCTTCTTTTTTTCCTCTTCTCTTCCATTATTCCACTGCTCCGTTTTTTTCTTCCCTTAGTCATTCATTAGTATGCTTAACATCAAGATGATTACATAAAGGGAAGTTCAGATCAGTGGTGAATGGACAGCGAAACTGCAGCAACCTGATGCCCGTCGCTGGCCTATCACAAGGTACTACAGAAAGTCACAAGTCACCTCTAGTCTTCCATAAAATGAGGGAATAGTGTTCTATCCTTCAATCCCAGAGGTATTCTGAGACTCCCCCACCACAAGGCACTGAATCAGTGCCCTAAAGTACATTTCAGTTCTAGATCATGATTTTTTTTTTTTTTTAAACAACTTCTCAGAAGAAAACTCCCAAACGTGACCATGGATAGAAGTCAGGATCATCATGGTTAGGATTATCAGGATCAAAACATGCATACTTTTGGTTTTTGTCCCAGAGAGTATTTATGTCCTTGTCCTGAGGTTTTGTAGGTATCTTCCAACATGGTACTGACAGAAGACAAACACAGCATTCATCACAAGCACAACGTGACTAGGACAGCCTCCCAGAACTGAGACACATTTGGTTCATGCAGAGACTTGTAAAAGGAAATTGTTCTAACAGTACTGTGGATATATAAACAAACAGAATAAAGAATGGGAGTAAAGGTGACTAAAGATTTTAAGGTGCTGATACTGCAACACTAAAGTGGCTTGTAAACCAAGGTGATTTCAAAGCACCTGAAGCCTGCGTAACACATCAAACTAGATGTTGGTTTGAAGACGATTAGAATAGTATTCATGCAGGAGCAAATCTCCTGCCTGCTTTAGTGCACTATGGATTCTGGGGGAATTGCACTGGCTTCACTCTGAAGATCTAGTTGTCAGTTTGTTTAAGTAAACATGCATTCAGTACAAACAATAATGTTTTCTTCCCAAAGTGGGAAGTGCAAAGTAGATTAATTACGGAATCAGCAGTTTTCCCTGATTGTTGATAAAACTCCGAAGGTGAGAGGACAGTCAGCAGTTAAAGCACTGCAGCATGTTTGCGTGTGTGAAATCAGGAGGTATAGAAATGATGTCTCTGAAATCAGGAGGATTGTTCTGATTTTTGTTGAAGAATGATGATGCTGAGAAGGATTTGCATAGCTCCCCAGGAGCAGCTCTGATGTGCTGGATTTCTGGCTGGAGTCAGATCAGTACATCCAACTGAGAGAATGTCACTGATTTCCTTTCTTCAAAATAAAGGATTGACAAATGTGAAAGAAGTAAGCTGAAATACCCTCTGAAAGATGACAAAAAGCGAGGCAAAGTCTATATAAATCATTGTTCTGTACTTTTTTTTTTTTTAAACTGTGTATACTCATAAAACATTGTGGCCAGCTGTTGTTCTTACACATAAAGTGGTTATCACTGCTATAATCAAAATGATAATGAGTTCCCTGACGTCAACACAAAGTTCAAAACACTGTCTTCTACAGCATACAAAAGAAAGAATTGAATAAATGTATCTCTATTGCTTTAAAAATGTCATTCTATATGAACGGATGAAAAAAGTATTTGTAAACTGGTCTGCATTTTATCCACGCAAAATGCTGGATCAGTTTTGAAAATGCAGAATTTTAGAGACTAATTCCTAGGAAATATTAACAGAGGTATTTTGATGAGACTATTAGAAGTGAAAGTATGTTTAATATCAGCATGAAAAAGTGTTCAGAAAATAAAGAGATTAACCGCATAAAACAACTGGAAAAGTGAAGAGCAGTTATTGCCTGAACCGGGTAGCCTGGCATTACTTCACTATCTGTATCTGCTACACTGAGTGATGAATGTTTATTTCATTAAGTTAAAGACAAAAAGATGAAATCAACTCTTTTACAAGTATCTTGGTTAAACATGCTTTGCTCTTCCAGAGCAGGTACATGAGGAATTACAAAACCAATGTTGCTGGGGTTTGGGTTTCTGGGGTTCTTTTTGTCCAGGGAGGTGACCTGTGGTTAACATTATGCATTCTTTTCCAATTAAAGTTATCACAGTATACATGAAAAAAGCTTTGTAATTTTTGAGTGTAGGAGCCTACACTTAATCTAGCAGTAGGCGAAGTGCCACAGCACAAAGTAGGAAAATGATAACTGGCCAACAGCATTGACCAGGATAATAAGAAAATAACTGTGCTACTTGTAAGTGATATTATAGCTATTTTCACTGAAAAGAAAGGCTGATTCTAACCACGTACAGACGCACTTTCTACAGACACTGAAAAGTGCAGGTAACTAACAATAGCCATCTGATACCAACATTTCTTTAGATTGTTTTTATCCAGCTTTTAACCCTCAGTCTGCTTCTGGGTGTGACACCTTTTATCCAAACAGAAATAAGCCTCAGCAGGCTTCTTGCTCATCCTCTATTTTACAAGCCAGTCAGAAGGATTCTTTTGCTTATCCTCATTAAATCCTTCAACTTCGTTGTAACCACTCTCACTCTCAGTAGCATGCCAAGAGCCAAACACTGGTTCTAACCACAATGGAACACTAGATTGGGAAGAAATTCTATGACACCCAAGACCACTCGAAGCCTTCAAGCAGCAATTTGTAACAGCATTGCAAATCCCTTCCTATCTTCTGCTCTACAAGAAAAGGAATATTCGGTTATAAACACAGACTCTGGATGCCTAGAGAGGCAACAGACAGAACACGATCACCCCAAGGAGCTTCCAAAATTTGACCCCAGTGTTTTCCAGCCCTCTCTGCTAGAAAATTAATCTCCACCAAGAACTGCACAGGCCCAGTGAATGACACGGTATTCTAGGATCTGGGCTCCTACAGCAGAGCCTGTGAGAATCTGTTCTAGGATGTAAAAAAAAAAAAACAAAACACCAAAACAAAACACACACACACAACAAAACCACAAACAAAAGACCACCCTTTCTTAATGACTACACAAATTTTAAGAGAGCAAGATTATCATGAATTTACAGTGACTTAATTCCCACTAAAATCACAACAAAATTGATTCTCCTTTACACTCAAGTCTTTTTATGGTAATCCATTAAAATGAGGTAGTAATGTTTAAAGGCCCTTTATATTACTATAGTAGCATAGAGTCCCTAGGGCATGAGAATCAGTTGTCATATGCACACAGGCAAATAAGAGCAAAAACCCCTTGAGTGCCTACATCTATTTTTATCACCCATGTATACGAAGAGATCGCAGCTGCAGGGCTGAATAAAAATAAAGCTGGGTCAGCCTATAGCTGTCTATGCTGCTTGGGTTTTGTGATCAGGAATGCAGCTGATGTGCCTGAATATTTATGAACTGTAGTATAATCCTGATCTATGTGTGAGAATTGACAGCAGATTGGAGAAAACCTGAGTTTTGCAAAGCTGTTAGAAAAGGCAGGTGTTCGGCAATGAAAAATGCAATATTTATTGACTTACAGGTCACGGGCCTATCTTTAGAAAGTATGCTATGGCCCTACAAGCTGTGCTTTCTGAGAACTAAACATCATAATTGAAGTAGGGTTTCTATAGAATCTCTTTGTAAGAGGATAAAAAAAAAAAATTACATTCATCTAAAGAATTAATTGTAAAAAATCATTCGTCTTCTCACTTGAGTAAAGGATGACATGGAATGGTTCCATCCCAAGCTTTAGCCAGCTTTCAGAATTTTCCCTACATCCAGTGAGCATTTTAGTAAGGCCATACTACCGAAGAGAGCAAGCACTACTGTCAACACTTGGCAAGAGACTGCTGGGAGGTTCAGAGAGAAACATCTAATGGCCACATCTTATCCCCAAGGGAAACCGCTGGGACAGATAACCCAGCCATTATACCACCACTAAGCCTGCAGGGACCAGAGCAGCTCCTCTAGCAGAAAGAGTAATTATGAAATACCACATATTTTATAACTGAGTTTACTCCCAATTGAGGTAAGCAGAGCAGTGCAGGCAATTAGAAAAGAAAGCCCTTCAAACCAGTGACACCTTCTGTTTCACACTAATTCATGCCAGTTCAGCTATGCTGCTTTGCAGTACGAAGCTTAACCGAGAAGGACTTGAGGCGTATTAGTTATTAAATGTTCCATCCTATCCACTGCTATAAAGTAACTTGGTCAGCTTTATCTGCACAGTCCCTCATCTGTCTCTGTACTACCCAACCCATTAAAAGACCAAATACTTTTCTAATTTTCTCTATCTTTCTTTTCTCTGGTGCCTGTTCTGTAATTATTTTTTTTTTGTCCTTTTCTCTTACATAAATCAGAATTATGCCCTCCTTTGATTTATCTTGTGGGAGGTGTTTTTTTTGTTTTGTTTGGGTTTTGGTGTTTTTGGGTTGTGGTTAGGGGGCTTTCAGGTTCTTTTTTGTTGTTGTTTTGTTTGTTTTTTTAAACAGGAATGCGTAAGAGTAAGAAGGAACATAAAGAACACTCTTCCATGAAACCATACATTCTAATCAGAGTAATGAAAGGAAAGCCATTGCAAATAAGCAATTTGGTGATTTCTTATTAAAGTCACAGGAAGTTTCTTAATGTAGCATGATATTGCCCCCCAGGAAACCCCACAGAGAACTAATAGATTCAGTGTCGTTACAGAACTGTCATCCACGTACCCTAATATTGACTATAGCTGATGTTAAGGAAGATGACTAGAACAAGGGGAGGAGGCAAGCTTTATCCCCTGGGAAGTAAGTGGAAAAGCACTGGCAGTCCGTATTTTGACTGTCTTTTGAGTAGTAATTATTTTTTTTTCTTCTTTGTTACTCCCTTTTAAAATAAAGCCACAGGTCTTTTGTTCAGCAACTGTGATTTGTCTTACAGGGAGATGTAAAAGCTTCATCTGAAGCCAGGGTGCCCCTCTGGTATGCCATCAAAAGCAAGGGCAACCAATATTTCTTTATACTGGAGATGTCAATACACTGTTGAGGTATGGAGCTGGAGCAGATGTCAAAAATAAGAGTGAGATGATCAGCTTATTTTTCCCGAGGTCATACGTGGATCCAGGAACTAAGATGACATCACATGAGCACCGTTACTTTGTGGAATGTCTGACACAAAGATGACACAGGCATGTACTGGGTTCAACATTTGTGCACTACAGTGTGAATTTTCTTGCTTTCCTTGTATCCTATTCAAGTATTTCAGTCATGGCAGAATTGCAGGATGGATTGAAGCGGCAGCTAGAAAGGCCTGAATAAGTGATGGGCCTGCTTAAGACATAAGGGGATTTCACCTAAGTATCATAGGATAATTTAGGTTGGAAGGGACATCAGGCCAATCTCCTATTCAAAGCACGCTGCTTTTAACTTAATTTGCAAGGATTATCCTAGATACATTGTCGAATAGCCACAGGAAGACCAACAGAAGCTGTTCTGTACTTTTTCCTCACCTCACAGAAACACCTAAAATGTATGAACATCCATAACCAGCCACTTTGACACAATCCACATGCTGCTGCTGTTACTAGAAACACTTAGAGAAGAAATGATTTTGTTAACACAGATGTTCATTTAAAAAAAGAAGTACGATTAGTATTTCTATATATGCATTCTCCTCACAACTACATCCTCAAACCTTTTACTAAAACTATCATTCTTTCACTCAAAAGTAGAAATAACTTCAATCAAGCTGATAATTCACAATATAAAATATCAAGACTCAGAATGAAAAAGGTACAGCCTGTGTCAGAAGCGCATATTTATAAGCCCTTGCATAAAATCTATTCACCCTGCAGCCAGCACTCAGAAGAGGCATTTATTTACCCTTTTGATGTACAAATAAAGCCTGAGAACATGTAGTCTCTCATATCCACTTTTATACATTTATATGTATTACTTGCAGTGATTCACACTGGGTGAAATGAGGTTGGATCAAAAGTTTGGATGGTGCATCTTTGATAAACATCTTACAGATTTCCTCCTTTCAGTATTCTCAGCCTTAGAAAGGCATGACTGATGTCAAACAGATTGAGGTCTGCTACTACTTTAGCAACTGTAATTACAAAGTAACTGGGGAAAAACCACACCTGTTTCAGCACATTTCAATATCATGTATAAAGAACACTCACACTTTCAGAAGCCTTCAGTAAATGTAAAATAGCAGGTGTTCTGGATGAAAGAACTGGAAATTGTAATTTTTTTTGTTGAGATTTGAGCGTTTTTTTATTAAGCAGCGTGAATGCATCATTGAACCCCATCATTACTTATTAGACAACATGCCTGCATTCTTCACTGGAAATAAACACACTTAAGGATATGACAAATTATTAGCTTATAATTAATGGGAAAAAAATCCCACCAGTGTTACTTTTTTTTTTTTTCCCCCCAAAGAACACTCCAATAGGTATTCCTACCTGCCAAGAATGTTGTTTCGGTGCTCCCCACAACTGTTTCTTGAGCGACTGCTTGACATTTGATGTTTGCTATGGACCTGCCTCCAGCTGTGTTGCTTTTTACAGTTTCTGCTATAACTTTGCATGCAGTATCAAACTCCCCAATGCTGATTTTAAAATAATAGGTTGTCTTTTCCAGCAGTTTGTCTGTAGAGACACAACAGAAATATCGAACTGGTGAGTTGTACTGCTGTCACTTAGACAGTGGAGGTGTTACTGAGAAATACTATGCCAATAATTAATGTGTACAGTGGAAAAATGTATGTCAAACTGACTTGGAGAGGTCTGCTGTGGCATTACTGCTAATTTGCATCTCACTGTATGTAATTATATGATCATGCAGCATACTTGAATGATAATGCAAAAATAGATAATTTATGGGTGAAAAAAAAATACTAGACAGGGTAATTGGGACTGTGCAATACATGTGGCCTGCACTGAAATTTGCCACGTCTCATTCATAAGTAACCTATCATCTTTTTTAAAAAAAAAAGTTTCTGAAACATGTAATGGTTATTTAAAATTGACTCTCAAGCAGGAATGCAGAAGCAGCAATATTATTTTACTGGAGCAACTGATCAACCAGGAAAGACAAAGCTTGTCTCTTCTTACCTCCACCAACTGGTAGAATAAAAGGCCTTGCCTCACTCCCTACAATACTTATTTCACCTACATCTTTGCCACTGCTGATCCTGAGCCCGCAGAAGTATGTTTGCACTGACCTCAAGTTGAGCAGCAAATCTGTTTCAGGGACAACATGCACATTACAGCTATAGCCTCCGTGTGCTCACAGCTATGAGAGAGAAAGCATACGGCCAGTATCATATGGGCCCATAATGGCAGCCCATCGTGCTTGGGCTGCATAAAGGCCGGGTATCTCTCCGAGAAGCCTGTCAGATCAGGTAGCAGTTAACCCTCGCTGAAGAGGCAAACAAATGTGTTCCCACACTAGTCAGTTTGCAATAACACCATCTAATTTTTAAAGCCAATGAAAGAACATACCACAAAACCCCCAAAATATCCACACTGCCACTTCAGACTATGTATTTATGAAACACAGACAGCCCTGCCAAGACCAGGCAACCCAACCTTCTACTGCACACCATTACTGCCCCATCCTGAGGCCGCACCCCAGAAACCACCAGCCTTCCTGCCTCTGCAGTTGAACAGCTCCTGCCCCAAGGGCCTTTTTCACATTGTAGCAGCTATTTA
The DNA here is from genome assembly GCF_965231255.1 of Vanellus vanellus. Lineage (NCBI taxonomy): Eukaryota > Metazoa > Chordata > Aves > Charadriiformes > Charadriidae > Vanellus > Vanellus vanellus. The sequence continues at coordinate 10,199,183 of NC_138907.1, forward strand.
ATGACAAAACAAACAACAAACAACCAAATAAAAAACCAAGCTTACAGAGCCTGCCTCTGCCAGAAAAACAACAAGGTTTGCCCTTCTTCAGCACAACCTTCTAAATGATCAAGACTGATCTCTCACAAAGTAGCTGTAATGGCAGGTGAAGAGCTCAAGAGCAGGTCTTGCCCGTGTCTCTCCTGCCCAGATTTCATCTAGTTTGCTTTTTACCGCGTATGGATGGCAGAGAAAGATTTTACCAAAGGAGTAGGCCTCCCTGGCCCCACTTTACAGTAACAGGTTTGTCAGCTTGTAGCTCAGACTTCTCCTGTGCAAAAAAACTCCAGGCTGTCAAAAACCCTGCAGTGTTGTTAATAAAAATGTCTATTGAGAAATGAAACTACTTTTAACTTGCATTTTATTTCCTGGGTTCCAACTTTCTCTCTGCCCTCCCCTGCATCTATCATCTAGCTTATGTCTAAAAAAGTAATGGCTGATCAGAGGGCATCAGCCGTCCTCGCCTAAATACAGGAGGCAACTGCTCCTGCAGTTCATGTGTGTTTCACAGTCATGAACTGCAGAAGATGAAAACTTCAATAAAATAAGTTTAAATCTTCTCAGAATCATTCTGGGATAACTCTTTATCACAATGATAAAAAGGCATTAATTGCACCGTCGAAGAAACCTCATTATAGCATTCATAATAAAAGGACATCAAGATTGAAAATCTTGGAAATAGCATGACAGCTACAATGAAGCACATGCATCATTCCAACCATAATCATTCCAACCATAATCATTCAAAACTCTGAGTTTCAGATCGGGGTGTTTCAGCATGTTGCATGCAAGCACGCTGTAAATCCAGATGAAAGCTTGGGATATATTCTTTCCTATCTATCCTCATCAGTGACAATACAAGGCAGTGACTGAAAAGAAAAACAACTGTGGGAATAAATAAAAAAAAAAAATTTAAAAAAGGATATTGCCTATAGTAATATTTGGTGCCTGTAGCACCAAAAATACTCATTTTTAAAATCAAAATCACTTTAATGATTAGAAAACCACCAACAGTTATGTCGTGTCACCGAATTTTCCTAGCACAGGAAAGGCACTCCCAGGAAGAAAGGTTTCCTCAGGGCCAATAATTCTTTCTTTACATAATCTCATCCTACCTAAAAACAATTTATTTTTTGTTTCCTTAAGACCAAACGTGCAGCATGGCAGCCCATGCTGTTTGGAAAATCCTTGTGTCTGAACTTCTGATGGGCAAGAGCCGAAATGTCTCATCTTTCAGACAAAGTCAGGGTCGATGGAAGGTGTTCTGTGCTTTGCTACAGAAGCTCACCAGTGTACAGGATTTGACTGGCAACAATCTGTGGGGCACAGTGACAGACCAGTAACTCAAGAGCATTTCAGCAGGTGTATTTCTAGGATTTATTCAGGGAAAGCTACTCATATGACCCCTGCAACATCCATAGAAGAATCCGAAACACAAGTATGAAAGCTCAAAATTTCACTTGTTTAAATTAAAATGGGTGAGGGAAAAGAATAAAGGTTATATTTGAAAAGTTGGGTTTTTTTTTTCCTCCCCCTAAAAAACCAAAACCCACAGGAAACTCAGTAATTCCTCCCTGTCTCCCTCAATAAACAGTTAGCTCTTCCTCCAAATCCTTGCATGCAAAATATATACAAATCTCAAAACACAAATCCCAATTAGTCTGGCACAGACATAACTTTAAGGCTCTCTGCTTCCGAATATCTGATTATGCGAAAATTTAAGCTGCTCTTCTGCCCTCAGAGATAAACAGATTATCTTTTCCAAATGACAAAATGCACAGGTTATAGTTATTCATATCAATGGCCTTCGTGACAATCACAAGTAATCAACAGCAATCAAATCATTACAAAAGAGCAGGCTGGGCAGATAGGAAGTGCTGAAATTGAGCCTCCCTGGGAAACAAAGTCACATTACCATATGCATAAGAAATGTTGATTTTTGATTGTGTAATAGTTGGGTATATTTCCAAAGACTGTTTTCTCAGTTTTATATCCTCTGTGCTTTTAGCCCTCTCCTTGGACGCAGATCTCAGCCTACGTATGCGGTACCAGTCCTCATGGCTCAGGCCCATCATTAACGTGAACATACTCAAAATCCCTTTTCAGCAAGGAAGAAAGTCACAAACGCATCCTTGCCAAAGCTGCAATGATTGCCAAGAGCTGAGCGCATGTGGAAGGCATATCGCCATTCAGGATCAATTCACTACCTGGGCTACTTCTTCTGAGCATCTTTGGAGAGGGCTTGTCAGCCCTGATGGAACGTGTGCCAAAGCGTGATCTGTTCAGGTCTAGCAGGCAGTGAAAGCACTGTATATCATCTCTTGGTCCGTGTACACTCTAGATTAGCTCAAGCGAAGTGCTTGGAAAGTTATCTTACAGCTGTGGGAACAGATAAGTAAGAGCATAGGTACAGTTATGCAATGACCAAGAAGAAATGTGTCTCGCTCACTGCTTTACTGTGAACATGAATTAGTGGGAATGGTCCATTCATCTTGGATGTTTCTGTATGAAAACAAATTACCCACCACCAATATACAATGTCTACAGAGATTAAAGAGCAGCTAACACTGGATACTAGCTTGTTTCTCCTGCACAATTGTTTGGAGACAAGAAGGGTGGCAAATAAACTCTCAGAACATCTAGTAAATAATGCATCTTCATATAATTAAGTACATTCCACTTAGAAGCGTTCAGCTTTTAGACTATTTAGACAGTTTTCAGCATAATTATATGGCAAGTCCAAGGATACAGAGCTAACAGTTTGGATGCAGCCAGCATGAGATTATTTTTTTATTATTATTTTTTTAAACACACAAATGAATAGATGAATTTCTATTATCTGGTCAAGGCAAAATGATTTCTGAAAGTTACAAGTACTAAACTACCAGGGCTTCCACTGTTATACGTATTTTCCTCACCAATTAAAATCTCACATTTCTACAGACACCGGATCATTTATTTTACTAGGAAACTAACACAAGCAATTTATTTTTCACTAGTTTTGCAAAGCACACACTTGGCAGTGGTTGGAAATCCCATCAGGTTAAAAATGCCAAACCAGAGACCAATGCCTGGGAGTTTTGGCAGGAAAGAAATGTAATGCCTCTGAGGCAGGTGGTCTGCTGCTCCACTGGCACTAGCAAATCCCGAATTACAAAGCCGATGTGGCTCTCTGCTCCTCCTAACAGCACTGCTGCCCTCTCAAATTTTCTCCCAGTAACATCTCTTAATCCTGTCAGCAGTAACTGAACTAGCGAGTATACCGTCAGAGGAGTCAAGCGTCAAAAGGGTGATTTTAAGTTATTTACAGATTGGGTTTCTACCTCTTACAGCCACCGTTCTCACTACACAGCCACATCCCATAAAGCCAGTTAAATCCACAGAGCATAGCAGAGAATAAGGAATACTGGTGAATCACGTGCCCTGCGACATTAACTATCTTAAACCACAAGAACTGTTTTTCATCAGTTTATTACTCCTTCCATTTCATAGCCAGGTAATAATCTGTGGGGCTTCCCATGCATGAGGCACAAGCAAGCCAGTTCAGTCAGCTTCCAAGATCATCACGATTATAAAGCATCAGAACAAGTCAATGGTGAAAATATATGCTTGCAACCAGACAAATACAGAGTAGGCAAGAGAACAAAGCAAGTTCTTCCTATTTACATTAATTCTGTCACAGAACTAGTGTTTTGGAGCATGAGATGCTGGCATGCTCTGGTCAGCCAAGTGGAAAAGGCTTAGGAGAGTCTCACAGACCCCCCGTACGGGAGGCTGTGCATCGCCTCACAAGAGCCCATGTCCTTCCTCGGCCAGCATGTTGGATTCCTTGGGTCCCTACCGCAGGGCATGTCAGCCAGGCACAGTCACAGCCCGCAGGAGATGCCACGGCTGCAGCTGTGCCCTGCCCTAGGACACAGGAGCTGTTCTGCAGGCTGCACAGGGCCAGAAACACTAACACACTGTGCTGTGCCGACATCCAGCTGTGAAAGGGCCCCATCTGCACATCCTTGAAAATCTTCCACATCAGAAGCAGCTTTTAAAGTACTATCAAGGACCTTCATATAAATAACATTTCGACAGACGGACTGCCTGTAGTTTTATTTCACCTGTAGCTGAAGCATTACCATAGTCACATAACTGCTTTTCTGCAGTTCTGGTGTATGACAGAGTTATTGGCAACACTGGCACTATTGAAAAGTGATGTTCTGTGACTCATCTGCACTACCAATATACCCCAAACCCTCTTAAAGAACTGCAGAATAAGGAAGACTTGAGGCCTTTGTCTCTGAAGATCTAGCTAAGCTCCAATATCTTCTTTTGTATCGCAGATAAATCTGTTTTCCAAAGAAGCCAAGAAGGCTCTGAAAACCCAGAACCGCCCTCTTGCTGATGTGCAACACCTGCAATACCCAATGCTGTCACTTGATGTCTCTGTGCTGAACAAAATCCCCGTCAGGCACGGACCCCTGCCACACGGCTGCAAAGTGAGCGGTGTGGAAGCCAATTTGCCTTTCTGCACTGATTCTCTTCAGCGCCCAACTCTCCAAGACAGACTTCTGTGCAGTATGATACAGATGGTGCCAACAGCAAGACAGAGAGAGATGAGTAAAAAAGCTGAAGATACCTAAAAATATGCAAGAAGACCTTACAACTAATAACCAGTAAGATCAGGAAGAAATGGATATACCGGTATATTGGCAGTAAAAAGTATATGCCAGTTACTTAACAGGGAAAGTGAGCAGACACATAACAGAAAGCTGAAGTGTTAAACATTAAACTATTCAAATATGAATACTGGCTAGTCATCCTTAGGAAGCTGTGTGGGAGAATGGATAAGGAAAACTTAGGTATGAAGACATCTGCTTGTTTCAGAGCTAGCTAGTTAAAAAGCAGGACAGATATGTTTTCAGTACACTTCTACTATGTTTGAAATGACTTTGGTATACGAGAAACCTGTCCACCAGATGTACTCTGGCTTAGAGAACTCTTGAGTTAGAAGCAAGTATTACAGGGGCTCTTCTGCGGTTACGCAGGAAATTGAGGGATGCACTTGTCCTTAATGATCTCCCATCAACAGACTCACAAATACGAGCCTCTGACACGCTGGTCCTTACAAGCATTTAGGAAATTTGGGGCATCTTACGCCTCCCCACAAAAGGACGATCCTCCACTAACTTCCCAGCTATTCCTTCCCTGCTCCTCCCTGCAACTCGCAGAAGACAGTGGACGCAGAGTTTTCAGGCCTCCTAAATCTGTCTGATGGTGGAAAGCAAAGTCAAAAATCTCATCAGCAACTTCAAATTCCTCTTGCCAAGTAAACTGCTGTTTGGAAGGGATGGAAATTGCAATGTGAGCTTGTCTGAAGCGCAGCCAGTAACTCAAATGAAATTAAATATATCCAGTATAGGCTTGATCTTTGATTTTATTTTCAGGTAACACAGAACAGCACACAAATCTCAACTCTAAATGGGCTACTTTGTCCTTTCAATTTTAATAAGGCTATAAAATCTGTATCATAACTTCAGGGTGTAAGAACAGAGCAATAAAATCATCTATCACCAGTTATTTATTTTAATATAGATTCCATTCCTAATTGTTTTCTACCATTTTAAAGCAATTTGCCATTCACTGAACTTCAACAAATGAGATCTTTGAAAATACAGCTATCAAGAGATTAATAACAGCTTCTCACCTCTTATCCCAGGAGCCCAAGATATTCTGCCGCTATTGCTATTCCTCTCAACATACTCTTTAGGCAGAATTAAAGAAAAGGGCATGAGAACGTGGAATCCATAAGCAGTTTTCAATTGTGAAGATATGGCAAAATAGGCAATAACATTTTGCTTCAAAGCATAGCCTGTTTAGTCCAGTGAAATTACACTGGCTTTTAAAATTGTAAATCCACGTACAACTAGAGGTCACTGAGCAGTCCAGCTACCATGAAACAGTAGTACAGTCAGGTGCCTTCTGACGCTTGCAAAACTCAATCTTAACAGATACACTGTCATAGCGCTAATGTCTTGTTTCAGTGCTTTCTTTAAGATTTATGACTAAGGAATATAATCCCTCCAACTTTACACTCCTTAGGCTATCTACAGTATTTTAGGCAATCAAGATGCTCGGATTTCTGAAAAGTGATTTTTTTTTTTTTTTTTCAGAGAAAGGTCAGAACAGTGCTAAGTACGCTTAATTGCTCTGAGTATATCTAACTGCTTTCTGACTCTATACAACTTACCTTTATTTAAGGAAATAAACATCAAGCAGTTATGAAATGTCTGTGTCAGATGTTCCACCGTGAGATAAATGCTGAGACTTCAATAGATCGAGCTATTTGGAGGTCAGTTGATGTTTACTCAGAGAAATCCTGACAATTTTTCTATGAAGAGTACAGCAGCCAAGGCAATACAATACATATATAGAGAAGAATGTTGAAAGCCAGTTAAATCTCTTTGGTAACATAACTACTTGTTATAAATCACGACAAGGTTGTCACTCCTTTTGCATCAAGGTTAATCTACTCATAACCATTAAATTCACACACATGCATTATCAAGGATCTATTTTACAGCTTCTCACTCCAATAATCTGAAGCGCTACCAGCTGAACAGGGAGCAGCATGATATTTCATATCATAGATGTAGAAAGGCAAGAAAGGATTTGTACCATTATCTCTGGCTTTCATGCTGTGTTTTTAGCTGTACAGGAATCAGTGGGAATTGGTTAGCATTACATAGCAAGGCAGAGCAACAAACACATGAAAAAACACAGAAAGACTGGCACACTATTGGGGTTTTTCCCCAGCAAATAATGGAGAACATTTCTGCGCAGCAACGGAAGTGTTAACCTGTCTCTGCAAAAAGTGTAGCTAAAAGGTGACCAAGCTAAGCTTCAGCATTCCCAAACACTGGAAATTAGTGAATGCCTAGCCTATACACCCCCTTGCTAACAATCTGAAATTTTATTTAATTTAGTAGACTTTGCTGTACTAGCTGACAGATATCTAACTAAAAGACACCAAATTTTCCAGTGAACAATCCTGAACCACAGAGGAAAATCAGAACCTTATTCTACTCTTCATATTTCCAGGAATCACATAAAAATACCCTAGCGGTAGCAAAATCCATGTTTCGATAAGAGTAGACAGACTACTATGTAGCTTTGCAAACGGAGCAAATCAATAGTGTTTTTCCACCATCTGAAGATCTGACCCTCCTCCTCTACGATAATGTATTAGAATATATCCCGTTTGCTGTAAGCCTGCTGGGCAGTTTGAGAGTGCGCTGTAAAACTGTGCTAGCTCAAAAGTCTAAGGAAGGGCAACGATAAACAGAAGATAAATGCTAACTTGAAAACTGTTGCCTCCACAATCAGAAAGAATTGCTTTCAGGCATATTAAATCTAGGCTAAGTGCATTAAGTGACCCGCTAGCGTTTGCTGCTGTGAACAGCTGGATTTCAAATGTTAAGCCTCAGCTTTGATTAATTATCCAGTGATCTACGAGGGCAGCTCTAAGACACAGAACAGACCTTTAAAAGGAAAAAGAAAGCAAAGCGTTTCCTCTCATCAACTTTTTTCACAAGTTGATTAGAGAAGCAGCAAATACACAGGTCAGATTAACAGAGAAATGAGACACTGACATTATTCTTTTTTGCAGCAGGAGTAAACAATGTAAATTTTAGACTAATTGTCCTACATTAAAGTTACCAGAGGTATTTTTGGTGCCCAAGATTAAACTCACAGCAGTGGTACGTTTAGCATACGCAGTGCATTACTGAATGGAAAGCCAAAGCTGGAGGCTGACTAGTTTATCTTACATTTAACAAAATTCACAAATCCTCCAAGATCCGTGCTGCATGAAATGGCTGCGCTGATTATGTGAATACTCCGTAGAAGCACTCACATGGACACAGAATGAACAGACAAGGAATGGATTCACAGCACCAGGCACTCAGAAATCCAGTAAATCAGGTTTAAGATAGGCTATAAAAGAGATTTCTGTGAATTAGAAGTTCAAGAAGTTCATCCATTGTCACACGCTTTCCAAAGCAGCATTTTCACAGATTAAAGCAGTGCCAACCTCAGTATATTACAAAAGGTGTAATTACCTGGCAGTAAGTCACACATTTTTGTTAAGGAAGGTGACTGAGGCTTTGTATGGAGACCTGAGAAGGAACCAAGCACTTTAAATGGGATGAAAGTGAAGCTTCTTAAATTCACATACAAAACCAACAGCACATTTAACATCCCACATGGTGCCTCATCTCACGCAGCCAGAGGACCTGGAGTTTCCTCACAGGGATGGGGTGAACACGGGGACTCCCAGGAGAGCTGAGGGAGGGCAAGTGTCGCACCCGGGACAGAGCACACGTGACCTGGGCACAGCACGGAGCTCCAGGAAAACTTCGACTCCCAAGGAGGCTCTGCCTCTACTTCTCTCCCTTCTTACAGAGAAGACGCTAAAAGGATGCGATTCGGAGCTCCAGTTTTAGCCAGACTCCCAACGGGTTTCAGCCCATCTGAAAGAACTGAAACTATACGGAAACGTGTAACCCACGTACTTCGTTTCCTTTTTTGTAGTAGCTTTTCTGAACCCCATAAAGGACATCTCCCTGCTAAGAAGTCCTGCTCTTTTCAAACTAGAGAAGGTTGACCCTGGTTTCAAAAGACTCCCTCAGGTACTTTTTCCACAGGCACAATTTCTCAATGCAAAATTTCACTGGCATGCCTTCACCACTCTGCCAGTTGTGTGCTCATGGCACGGTCTTAACCTGCTCCTGCTTCTCTGAAAGGAAAAATGCAATAAAACCTATCCATCATTTAATGCAACAACGCAGCTAGGACCAAGACCATCAGATCTGTAAAGGCAATGTGGTAATGTCTGCTCTGCTCTTGTAAAGACCGACTCTAAAAAATTGGTGGCCCTTCCACCCACAGCCCTGCTAAGTGACTAATTAGCTTAAGTGGACTGCTGGGCTATGGGATTAAATGCCAAACTAAAAACAGGTTCATGGAGCTTTCCCTTCCAATGGCACTTCTCTTGTAAATGAAGGGATTATCTGCTCAGACTTCCAGGCCAGGAAGGGAATAGCATCTAAACGCAAATACAGGTAAAGACAAATACTTTTCTTGCCACTTGCAACAAGAGGCAGCTGGCTGGAACTCCTCAGCATGAAGTCAGTGAACACGTGGAGAAGCCTTTCTGACAAAGCATTGAAAAATGGCCATGTTCTCTGCCAAGATTTAACTTTAAATGGATCCAAGTGTAGCCTGAAGTAAACTGCAGGATAACTGTCCAACACTGATGAAGCTGAGGCAGGGACAATAGCAGCAAGCTTTTCACCCAGGAGGAAAGGACACAGCTGCATAGCCAGATGCCAGTAAGAACAACACAGTCCTGATCGTAACATGGTCCTCACAGGCCAACCAGATGTCTAACTAGCACTGAAAGCACTTCATAAAAAGAAACATGCTATCAGAAGAGCCCAGATCATATTTGCTGTTTATCCCCATTTTCTTTAACCTGCGTGAAGCCTTCTGAGTGGGCGTTCTTTTTAGAGCACGTGAGTGGCACATTCTTTTTAGAGACCATGAGAATTTTAACCTTCCTTTCTCAATCAGGCAAAGGGAGAAAAGGTCTTCAGCATACTGAATACCCCCCTCGTTCCCACAGCTCTACGCCAACTCTTTCAATCAACTAAGGCAAACCTACAACATTCCTCATTGCTACTGCATGTTCAGGATCACAATGTGTTAATCCCAGCATTTGCAGTACTGAAGGTAATATACGTTGGAGATAAGTAAAATAATTCGAAAGACTAAAATACTGGTGAGGTTTTAAATACCTGTATCTATCAACACTATCTTAATTTTACAGGGTGCATACATAGGCATTGTAAAAATCCCTTTGCCCTTGGGAAGGACTGCAACTTGCTTTAACATTATGGCACCATGGCTTTTCTTAATCTTTCCTCAGAGCACTGGAACGATTCTATAAATTTCCTGACTTATCTTGCAAATTAATTCAGAGCTGCAAATACGGCTCTAGAGGCTGATTCTCCCTATGTCTGCACTCTGCTTAATTATGGCCAAGGAAAGGCAGCCGCAGCTGAGGACAGAATACTGCTGCTCTGCCAGGGTAGTGTTCACCATCATTGGGAACGGGAGTAAATGCACTGCAGATGCCAGGACACTGAGGATCCCACTATTTTAACACAGCCCTACAAACCCACTGGAGAGGACACTGCAAGTGGAATGGCAGGTCCATATACTCTAATGCTCTTGGTCTCTAGGTATTTCTAAGTGTTGGAATAACACACGGAGGAAAGGCAAATGTTCTTCAGTACCCCAAACAGTTCGTCTGACAATTTGGAGCGCGACTGAAAGCTACAATCAGCAGGTTGGCATTGGGCCATCCAACCATAAGCATGATTTAGATTACATCTGGCTCCATCAGACACTATCCCTGTAACAGAGATATTGGCACCTCAGGAGCAAAATTTCTTTTCTGATGCAATTTCCAAGGTCACCTTTGTAGTGAAAGTTTTGACTGAAGAAAACTTCTGTTGCAGGTCACCTGCCCCAGTGGCGACCCTGAGTCTTCAGCCTGAGCTGTAGCCTGTCCCCATTTCCATGCTACACTGATGTTTGTCCACACTTATCTCCCATGCAGTTCATTTGCTGAAAAGTCACCCTTTGTGATTAGCGATGCTTAAACAATTTTCTACCTGCTCCTCAATTTTTTCTTTCTTTTGCTCGTTAAAGAGCTTTTTAAAAAAGTTACTTTCCAGAGGTTCCGACTTCTCCTTTAAATCAGCTTTTTAAAATGGCTTTATGACCTCCTATGGTTTTTCAAGGTGCAGAGCTGTTTATTTGGCATCATAAACAGATGTGAAGACTGAATTAGGCTTAGTCCTTCTGAGATCAGGACTGGGACGTTATGTCCTCTTCTGGTGATCTGTTTTTCAGAAGTGCACATCTCAATTAATAGGCAAAGGGAGATGAGGCAATTGTGAGGAATCATTTTAGAGTGCCTAGATCTTTACTTGATGCAAATCTGTGTAATCAGGGAAACTGCAGTGACTTGAGGTATAAAGAGATACCTGTGTCATGCTAAAGAAGCACATAAAACTATTATTTCTGAAGCTGAGCAAATGTCACAAACCAGGCCCCTTGTTTGGGCGGGCACTATTTTACTTGCTCTGGCAAGAGAGAGAAAACATACTGTTTTCACACTGCCTACATTGAGTGGCATTTGTCAATAATTAGTCTGCTTGGAGAGACCTCTTACTCCCAGGAATAACCACTCCGCACCATCCAACACCGTTGATTAAAAACCACTTCCTCACAACACTTGTTCAAGCCTCATCTATATGACCAATCATCATCTTTAAAGCCAAATCCACTCCCCAGGAAATCCTCTTTTCTAATCCTTTATACTATTCCCCCACTTTCGTATTTGCAGAGCAGAGTTCTGAAGTTGCCGTAGCACATACCTTTCACTGCCAGGAGCTTTCCAAAACCCTTCTGACGCTGCCTGAAGATAGCAACTGAGCTCCGACCTCCACAGATAGGGATGGTCCCTACCCCTGAAGCATGCACATGATTACTCAGCATCAGTGGCAAATTGGCTACTAGTTGAGCCCAGAGCAATGACTACCAAATACCAAAGCCTGTGTGTGGTACGACCTACAGAGAAGTGCAAAAGCAGTCTCAAGTGGAGTAGCACCAACTTTGACATGACGTGCAGAACGACACACGTGGAAGCCCCTGCACCGAACTTACGAAACTATTTACAGTCAAAAGCTGAAGCACTCTCATGGAACATTGTTTTTGGCTTACTTAACTATTGGGTTTTTAGCTACATCTAGTGACTACTGTGAAAACATAATACCTATCCAAATACTTGAGCGATGAGGAAGTTCATCTGAACCCCAACAAAAGCAGATGACTGACTTCCTTTCACGTGTTCAGGTTTTTTGGTGGCTAGGCTCTAATGAAGCTTGCCTTTTACAACCACCTATAAATTTTGCTTCGTTTGCAGGCCCAAAGTCACAAACCAACAGTAGTTCCCATTCTGTGTTTTTTCTTTTTTTTTTTTCTTTTTTTTTTTTTAAATGAGTAAATGACTGTCTGAAAATGTTTTTAGTCCAAGTTCTTTTCAAGGTAAAAACGGGGCTCTGTGCATAAGATGTAACATTAAGGTGCATAGCTTGCTTTTATTCTCCCTCCCCCCAATATAAGTCATTCCCTGTGAATACTCTTTCCCCAATGGAAAAGACAGCCCAACAGTGAATTAAGGTCTGAAATGGGAAAGCACAGCAAGACATTTTGGAAAGGCAGTTTCTGATGGTCAGCAAAATAATATTAAGTGTAAAATTCAGAACAGAATCTGTTCCCAGACACTAGCTGTTATTTGCTGTTTTCTCCTGAGGTGGTTTTAGTTCTCCTATTCAGTCAGCCAAATTTCTACTGTTCTTTTGCAGACAATCAAGTAATTTCATTCCTATAATATTAAAAAAAAAAAAGTTAATTCTATTTTCCCAAAGAGTAACTGAGGAAGGAAGGGGTGCGGGGGAAGATTGTCTTCTATTATGCACGGACAACACAATTCCAACAATTTTCTGCTAGATCAGTAGTAGGACCTTCTTTCGCATCTTTATCCCTGCCTTTTAATTCAAATATTTGTTGTCTTCTTCAATAATTTTTTTCAAGAAATACGTTGCCACATCCTTGGCATTTACATCCCAGCATTTCAGCAACTCGCTATACTACTAGACGTTGAACAATGTTACATCTCCAAGTATGTTGTCATTGCTTCATAACACGTTTACACTGATCAGTCATCACATCCATAAAGAAATCTCTTTAAAGGGCTATTTCAATAGAAAAACATAATTTGAAGCTTTGAAGGACCACGAATAGCCTAAAGAAAACAGCTTCTGCAAATTTACTTCCACAGTCTTTCAAAAGAAAAAGCAGTTGCTTCTGCATACTGTGTGAACTGCATTCAATCTCAAGGACAGAAAAACGTGTGTTATTATCCCAGGCAAATAATTTTAGAAAAACAAGTGCTGAAACATTTCTGGCTGCTGTGGTACCAAACGATTAGAAAATAAATGTTAAATCAATTTAAATGGTAGCTCCTAGTACAATCCATACGATTCAGCATTTGCTGAGCTAACAGTTTACACAGAGATTCATATGTTGGTCAGTATTGGTCTAAGTCAGCATATCACACAACGATCAATACCTCCCTTTGTGATATTCCAGCCATTCAAAAACTGTATCTGAATTCTACGCAGTTCTACACATTGCCAAATCTGACCCCATTTCACATCAGTCACTGCTTTTGAGGCCAACTGTTCTTTCCTGTGGATAATATAGGTCGATTGCTTACCAGTTAAGCCCACACCAGACCAAGAGTTGTTCAGACCCTCCTTATTTTCCTTCGCCAGCCACAGACAAATCACTCACTGCAATACAATTATGTAAGGTTGTACATTTTGCTGCTACTACTACCTCCCAAATGCAAACCGGTCGGGCTCAGTTACACTCTAAGCCCTGAACTTGCAAACAATGACGAAAAGTGCTCCTTCCTAAAAGAGAAATGTAAATGTATTACATACAACAGACTTGATATGAGTAAAGCAGTAATGTACTAGAACTATAACCAAACCACGCTAGACCTTGTCTCCTCCTATTCACAGGAATTACATATATATATACATACATATGCACACATAAAATAAGTATATATTGTCAGAGAATCTGAGGATTCAACTGCACAGTAATGCAAGTACAATTTAGGACAGGTCAGACAGAAGCTTTATTAACAACAACCACAGTGAGAGAACATTCAGACAGCATTTTCCCCTCTGCTCCTCTGTTCTCTGCCAAGTGATTGCAGAGACCCAACCTATATACCGTTTTAGAAAAAAAGGAAAGAGGTGAGCAAACCAAATCATTTCAGTGTTAACAAAGCCAGGTATCTGTCCCCGGGAGGGACGGACTCCTTAAGTGGCCTGCCAACTGTCACAATGCTAAGGAATCAAACAATAAGTAACACCACTATGGTGGAGCCCATAGGACTGGCACACCCAGTACTATTTTAGCTCAAAGTGGGGACTTGGCAACAGTCACAGACTATTAGCTTTTAGTGGAAAGGAATGTTCTTTTAGTAAAGGTAACTTCTTAGACAGACCTCTCAAATCTTTAATATTAACAACTTTACCACCACAGTAAGTATATATGAGGATATACATGTACACATACACAGAGATAGATCTCTGTATCAGGAAGTACCTACTGAAGTATCAAGTAAGATAATTATATGACTTAAAAGATTCAGGACCTTTATTTTACAGTTTTCACAGTAACATTTAATAAATAAAAAACCTTAGTAAATATTCCACCCAGCAGTGTAAGAACAAGAGCTGCAAGTGTCCACACTGGACACTTGGAAATATTTGTTCTATACTCCCATTGGCAATTTCCCTTAAAAGAAATGTGAACATCACTCCTAAAATCTGTAGCAAGAGGCTACTCCTGCTCATTTCTGAAAATCACAAAGGGATCCTTGTATTGCAGGGGACATTACTGGGGTATACTCATCTAACCACAAATACACCATAGCAGCTTCCACAGTTGCAAACACCTGTGCATCCTTAGACACCTGGAAAACTACTTTCAACAGACCAGAGAAACAGGAGCGAGCACAAAACAACTGACTCCTGCAGCACTAGAAGGAAGGAAATGTGCAATTAGATGAATTCTAAAGATTTTTCAGGTGTTTAGACCTGTTAACTGTGAAGCTATAATCAGTAATGCCTCATGATCTAAATGAAACATTTTTCAGGGAACACTGGTATTATCCTTTCATTTCACAGGTGGGAAACCAAGGAAGCGTGCAAGTTAACTACAGCTACCCACTAAGCCAGTGACCAAGTCAAGAATAAAACTTCTTCAATTCTGGTTCCAAACTTTACATATGAGAACCCAAAGATTACAATTTGGATGGAGCCTCCATCAATTTCTATTACCTTTACATTTTAATACTAACAGCAGAACTAACAGCACGGGCATCTGAGCCTCTGTTCCCTGCCCGTGGCCAGTTATTTGATTCATACATCAAGACATATAGTGGCATATTTCTGTAAGCTTTCTCTCTTTGTTGGGCAGACTTTTGAATTGATTTTGGAGGCATTTTTGCCTCACAGCAAAATTACATGCCAGATTACAATTACATCAAGTAAGTGCGCTTTACTGAGCTTTCTTTAAGATTCAGTAATTTTTTTTCCTCATATCTATCTCAAAAATAACTATTATTTTCCAAGCATCGCATTTCTTCCACAAGAATGTTTTGCTACCTGCCTATTCTAATACCATTCCTAAACCCAGCACATACACATGACTTCACATTTGCTGATACATTGCATACATCAGACCATAGAAGGAAAGAAACCGCTTTGAAATTAAGTACCTGAATCCTTCCTTCTCGAGCCTGCAGACAACAGAAAATAAAATCCACATTTTCAAGCCACGCTTCTCAAAGCAAATGGTTCAGCAAGGTCAGTTTTCCAGAAAAAAAAACCTCAAGGTTCAGCCAGAACAGGAAGAGACAGATCCTAAAACAAGGCCGCAACACAAATCTAAGGTGTGTCCAGGAGACCAGGCCAGAGGCAAAGTGGCAAACAGACACAGCTCTGTTGTCCCTGGTGTAGGGATATGCCCAGGGCTGACCTTAAACTGGGCTCCTAGGTCCCTGGGCAGGGGTGTGGGAGGAGGCTCCAGGTGAGGCTAGTTAGGGTCATTAAGAGCTATTAGTGCCTACAGAGCCCTGATACTGAGTTTATGGAATCAACATCTGCAAGAATTGGGATTTCTCATTATCTCTTTCAGTTTAAAGATATGCAGCTTTTCTTTTTCCAGAGAGAGCAGATTTATGCTTAGAGCAGTGGGGGGACCCTACAAAGTATGTCTCTTTGCCTGTCTCGAAGCTCAAACTGATCAACATCACCATCTGCTCTGAGAAATCTTACCCTCGTAGTTTACCCTAACAAAGAGAGGAATGAGAAATACAAGGTTCATGTCACCATTCACTTCTACCCACCAAATGAATGAGAAAAAAATATAACCTTTAAAAGTTATGCATACCTGAATACTGCATTTCGTACTGTGGAAATTCATACTTGAAGTATGCTGGAAGGTGAAGAGGTGGAATTTTTCAGCCATTTGTATACAGTCCCATAGGCTCTATTATCCCAGATTCTACCCGATTCATGGAAATTATCTGTCAGGAACTAAGAGATATCATCACATTAAAAGTAAAATTTGACCTTTCAGGAGATAAATGGAAATGTTTGATCCAGTATTGACAACTTGCAGAAACTTACAGGAGATTCAAGTGTTTGAAGTTTTTTTTCCCTTTATGCGTTGTCACATAATCTCATGAAGAACATCTGAGTCATTCTTGAAATTCATCGTGTGATATTTGCTGGACAAGAGTAGAAACAATTTTTCTTTAAATTTTAAATCATGTCAATTTTTTAAAGACAGATCTTGTCACTCCTTTGGCAGTGGAGCGAAACAGGTGTTGACAGACAGTGAGGGCTTCAATGGGGTTTCAAATATATAATTTCATAAATAAAGTTAAGTACAGCAAACTTATCACAGTGCCAGGACATCCACAGAGCACTTATAATGGAAAAAACCCTTTCCACCTCCCTCTACCCCCACGCCCAGCTTAGCAGCAACTTGTTAGTCTGTCTGTGCGACTTCTGGAGAGGTTTATCATCTCTGAGCAATCCCAGGCAATTCAATCAATGTGATTAATTTTTAATCTTTTCCAGATTAGATCTTCTTCAATAGTTCACCTTTCCGAAGCAGAAAAACATTGTTTTTAATGACTGCCAATTTGCGCTGCCTGCAATTTTAACTGCAGAATTTGTCGAAGACTCTTGCCTGTCAGTATCAAGGCTCAGGCCTTAGACCAGCCCACCAGCATCAGGAAACTTTCTTTAAAAAACAGCAGAAGGGCTGCCTCAGGCAAGAGGACCTGTGCACCACTGCTCACCAGCAGTCCAATATTTCTCTTCACACTAGTAATGTTCCAGGGAGAAAAAACAATGCTGGAGCAATGCAGGGCAATGTAAGTAGCAGAAGGAACTCTAAAGCGCTGCTGCAACAACCCTTAAAATGATCAAAATTATCTTAGGGTGGTTTTGTTCCTAGTAGCCCCAATCTATAAGAAGTGGCACTGACTTTAGGACCTGTTAATGGTATAGCTGACGGTTCTCAATATTTTCTTGTATCCTTGTATTTCTCCTGCTGACTTGTCAGCTGCATCTACAGACTTTCCTATGGCCGGTACAAATGCAGCTGAGGAGGAGCTTCCATTCATAGCAGCGGACCGGCACATCCTCATCTGACTGATGTTAAGACTTCCTGAGTTACTCTCTTTAGTCAATCTACACTAGAAGGGCTGGAGGATGCCAAGTCTCCCTGTGAAAAAATGCATACCCTGAAGACAACAGGCAGTTGAAGTACTCTGGGAAGCACTGGTCCTTTGACTTTCGAAGTGTACTTTGAAATTGCTCGTCCTTAGCAAGGGACAGAAGTAGGGTCCTTGCCTCCCAAAGGTCTCCTTCACGCATTGTTTCACATCATCATGTCTGTGCCTTTCTCACTAACTGGGCTGAAATAAATTTATACATGGTCTAGTTTTCTGTGGGCTTTAGCAAATGACCTCTTAACTCAATCGGCCAAACAGAATAAAAACAAAAGCAAAAAATGTTCCTCTGCCCAGGAAACCGATGCAGAAAGCTCAGGAAAATCCCTTTGCCCTGGCAGAAAGAACATTGCTTAACGTCTCTGTGTAGCTGGGAGGAGGCAACTTTTCATTGTCTTCTTTTCATTGTATTTGTCTTTGGCTAAAGGCTGTGTCAGGTTCAACAGGGAGCTACGGCCCTGGAATATGCAGCTAGCTCTAAAAGCAGCAAAAGGTAGAAAATAGTAAGGTAGAAACCTCCAGCGGTAAGGTAATGTTACACGTACTGGATAGAAAAGAATGTGACAATGATTTGAGACAGGGTTAGTAAGTCTGAAAGGGAAATGAGCCTTAAAAAACCTTCTGAATGGTACTCAAATATCCAACCTGTCATCCTTTTCTCTTCAAAATTAACTCCCCGCATTACATAAATTACATAAATTAGGGTACTGGGAAACTGAATTTTTTATATCGTTAGAAGTGTCTTTACAGGTGTGCTTCCTGGTGGCTAATGACAAAAAATTGGTTAATAAACAATTTCAGTTGAAAAGACCAGCTGGGCTTACATTAAATATTTCTTCTGGGAAAACTCTGGGCTTAAAATTTCAAGCTTATTTAAATAATAGTTTGCTCAGAAGAATACTGTGGTAAAGAGCAGGCTGCCCTTCAGCAGGCCATCCTGCTACAGCCCCCAGCCCAGGAGCTAACGCACCAGTCTGGAAGGGCTTATCTCTCTGCCTCCCTCTACACTCACATGGACAGAAACTCCTCCAAAGGGTATCTCACAGCAGCTAAATTATGCTCTGATTCACAAACAGCATTAGATCCACCGCACTGGCCTTTGTGCATTATATGCCACAGGACGATATTTTTCACAGTGAGCTCCTATCAATTTACTTTGGTATCAGTAGTCAACAGGCTCAAATGACCTCTGAACACTTACATTTCTTCCTAAAACTCTTCCAGAGATTGCATTCTAGCTGATTAATCCATGAAGCTGAGAGATGCCAGTTTTGGCTGAACAGCCCATTCTTTGAGTTAGTTTTGTGGCACTGTGCCTGTCATAGCCCCTTGTTCAGTGGGTCTTTTAAGATGCTTACAATTAACGGAGTTTGATTTAAAAAGGGCAATACCATTCCCTGCAAATTTTGTTCTCTACCAAATATAAGCAATAGCAGCCTTTGAAAAGGTTGGGACTTAGCCTACGTTTTATTCCTTGAGGACTTTTAATTCTGGAACTGAGGGCTGCCCCTTCCCGCAGAGCTGTAGCCACGCCACATTCTCCTATTGCCTCTAATTTGTAGACATAATTTCTAAATATTCCATGAAATGCAGCCCACCACTGTTTGGACCTGGGAGCTGCTAATTTGTTGTGATCCCAGTAAGCAAGGCACTCAGACTTTGTGAATCATCACCTAAAATGCCGTTCAGCAGAGCTAACACTACAAAAAGGATAATATAGATAACCTTACCCCCCTTCAGATGGTGGGACCCCTGAGCTGTGCAGTACTGAACAGGTCCCCAGTCACGGCACGGCACACCATGCAGATCCCGTCCATAGACAGGTTACCCCACTTTGGTCTTTTGAGCTTGAACAGGATTTTCTGAAAAGAAATTCTGTTCATCATTCCTGCTATCAAACAAAACGCATGTTTACATGAGAATTTGTTGCTGCACTTAGTTAAAGACAAGGACACACAGGTGGTATAATTGCCAGTACTGAGGGGAAGCTGCCCCCAGGCTCCTTCGTTACAATCAGCCAACTAAGATTATCTTGCAGCAGGGGATATGCACAGCACAACACAGTCACAAAACCCAAGCTATACACAGGGAACAGTGCAGCACAACATAGGTCTACGCTTAAACAGGTTAACTGGTTTGTGGGTCACTAACTGTTCCACGGGCAATGGCCTTTCTGTCAGAATCACTGTAACCACCAGCAGAGAGAAGGGGAGGTTTGGCCCCCACCGCCAGCACCAAATAGCAAAGAGGTTCTATCTCAGTAGGGGGATTTTGTTACTCCGGTCCCGTGGTATTTAACGCCACCTACACATTGCACCATGAAGGGAGATGCTGAGCCCTCAGCTCTGACATCCGTGCCCCTGAGCTGTCCCTCTCAGGCAAACCAGCATCTGTCTCCTTTTGCCCTTAACCCCAATCATCTGTACTCCCACAGAGCTATGGACAGGCAGCAGCACGTGTGCTCCACCACGCTCCCAGCCGTGCACGCAACAGTCAGCCCTGGGGTGCCTGGGGAGGTACAGCCATCATCCCAAAACATGGATATGCACCTTCTGGGATGGATTTGTCCCATCTCCAACTAGTTTGGGGAGCACAGGTATACCTTTCATCTCCTGTCAGAGCAGTCACTTCTACAGCACTACTCTCAGATTTCAAAAATATTATGAGAAGAAGGCTGATTTGGCCGTACGGTTTTGACACCGCATTGGAAGAACCACAAAACCTTTTTTAAACTCAGAAATAAGGTGTCATAGCAGCTTCTCATGACTCAACCTGACACCAAGATTGTGGCTTCATGCTCTGAGTAGCTTTAAATGAAACTACCATTAGGCATTATTCTGTTGCGTTATAATTCATTCAAGTATGTGCAGAAATAACCAGCAATATATATAATACCTGCAATAAGGCTTTCGCAGTATATTAATGCCTTTCTCGGATTGATACTGAACTCCAAGAGCCCTTTAAATCTCAAATAACTTGTGAGAATAAAAGAGCTATTAACTTTTAATGAAGCACCAAAAAACATCTCGGGCAGCAGAATGGGACATGAACTTTAAACACTTCATGTCTTGCTACGGGGAAAAGCTGGGGACCTGGAGTAGATGGGACCTCTCTCTGCATGGGCCTAAGCAAGCCAGAGCTCCACGATTCACACTGCTTGATGTAAAAGTAGTGACGTGCTCTGCTCTGTATCTATTTATGCTGCGATGGTAGAAATAAGGAAAAGGAGGGTGTCTTTTAGGCAAAAGTGGGATTATGGGAACTGCAGAGGGAAATTATTGGAACCATTCTGCCTGTCATAGAAATATAGGGTGAAATGCCAAATTGCCAGTGAGAAATGGCAAGGGCAAAGCCACCACAATATTCAAAAATGGAAACATGAAGAAGCAGGATTCTGTCTGTGGCAAATGAACAGAAACTAATGTTCACTGAATAAAAGGAGCAGAAAAAAGAAGATGCTGAAGAGATGGTAATACAAATCAAAGGGCTTTGTCAACTGAGAAGAGTAACGGCAAAGGAAAGTGCTGACAATTTAACTTAAATTTCAGACTGCAGCTGTAATGGATGAAGGTTAAATTTTTTAAGAAATGCAGCATCCAACTTCTACCTAGACCTCTAAAGAAGTTGGCAGGTTTTCGGAAGGATATGTATCCTACTGAGACACTTCGATTAAAAAGCTGCTTCATTTCCAAAAGCATTCTGCAGCTCATAGCACCCACTGAAAGAGAAGATGCGCTAAGCGTATCTTTGAGTAAGATCCAAAATAAACAAGACTGCCTCTGAAAATCCAAAGGAGCAACAAGCCTGACTGAGGTATAGGACATAATAAGCTCCTTTTAGATGTTTCTAAATTCAAAGGCTTTTGAATACAGGGTATTCATGAATATGGGGTATGAGTAGATCGGTTCTTGAGGGCAAATGCTGACTCTGGATCTGTATCAGAGATACTAAAAAGAGGAATTTCAGGCAGGACCATTAAAGTTCTATCTGGTGCAGTTAAGAAACATTTAATAGTCTCATACAGATGACATAAGCTCTACATTACAAAATTTCTTTCACGAAAGCATTTGTCGTAAGTTATTTGGGTACTTGTAATGCAGCCCAGGAACAGCTGTATAGATTAGGCAATAAACCTGAGACGTCTTTCCAAAATACTGTTCTATATGAGCTAAATATTCTTTTATGTTAATTCTTTTAGAATACCATTCAGAAATAAAGAAGAACTGTCTGCCGTCTGCAATTGTAAACCTTGCCCAATAAGTATTCTTTTGTACAATGGGCACAAAGGCAGAAGCAGAGGAAAATTCCCAGGTAAAATCTCCAGTTTTTGAGTTGGAAAAGGCATTCCTAGAAATTCCAAGTAATCACAGTAACATTCGTTAGATATCAAAATAGAACATTTCAACTGGCTAAACTGATCTTTATCTCCAACTGGCAAAAAGTTTCCAAGCATTTATCTTTGCTCTTCCATGTATCTGGCATAGAACAGGCAGAACTTAAAGTGATGTGGCTTTTTGGGAATCTCTGGAAATGGGTTTGACAGTCTCAGTCTAAAATTATGCAGTCCCTAAGAGCTGACTGGGACTACTGTGACAGGGAAGAGTCTCAGCAGAGAATAAAGGTGGTAAGTGAGTGGGGCAAAGGAGGCTGTCTCAGCGATCTTCTGCCTTGCTGCCATATCAAGGATATACATTGCTGCACGCTGCCCCTGCTCACAGCTGGCACATTAGTATCCACCGAACTATAAGTGTGCCCAGGCAGGATTTGGGGAGAAAAGCACTTAATGCTTGCCTTTCAGAGGCCTTCTGCTCAAGAGAAGGGTTTGTGGTAACAGGCATTTGCCTGGAAGGCTAAGTTAAAAAAAACACAACCAAACATGAGTCTGACAAACACATCCAAAAGTAAAGGAAAAAAAAAGTAATATGTAATATTTAATATTTAAACAAAACATTGAATGTTTAAAGACTGAAATAAGTTTTTTTGTAGTCATTCATGTCATCCTACTGTGGCATCAAAACTTGTGCACAGTCCCTGGTCTGGTCCCTGCTTCCTGTGCTACCCCAAATACTGTCACTTTCGTTTTAGGTAAAATGGGCTTCTCTTAAGGGTGATAAGTGCCAGGCAGGAACATAAGCTTCTTATTGCTATTTCTGTATATTTCATAGACTATTGTTGAGGGCAGGGGTGTGCATCTCACAGAAGATAGCTATGCTAAGCTGAGCTGAGCAAAATAAACCCACTTTCTTACACAATCTTGAAATGATGAGCAAAGATGAAGAAACCAGGAACTACACACTGGAAGAGAGTTAAAAAGTGAAAACAAGAGACAGAAAGAAAGGAGCTTCTATTTGGGAGAGAGTTGCTGATTGCCCCTGGCTTACCTTACACATTAAGTGAGCTCTGTGCAGCTCTGCTACACCTTGTATCATTCTGCTGTGAGATTTGCCTGAATGCCACTATCCATGGAAACATGTGCAGCTCTGAAAGGAAAAGACCTTTTGGATGAAAGCTCCATGTCTGCTGTGCCAACAGTGCTGACGACCGTCTTTGCATAGCGCCACTATGGTTGTTGATAGCGTGCTCTGCTGCTCCTTCAGATGCTTTGTCCCTTTCCCCAAGCCAAGAAGTGCTAAGCTCAGTAAGGAAGCAGAAAAAGGTGGTAAGAGGAAAGCAGCGTGATGACATAATCCATTCATAAAATCAAACACCTCTCTGCTCCCTCCTTCCCAGGTCTTTTCCACAGCCCAAGTCACCACTGAAACAGCTGAGTATGGTGGGATTACTCCTGTGTGCACATTTTTGCAAAAAAATCCAGAAGTCCAACTCCACCCAAAAGTCACTTTCATTTAGTACCACAAGGCATGTTTTCATGTATTAGAAAAATATACTGAACTCTTTATGTAAGCAAGTCTAGTGTCCTTTGGAACATTAACGTCAGTTACACACTTAGAGTTAGTAAAGCCCCTGAGCTGAATGTCTGGTTGGAATACTGAACAGAAATACACATGGTTGTAACCCACGTGTGCTGCTACCTTTTGTTTGTTTTCCAGAAAATCACAGGACCTCTGATGCTTTTGTCACATTTCACCAACTGATTTGTATTAGCAACCTTTGTAAAACTCTAGCTATACTTTATGCAAAGCTTATGTAAGTCCCCTAGGATTAATTACCTCACTCAGAGTCCAATTTATTTAGCAATCAGGAAAAATTAGACAGTAGCTACTGAGTTTGCTGTTTTGAAATAAAAGGCCAGAGCATTTAGGTATGTTCCCAGTCTAAATGCTAGTCTTAGAAATTCATTATTTGAAAGTCTCTAAACAAGTACTTTACATTACAATCTTTTTTTTGCATCATTTAGCCTCCAAATAACTTCCCTGTTCAAACTGTGAGCACACCAATGAACAAAACAAACCAACAGGAATGTAATTGTTTACATGATAGTTTTCAGAATCCACTTTTCTTTCTCAGTCTGAATTCGTCAAACTGGTAACACCGGTCTCAGGAAATGCACTGTGACACCGTGTAACATGTTGTGACACCACTGGGGAAGTCAGTGGAACCACCAATAAAAGCTATCAAAGAGAAACCTTGTTTTAAGCAGAAATCCAACACCAGAATCGTGTGCTCTCATAAAAATAATGGGGACTTGAGTTCTGCAGGCCTCCCAGAGCTCTGTTCCCATGAAGAGTAGACCTGTAGGCTACAAAGCTCCTGGCCTGGGCAGTGCTAGGACAACAACAGTCCCAGCTGTGCACAGACAGACGGCTGCCTGTGCCATGGGGCAGCCTGGCTGCCCCAGGGAGCTGCTCTTTCAGCACGTTTACACCAGAAGTTACAAGAAACTACGGTTTTTGAAGGCAGCCTCTGGGACTTCTTATACAGCGTCTGCAGCTGGGAAATCCTCCTGCATATACCCCATGACTTTAGAGTCCTTTCAGTATCACCACAGCCCATTTGGCTCAAGACCCACGTTATAAGTTTCACTCGGCCCATCTGGCTGTGAGGGCAGCTCTCAGGACCAGTGGTTTCACTGTCTGTTCAACAATTCCTATTCAACAACTACAAAGCGCTACCTTGCACAGCACATGCAAATCATATCACAATATTACTAGTATTTTCTGAGGAACAGCTTGACATGTATAGCACAATTACTTGGAGCACGGTGGATGAACAACTGTTGTTCAGAAGCTACGTACCGAGCATGAACTGCAGATCTGGGCTGTAGTTATCAAAGCTCCATCGCCAACTTGCTTTGAGTCAATGGGGATAGACTGCTCTGCAGCAGCTGAGGTTTTGGCCTAAAGGAATATAAATATTTGGATATCACGTTGCTTGATTAACTCACTAGATAACTCAATGTGAGACAGCTGAATAAAGTCTTAAAGAGATCTTGCACATTCCTAACGTAAAGTTTGCAAGAGCTCCCTTTAGCGTACTAGCTTTTCTTAAGGGACATTTAAGGTTTAGGTGACCCGTTTTAGGGATCTTTTAGACGTAATTCGGATGTACACTTTAAGTTCACTTTGCCTCTCCCTATACTTACTATATTAACAGTTTTTGTGACAGAATTCAACAAGTGGATTGTATCTGATTTTCCCTTAAAGGCTTTTCACATATTACACTGACTGTTAAAAACAAAGCCAAGTGAAGTATTTGCTGTGAAATTCTTAACGTTGTCTGCTGGCTCCACAAAGCGGGGACTCTTTGGCCTTCCACAGGTTTTCTGAAAGAAATATCACATTAGTGGCTCTTTTACCCCAAACATATTTCACATTAACAGATTTCTTTCCTTATTTTCTTCCAAAGATAAGCATCCACTAGCCCATGAGAGCTGAGTCTTCCGAGTGTGCCTTGTATGCCACATATTTTAGGTTTTCTGCAAACCTTCTACACTCTTCATGACCTTCTACAGCCTCCTACAGTCTCATCTGCTGGGCACTACATAATGTGTCCCAACGACACATCTTGGAAAATGTCAGCTAATGTGAATAAGACTGGAGGTGCAGAAGAGGACACAGGATGTGCTGCGTGTTTCCTTTCCTTCTGGAAAATTGGGAAGCAACAGAACTGCTCCCTGGGGTGCAAGTGCTTCAGAACAACAAGGAGGCAGCATTAGCAAAGGACATCAAGCCCTTAAGGATTCACTGCCACTTTTCTGCTCTGAGTAATTCCCTGAGAGGGCAAGGAAAGCTGTCAGGGTCCTCTGATTTACGGCTATTCAATGTTTGACCCTCCTCCTGCAAGAGCTGCCACGGCGGCAGTCCTGAAGACAATAGCCAGTGAGAGATCCACTGAGAAAGGTCCCTGGGAAAGTAGTTCACCCTCCTTCCTCCCCCTCCTCTCCACTGGGAGGATTGTATTCTGCTTCTGTGTCACATCAGGTGTAGGTAGCTGCTGCCCAGCACAGACAAAACTCAAAGAGCAAGTGCAGACCAGGATTTTACACCTTCCATGCTCAGACTTGGTAACAAAGCTGCTCTGCTGACTCTATGCATTCAGGGGGTTTAAAGCAGGAGGGAGGGGCGGGGGGGAAAGGGCTGTGCTCTATTGTCTCCGTATTGCACTGCCTCTTTAAAATCAGAAATGCATGGACAGCTTCAAGGTGCCTCCCACTGAGAAAAGGCATTAGATGCATGCATAGAGACAGCGGAGCCATCCTCCCCTGAGCTGCAGGGCAAACCTGCTTGGGAGAGAAATGATCATTCAGTGAAGTCCTCTGGCTGCTTTCAGTGATCCTTTCTCTGCTCCAGTGACAGCAGCACATTTGCAGGGGAGAAACCTGGAGGCTATCCCCAGGGTGCCCAAGACTTCCAAGACGACAAGAGCAACTGCAGGTACAGTTAGCTGATGGTGTTCTGTCAGTTTGTGGATGGTTGGGTTGTCTTTATTTATTTGCAAGCTCTCTCTTGGTATTTTGCAGGGAAACCTGTCTGAAACAGATACTACACCTTGCTTTGACTAACATACAGATTTTGCATCCAAGTATTTATTTAGTACTTCTCTTAAATGAATGTTCACATTTCCACGCAGCTGTGGGGATGTCTTATAAAGCAGTCAATTGTTTGAACTGTTATTCAGTTTCAGGCTTTAGCTTTCTGTCATTCTGTTGTTCTGCAACTCTCAGTTTGAAAAGCAACGTGAAGACAGAAGTTGTACAAAAGACTTTCTCTCAGAAATTTATTAAGTATTGGTACATCAGGGGCTGAGGGTCGTTCCAGGGAAAGAGGGGGCAACAGCACCACTATGCAGACTGTCCTTTGTAGCCACGATGGACATTGTTCAATAGCATTTGACACCCTGAAGACCTACTGTCTCAAAGCAGAAAAAGCGGTAATGCCCCCTGATTCTCTTCTGGGATGGGGTGGAACTGTCCTGACAGCTGGGGGTCTGGGGCAGATGTGGCATGGGATGATGCAAGAAGACAGCCCTCTCAGCATTTTGATACAGAGTAGAGGCAAAATTACAGAGTAGATCAGACTTTCTTTTCCTCAGTGTGGAAAATAAATCCTTTTTTAACATTTGGCACACCTGGCAGTACAAAGAGGGGAGCCTGCTCCTCCCCGCCTTTAAAAATTCAAGGTACTTTGTCCTGCTTAAGGAATATTTTTCCCATTCATCTCAAGAGCCTGTTTGTGGAAGCACTCCCCAGATTTGCCTTCACAGCAAAGCCCTACAAGCTGGTTTACGGGACAAAATCTTGTCTATGCAAATTGGCAGAGCTCCACTGGTTTGAGAGAAGCAATAATGAATTATGCTGGCTGAAAATTTGGTCCCCCCACTCAATTAATGGCTGCCAAAAAGGAAAGTGCTGGCTTCACTGTTTTTTTTTCAGTCTTGGCAACTCTTAGTTAATTAAGAAATGTATTTAGAAGCCAGGACCATTAGTTCTCCTTTCATTCTCACCTACCACATCGCTCTGAGACATCTTGCATAAAGTAAAAACTTTGTCCAAGAGGCACATCAGATACTTTTCAGCAAACTGAGGTGTCATCTCATTTTAGTTTTTTTACCTTGCACAGAGATGACAGCACCGTGGGCTTGAGGGCTGCCAGAGGTTTAAACTGGATTTTACACTCCTATTTTGTCACTTCACTGTGTGCTGAAAACAAAATTTCATCATCGGTAGATAAAACCTCTGGGTGTAACAACCACAGTATTGTGCAACTCAAGGGATTTTATGATAACAGAAGCATCCTTTCACAGGGTATTTCTTCCCACTGTGCCAACCAGCAATAGAGCTGTGGGGCAATGAGGTGGCTATTGCTTTCCCTCAAGCACAGTAATTTGCTGTAATTTCCTCTCAGGAAATGTTTTCCTCTTTTTGTTGCCACAGGAGGAGATAAATGAGGCTGCTGCTCTATAATCTCATGGGGACAAAGACAAGGTGATTCACTGCTCAGAAGGAAACTTTGGATGAGGTCTGTCACTTGCCACCGTCGTGCCCTGCCACCCTGGGTAATTCTAACGCGAAACCAAGGGCCAGCCAAGCCACGCGTGTCAAAAGGAGACAGACATGGCCATGGAGCAAGCTGAACATAACCCAAATGCTACCATCAACCTCAACTTTGCTGCAATCTACAATCTCCATGATGGGGACTTAACCTCCTTGCGAAACTTCTCCTTCCCTTTCAATTTCAGTTACAGCGATTACGACCTGCCACTGGACAGTGAAGAGGACATGACCAAAACCCGCACCTTCTTTGCAGCCAAGATTGTGATCGGGGTGGCTCTGGTTGGCATCATGCTGGTCTGTGGCATCGGCAACTTCATCTTCATTGCTGCTCTTGCCCGCTACAAGAAGCTGAGAAACCTCACCAACCTGCTGATTGCCAACCTGGCCATCTCAGACTTCATTGTGGCCATTGTGTGCTGCCCCTTCGAGATGGACTATTATGTGGTGCGGCAGCTGTCCTGGGAGCATGGCCACGTCCTCTGTGCCTCAGTCAACTACCTAAGGACTGTCTCCCTCTATGTTTCTACCAATGCTCTCCTGGCTATAGCTGTTGACAGGTAAGTAGGGTGTTATCACTGCACAAGGAGGTGGCCAGAGCTTCTGGGCTTGGCTGTCCAGATTTCTAGGTTCTTATCACACTCAGCTGTTCTGTAGGGTCTGATGTCAAGGTAGGTACTATGCAGACCTGGGTATCTTGTTTCATAAAAATCTAATCATATTAGGTCATGACATTATCCCAGAGAAAACTCAGTGGGAATTTCTTGATGGAACTTTTCAGGTGAAAAGAATTTTGATTTATTAAAACAATTTCTTTTTTCATAAAAACATGCTTGATTCAAGTGCAGGAGAGGATTTATGAAATAAGGGAAAGAGGAGAAAGAGAGAGACAAATCAGAAGTACCCAGAGACAAAGGCAATCATCAGCACTGTAATAACCCAAATGATCGAAACCATACATCTCTAAGGACCTTCACTACTAGCCAACACAGCTTTTCTGAGTCTAACCTTTTCTCTGAACAGTGAAGTAAATACTCTTCAGTGAGAAAAATAGTTGACTGGTGATACAGAATTTGACAGGTGAGTTTATGGCACCCATATTTATGGTACTGTCCAGAAAATGATAAAATGCTATACCAACCCAGTTTAGCAGAGATTTCCTACAGCATTCGTAATGGGGTAAGCAGAACATAATGATATCCACCTGCTATACTACTTGCTTTATGCTGCACTCCTGAGCTATTTCTATGCCTGCCTCTCACTCCAGGAATTGTGACAATAGAATTTCATTGTATTCTTTCTTATGACTCCTGTTCTCTTAGCCTTCTGCACTGCAGACTCTGAAGGACCCAAGCACTGAGGATCAGCTTCATGCTGACATGTCTGACATGACTGACTCACAGAAAGCCAGAGACCCGCAGAGTAAACTCTCTACAGAAAGGCCATCACAACAAGTCATCTTTTGTCTACAATCAAAATGCATACCTCTGTATATCTTCTGCATACACACAATGTACGATTCCCACCCCCCTTCCCTTTTTCTTCCAATTTCTCTCTTGTGCCATTTTATGCTCTACTCAAATGTTGCACAGTTTTTGGTACCTGATCCAGAAGACAGCTTAGGAGCAGTTAACCCTGCTGATGGTTGTATAGATACAGCTTGTGAGCGGCTGATTCAGCTGTTATTGACGTCAACAGAAGTCTATGGAAAGACTCTGGGAAAATTCAGAGAAGTTTTGCCTGGTGTGGGGGAAAGGACAATCAGCTCCTATGAAACAAATACTTAACAAGTGTCTAACAAAATAACCTTTGAACAGCAGCTGAAGACTCAGGGTTAAGCTTCTAAACACTATTGTGTATGCATTACTGTTTTCTACTACTTATCTTTTTCAACATCCAAAAAAATTTCTTGGAAAGCTCTCCTAATGCATGCCAGGTTGATGAAGTAACATGGGTCAATGAGCCCTTATGCCTGCTAAGAAATCAGAAGAGTTCGCCCCATGCATCTTTAAAAACAATCCTGGAAATAATTAATCACTGAAGTTTGTTGTAAGAACACATTGTTTTGGTTTCACCGCTTTTTTTTTTTTTTTTTTTGTGAGCTTTTGACTTGGTAAACAGAGAGAAACCTCGGTCATTTAACAATCAACCATTCCATGTTGGTTATGTCATGTGGGTCATTGGCTTTGGCCTCTAAAAAGAGCAGGCTTTTAACAAAAGTCTTACCATGCTTAGATCATTAAAAAGGGCTCACCTGAGTAGAGAGGGTAAGCCTGTCCTACAGGATTTCCCTCGCGTAGGGCTCTTTCATCTTCCTTGATGCCTATCCACATGAAACGTAAGAATGTCACATATTTAAGGCCGCATCTACACTAGAAAATAATGCAATGTGAAAGGAGAGAATCTGAAGAGCAAGAGTTTGTGCTAAAGGTCCAGCGTCCATGCTGTAAATATTTTGTGGGGTTTAACTTTAGCTGCATCCCCTGTACTGAATGGCCATGGGCACTTGGTACGTTTTACGTACACTTTTGGAGCACATCCTCCAGGGTAGTTTTATCTGAACTCAGTTCATGTGCTCCAGGACCACCCTGTAGTAACAGGCCAAGAGTGGTCAGCAACGACAATCAGGAAATCTACCAAAAAAGCTCCATCCTGGGGTAAACAGAGATTTACCCCATCCAACCAAATGTTCTGCTGAGCAGATATGCATACTTATGAACGCATACACATTATCCCACAACCTTGCCTCCACGGGACGCAATCTAAAAATACTCATTTATCAGGTCCACAATGAGGCCGAGTAATTCTGCTGTCCCTTGACACCCAGTCTGCACTATTAAGAGTGATGAACAATTCATCTGCTTCCAAGATCTGGCTGATGAAAAGCGCCACTGACTTTCCATTTTATGTTAGAATGAATATATCCTGTGGAAGCTATCTATGTATAGAACATATACAGATAGAAAAGCCTGTGAATGAATGAGAAGTTCCACTTTTTGAAACAATCCTTTGTGTTATAATACAACTGTACTGGAAGCTCTGGAGTGTCTCTGATGAAAATCTCCTTTTAGCACAAATATCCTAACCTTTGTGGGACAGTGTACTCTAATGTAAGCTCTTCTTACATCTATAGCTTCTTAAAAAAACAAGCCCCCAAACTCCAAACAAACATAAAACCCCAGAATGAATGCCATTTGGTCCTAGCCCCTTTTTAACTGAATCGAGGGCAACTGAGGTATCTTGCAAGTGATGTACTTCCATTTCTCCACGCTTATTTGTGAAACACTGCAATGTACCTTGCAGCTTTACAGTCATAAGAAGTGTAAATATCTAACTCGAGTTTTATGGCTTGGCATATTACTTAACACTGTGTAATTGAGATTAATTAGCAATAGTCACTACCAGCAGGCCAAAAAAAAAAATTTGCATGGGCAGAAAATGGATACCCAGTCCTTTGTTGGTGCCTTGAAAACATGCTCATCTGTAATCATTCATTAGCATCAGCTTCAGCTCTTTGCACCCCATGGAATAACCAAGAAAACAGTAAAAGTACTGTTATGCATATTTGACCTCTTGGTAAGAAAAGCATATTTAAATAGTTCTCTGCCTAGAGAAAACACTTTCATGTTTCTACATGTTTGTCTTTTTACCTGCACCTGTCTAGGTGTTTATTACTGCATCTTTCAAACTCTCAGGTGAACACGTGCTGTCCACCCAAGAATTTCCAGATGCTGTATCATGGCACGTCCTGGATGCAATATCATCTGCGCATTGTTCCAGGTCCTGCAAATATATTTCTCACTAATAGGAATATTCCCTCTCTTTCTCCTCTTCCAGTCTTTCCATAACTCCCAGACATGTGATCTGTGTTAAAAAGGTTGTGATACAAAACTCTTTTTCAGTTTGATCTTGTTAACAGGTGGGAGTTTTAAGACTGAGGTCTTAAAACAACCCCTAGATACCCTAACATATGCTCAGATTTTCAGACTGCCAAGCACCCACTGACTTAAAGTCACTCGCTCCACAGTTCCTGCCTAGATTTAGGAACTCAGCTCTAGGCTGCTACTTCGGAAAATTTTTTTAACTCTCCTCATGGACAAATTTTTCAGGCTCCCTCTTTATGAATGACAGCAATTTCCTTCTGCCTGATGCTGTCCACTTGTGTTTCGACACATGTTCTGATTAATATTAGTAGTGTTTTCAGACTTCATTTTGAATGTATTTGTCTGTTGCAGGTATCTGGCTATTGTTCACCCGCTGAAACCACGCATGAATTATCAAACAGCAACCTTCCTGATCGCCTTGGTGTGGATCGTCTCCATACTTGTAGCTATCCCATCTGCATACTTTGCTACTGAAACAGTGTTATTTATAGTGAAAAACCAGGAGAAAATTTTCTGTGGTCAAATTTGGCCAGTTGATCAACAGATGTACTACAAATCATACTTCCTCTTCATCTTTGGCATTGAATTTGTTGCACCTGTGATTACGATGACCTTGTGTTATGCCAGGATCTCTCGGGAGCTTTGGTTTAAAACCGTACCAGGATTTCAGACGGAACAGATCCGAAAGAGGCTTCGATGCCGAAGAAAAACTGTTATGGTACTGATGTGCATCCTGACCGCTTATGTTCTCTGCTGGGCACCTTTCTATGGCTTTACAATTGTCCGTGACTTTTTCCCCACCATCTTTGTGAAAGAGAAGCATTATCTTACCGCTTTTTACATAGTTGAATGCATTGCTATGAGTAACAGCATGATAAACACCATGTGTTTTGTAACTGTAAAAAATAACACCATGAAGTATTTCAAGAAGATCATGTTGCTCAGATGGAGATCAACATATAACGGAAGCAAATCTAGCACTGATTTAGACCTGAGAACAAGTGCAATGCCAGTTACGGAGGAGGTAGACTGCATAAAGCTGAAATAAATCTTCTGCAGTTCTAATCTCACATGTTTTGGAGAGGGGTTAAAGAGGAAATAATGCCTCCTCAGAAACTTCTCCCTTGTCTGTGGGAGTACCCACCATTGGTGAGAGCCCCCAAAAAGCAGCCTGCTATGCATTTCCACCAGAACTCTTTTCACTGGACTGCTGTATAACCCCATAACTCAGACGGATGGTGTGCTTCAGTTCATCCCTCTGTAAATTTAGGAGGTAGACACTCATTTTAGAGTTGTTTAAAATTTAAAGTGAATAAAAAGGTCTATGAATGCATTAAAGCATATTACAATGAAGGAAGAGTTGGTTGCTGATCTTAGCGATGATGCCTCTTTGTTTCTTCTTCAGAGAAATCTCTTAACCCCTTTGAGCTTATCGTTTGTACCTTTAAGCTATTTGGTGTCCTTTTCCTTCTGCTTACCAGAGGAAGGATGGCAAAAAAGCTCATGTTGCTTAATGTCCCTCTCTATCCTCTCAAGTTTACTCCTTGTGATGGAGCTCCTTGAAGTCTACAGACCACCAGCTTTCTATTGTCCGATGTGCAGCATGCTCTTATGAAAGGCACACTCTCTACAAAGCTAAATATTGCTTCACAGTCTAGTGAAAACCTCAAGTCTCTTCCTGTGACACCTTGTTGAAGAATATTTTATCAGCATTCCACTCTGTAGTTTTATGCAGTGTTACTCTGTTTCTTATGTATTTGGAAATGGCGCAACTATATATTGAAGGGACCCATTCCCTTCTTTCACCTCCAGGCACCCTATGGCCAGCTTCTGCTGCCTTGAGTCACTGAGCTCTTCACAGAATTAATCACAGCATCGTAGAGGTGGGGAACAATATCTCCAGACCGTCTAGTCCACCCCTCTGCTCAAGCAGGCTCAGCTAGAACACGTTCCCCAGGATTGCATCCAGTTGGGCTTTGTCTCCAGGGATGGAGACTCTACAGGCTCCCTTGACCATCTGTGTCAGTGTTCAACAGCACTCACAGTAAAAAAGTGTTTTCTTTGGCTCAGATGGAATTTCATGCATTTCAACTTGTTTTACAGTGGGACCCATATAAAAGAATAGCATGTTAGTGGGAAGAAATCCACCCTGCCGAACCAGGCCCAGACATCTTTTCAAGTCTGTGTACACCTTCAAAATAAAGTACAGGTAGAGCCAAAATAGCATAGAGATCTTCAGACGATCTGTCCTTCTACGAGCAATGGAGACAGACTCGAGGCTTCAGCAAGCCAGTCACTGGTTGACTTGAATAGCTCATTTTCTGGTCAAACGTGAGGAAACAATTCAAGATGAATTCCGCATTGCCTCCTCCAGTGCTGTTTTTACCATTCTGATTTTGTGTCACTCCAGGATGGGTGTTTCTTAACTGATAATCGTGATAAAGCAGGTCACAGTAGCAGTAATACCTACTCATTTAAACGACACATAAGATATCATAGACTTTTGTGTATTGAAATCAAGTCTTTTCTATCGCGATGACAAATGCTTTCTGATTTAAAGTATGTGGTACTGCCTACTTTTGGAGTAAACAGCTTTTGTAAATCATTTGTCTATTTGTGAATTTAAAGTGAGCAGCAAAGCCTGCTATTAAAACAATAAACATGGAGTCAATATCAGCATTGTGAATTATTTTTTATATTTTTCCCTTAGCCATAATTTTCCTACCCAAGCGACTAATGTGAATTATCCCTTTTCTGCTAAAGAAAAATACCAGGCTGACCAATTGAATTTAATGGCAAAAGGATATTCAAATCCATTAAAGTGCTCAAATCCTCTCATCATTAGCTGCTCTTAACAAATACATGTTAGAGAGGATCTCATCATTTGCTCTATTAGGCAAAACAATTACAGAAATCATTCTTAAAAATGACATTTTTGAATAGAGTAAGTACTAAATCCATTTGTTTCCCAGCCCACCAAAGAAATTTAAAGGACCAGAGAGTTGCAACATTTCACCATCAAGAGGCTTAATCTTCTAATTTCTCCTTTAATCTCATGGTTTCTTCTGAATCTACGCACCCACATTTACCTCCTGAAACATGTACGAGTTATTGGGGATTAGCTAGCAATACTACGGGTTATTAGAGTGTCCTGATATTCCTTGCATCTATTTTCCCTTGACTTTTCTTGATGCAACAAAGCCAAATGACTGACAGTTTTCCACAACCAGAAATCCACCTCAGGCTGAGTTATATTTTTAAAAAAAGATCAACCACCACCAAGTGATACCGTACCAAGCAAAAGCTGGGGGAAAGAATTGCTTTAAAATTCTGGAAATCACTTTGAGAGCTCCAAGAGAGCTCTTCTGGTCTGGCCTGCCCAGTGTTCTCAACCATCACTTCATCCCTGTCCCGGTGAAGGGGAGTAATGTGGCAGCTGCCACAGCTCTTATTGCAGATTTAGGCTTGGGGGTCCACAACACTGCTGTATTTGGACATTTTGAGGTCTTCCCAGCAGCAAAGCAGTGTTTCAGCCTGAAACACTGGACAGAGCAGAAGAAAAAGCTGTGTTTGGCCCTCAACTGCATTTGTTGTCAGCAGCATCCCCAGAAAGAGGGGGATTCCCATTGAGGAAGGGCGGCGGTCCCTTGTTCTCTGATCAGAGCAGCCAAGCTGTCACACTGCTCTTAGCCTCTGTCTTCACCAACTCAACACCCTAAAACTGGTCACAAGCTTCACTTACAGGGATCAATGCCTGCTCCTAAACTGAGCTCCAGCAACCAGGGGCCCAGGGCAGCAAGCCCAAGTGCCTTGTGTAGGGACAGAAACCCCACAGAGCTTTTTTGTCCCCACGGAACTCATTTCATCAAGGGAGTGACAGGGTATGGCCCCCTCCATTGGCCAGGGCCTGCCTGCCACCCATGACTGCACTTAAAAGGATAATTTAAAAGAAATTAAAAATCACCTAAAAACTCCCTTTAAGTGCAGAAATGAGCACTAGGGACATGCCCTGAACCGAGTAGCTCCCTCAGGCAGGAGGGAGCAGGGAGGCCATGCTCCAACCAGTTCAGCCGAGGGAGGGGGCCAGACCCCACACTCCCTATAACTTCAGTGAGTTGTGCAGGACAAAAATAACAGAAAGGCTTTTTTTTACCCACACAACTCAGGCTAAGGGGCATGGGTGCCAACAGGTGCTCTGGAGATGTGTGTTCCCTCAGCTCCCTGTCAGATGCGGGATACCCTGCTGCCTCCTGTCCAGCCCCTCCCTGCAGAAACATTTTCTCACCTACATTGAATGGCAACATTTTGTGAGGGAATGGAATACAGACCCTACCTACCTGGAGCTCTGTTTCCAACAGCCATGTTTCAACAGAGAAAGAAAAACACAAGCTGGGAAGAAGTCAGCATCTGTCACGGAGGAGAAGCAGCCCCTTCCAGCACGCATTCTTACCCACTAGAAGGCAGTAAAAACTTCAACGAGACCTCTGCAGTCACCAGCTGCCCGCTATTAGCTCCAGTGGCACAGCAGCAATAAGAACTTCACCGTGCAGGAGCTATGAGACATGTCAAGGATGAGGAACGGGTGGGGATGAGGCATCCTCCTGAGAGCTGTCAGCAGGGTTTAGAAAACCATGCAGCAAACAAACCAGACGCCACGATGTCTCAGTTGTGGCTTGCTCCAGTTTTTATTGCCAAAAGCAAAAATGTGGTGCTACCATGCCAGATTCCTCCTCAGCTGTCTGCCAGCAGCACAGCTCCCAAAACCATAGGCTCACTTCCTTCTGCAGCAGCTCCTCCAGGGATAACTGAAGGTAAAATCCAGTCTCTGCTCCGTCTCTCTGAAAAAAAAAAAAGAACAGGTGTAACTGGAAATTAAAATGGTGACCCCGAACAGTTTAGAGAAGATTAAGAGAAGAAAAAGCAGTTATTTTCAGCAACAGGCACTAAGAAAACAAAGCATGTATTTTAATAAAGTAATAGCAGGAAAAGAAACTCCAGCTACTGTCTCTCTACCACAGGAAGTTGACCTGCAAGAACCCAGGCCAGGATGGGTCGCAATAGCCAGGACATGACATTTCCCTGAGGACTGACTGACTCAGGAGCACAGACTTAACTCTGCTCCTTCTTTCAGCCTGGCAGCTTTCCTGTGGCAACAGCACCCTCCAGCTGCTGCCTTGCAGCGCACCATCACATGCCTATTGCATGGCCCTGGAAACTGCACCAGCTCAGCCACCTTGGGGGCCGGGCCATGCAGATATTCCCCAGGATTCCCATGCCTCCAACTAGCAGCAACAGGTGCTTCAGCTTTCAGCACTCGGGCATCGAGGCACCTACCCAACACTACTGGTGTCTGCATTCTTCTTTGCTCCCTGTGTCAGCAGGGCTGTGACCCTTGCTGGGTGCTTGGGCTAACCCTTTACAAACACTTGATACCATCTGTGCTGAAAAACCCCCACACCACTGAGCAGAAGAACACAGAACTGAGACAAGACAGACACTACTCAGTCGAACTCACCAGAGATCCTGTTCTCTCTTAAGTTCTGTTAGGATTCTGTTCTACAGGCTCCACCCCAACACCCATTGCCAGGAAAAGCCCCAAAATCACTGATGAGACAAGGATCACTGCAAAGGGATCTTCCTAATACCATCCAGAACAGGTGAACAAGGGACAAAATCAAATATAAAACGACCAAAAGAATAATTAACAATAAGAACCAAAACAGAGCACAAAGTTTCTCAAAGCACGAAGTCGCCTCCCTCAAACCAGAACTGGCTAAAACTGACAGAAGAGAACACACAGATACTAACAGTCCCCAGAAAAAGACATTCCTGAGCCCCAAAGACCATTGAGGAACATAAAAACCCCATGGACACTCATCCAACTTCTCATCTGCTGGTTCCAGGAGAAAAAAATGTGGAAGGTAACAGACAGAAAGCATTCATAAGAAGCACGGTGAAGCACAGCAGTAAAATCTGAGTGTGTAGCACTCCAAAAAAGCCACACATTGAAGTGCTCCAAACATCAGGGCAAAGAAGAACAGTGGGTTGAAGCAGTCCGACAAAGCCAAGTGCTGAAGCGCTGCAAAACAGCCAGGTGTTGAAGCACTGCTCCAGGACAGTACCATTAAGCACTTAAATATATCTCAGGCATTGCAGAAATCAAGAAAAATGCCACAGATTAAAATGCCACGTAAAGAGCCATGAGGTGTGCATCTCAAAAAAGGCCAAACAATGAAGTGCTCTCAAAAAAACCAGTTAGTGAAGGACACATGATACCATACATACAATAAAATCAGTACCACACAATAAACTACATACAACTGAAATAAAAAAATATAAGCAATACGTAAAAAAAGTACAATCATACAGTACAATATCATATAGAAGACATAAAAAAATCCCAGTATTAATACCACACCACACAATCCACAAAAGGGCATGACATGAAGGTCTCCTCTAGGGCAAGGCAATTAATGGCTCCTCCTGTATGGTGCAATGATGAGTTCCTCTGGGGCGGCAAAGGAAATCACTCCTCCACTACTGCGCAGTGAATGGTTCCCTGGGGGCGCTGCCACCATGGGCTCCTCCAAGGCAGTGTGATGAAGGCCTCCTCTGGAATGCAACAAAGAAGGGCTCCTCCAAAATGGCACGGTGAAGAGACCCTCGGCGGTGGTACACAGAAGGACTTCTCCGCAGCAGCACGGCGAAGGCCTCCTCCATACAATACAAGAAAGACCACACATGCAAGACAGACAAGAAAATCAAGACCATACCATAAACTACATACAATTGAACTAAGAGAATAGAGATAATACCAGAAGGAAAAAAAACACGGTACCATAGCCTATGCGAGCCCATACAATACCAGAAATACCACACCACAGAATCCATACAGGGGCAAGACGCAAAGGGCTCTTCCGTGACGGAGCCACAGAGGGCTCCTCCAGCACGGCACGGTGAAGGCCTCCTGCGGCAAGGCACGATCAAGGGCTCCAAGAAGACCTGCGCGCTGCGATGAACAACTCCACCAGGATGGCACAAAAATGGGCTCCTCCGGGCTGCCGCTGTGAAGGGCTCCCCAGGCGCACCACAGCAAAGGGCTCCTGTTTCTGGGCTGCTGCAACGATGCTCTCCGCCCGGGGCAGAGGGATGAAGGGCTCTTCCGGCGTAGCACGATGAAGGACTCCTCCCAGGTGGCACGACGAAGGGCTCCTCTGCAGCGGCAGGACAATGGGCTCCTATGCCGCAGCAAGACAAACGGCTCCTCCGCAGCGCTGCGATGAACGGCTCTTCCGGGCTGCTGTGCTGAATGGCTCCTCCAGCTTGGCGCAACAATGGGCTCCTCCACGGCAGCGCCGTGAAGGGCTCCTCTGCAGCGGCGTGACGATGGCCTCCTACGGGGTAGCGTGGCAAAGGGCTGCTCCGGAGCGGCGCAATGAACGGCTCCTCTGGGCTGCTGCGGTGAATGGCTCCTCCAGCTTGGCGCAACAATGGGCTCCTCCAAGGCGGCTCCTCCGAACTGGCACAGCGATCGAGGGCTCCTCTCGGCTGCTGCCACAATGGATTGCTCTGGGCCCGCAAAATGATGGACGACTCCGGCGTGGTGCAACGACGGCCTCCTCTGGCTCAGCGAAGGGCTCCTCCATGCCGCTGCGATGATGGGCTCCTCTGGTGCAGCATGCTAAAGGGCTCCTGCGGCACGGCACGGCACGATGAAGGGCTCCACCCTGGTGGCACGACGATGGGCTCCTCTGGGGCGGCACAATGATGGACTCCTCCACGCCTCCACAACGATGGCCTCCACTCCAGGGCGGCGCACCGAAGGGCTCCTCCGGGCTGTCACGGTGAAGTACTCCTCTGGCACGGTATGGCAAAGGTCTCCTCCAGGGCGCCATTAAAAAAGGGCTCCTCTGGGCTGTCACGGTGAAGTACTCCTCTGGCACAGTATGGCAAAGTCCTCCTCCAGGGCGCCATTAAAGAAGGGCTCCTCCGGGCCACACACATTAGGGGCTCCTCAAGCGCGGCACAACCAGGGGCTCCTCCAGGATGGCACACTGAAGCCTCCTACGCGATGGAACGGCAATGGCCTCCTCTGCAGCAGTGTGCCAAACGCATCCGCTGCGGCGCCATGGCAAAGGGCTCCTCCAGCACTCTGCACCAAAGGGCTCCTCCGGCTCGGCGCAACGATGGGACCCTCCAGGAAACCACGGCAAAGAGCTCCTCTGCAGGGGCGCATTCAACTGCTCCTCCAGCGCACCGCCACCTTGGGCTCCTCCAAGGAAGTATCATGAAGGCCGCCTCCGGCACGGCACGACAAAGGGCCCCTACAATGTGGCATGCTGAAGGGCGCCTCGGCGGTGGCACATACAAAGGCTTCTGCGCACCGGCACGGCAAAGGCCTCTTCCGTGGCAGCACGGGGAAGGGCTCCGCCGCGGCAGCGCCACTAAGGCCTCTTGCAAGGCGGCGCAATTTGTGGCTCCTCCGACGCGGCCCGACAATGTCCTCCTCTGGCGTGGCACACAGTGGAGGACTCCTACGGCGTGGCACAGCAAACGCCTGCTCCAGAGCGCTCTGACAAAGGCCTCTCTGGGGCCGCACCACAAAAGGCTCCTCTGGGGCTGTGCAGCCAAGGGCTCCTCCAGGCTGCCACAGAAAAGGCTTCCTCCGCAGCGCTGCGATGATGGCCTCCTCTCCAGGGCTGCCGGACTATGGCCTCCTCTGGCCCGGCACAATGAAGGGCTCCTCCGGCGCTGCGCGATGACAGGCCCCACCATCAAGGTGCCATGAGGGCCTCCTCCGCATCGCGGCAAGGAGTGACTCCCACAGGAACTGCGCGACCTGATGAATCACTCCTCCAGGGCAGCACGACGGCGGGCTCCTCCGCAGCGGACCAATGGAGGCCTAATTGCTGCGCAGCACCATGACGGGCTCCTCCAGGGCGCCAACACAACGGCCTCCTCGTACAATACACACCACACCAAAGACACTACTCCACAAAATACATGACAAGACTTACAAGATACACACAAGACAGGACAAAATACGTTGCATTGCATTACATACAATACAATACAATACAACACAGTAGAAAATATATTACAATACCAAATACAGTGCAATACCAAATAGACAAGGAGGACGATACAATACAACACACGCAACATAAGACAACACGCAAACTATCATACAATACAGTACATACACTACCCAAAAAAAAGAAATACCATAACCTAACCGAAGATACATACAATACAGTGCAATACAGAGCATACAAGACAATACAAAACACCTCCAATACAATACCTACAGTACACCAGAAAACACACACAAATATACAACACGTACAGAACACCACGTACTATACAACACAGACAATACAACACAATGCTATACACAAAATACAGTAAACACCACGCCATACACTACATCTCTTTCAACAACACCATAATTACAACACACATGAGAAGATACAACACAACAGGGCAAAAAACAAAATACAAGACAGACAAGACAATAAACACACAAGACAGATATACAGTCTACAGTACAAGAAATACCACAACAGACAATAACATACATACCATACACAATACAAAGCGCAAGAAAAAGCACAGCACAACACGAACTACAGCACAATACAAACCAGACTACGGGACAACACAAGACATGCAACACGAGAATTACCAGAACAGGCAAGAAAACACAGACAAGACAACGCAAGGCAACACAGAGGAACAAAATAGAATAGAAAATAAATACAGTCCCATACAAATCCCAATCCAAGACGTACAATACTACACAATACACACCATACCATCAATACCAGACGCTACGGTGGGGACGCGCTGTCAGGGGCTCCTCTGGACGGGCGCCATCATGGGGTCCTCAGGTGTGGCGTGAGGAGGGGCTCCAAGAAGACCTGGGCACGCTGATGAAGAACTCCTCCTGAGCGGCGTGACGACAGGCTCGTCCGGCACAGCGTGATGAGGGACTCCTCCAGGGCGGCGCAAGCAATACATAATGCAATATCAGCAACACAAGGAAATGTAATACAATGCCTCCAATACAGACAAGATGGTAGAGATACTAGGATACAATGCAGACACTTTGATACATAACACTTAATAAATACTCTATCATACAAGAAAAGCCATACCACACCGAATGCAATACAAAATACAATACACAATGCACAAAAAGCTATGGTACAGTACAATTAATACAATACAATTTAAAAAATACAACACAAACAATACCATATCACACTAAGCAACACACACAATGCGTACCACACAAGACCAGGCAATAACTTACATCACTATAGGATACCATACAATAAAATAATAACCATAATATACCATATTATAATTAATATACCATACAATACCATGCAATACCCTACCCTTCAACACCTGTCACATTTACAATATATAACATACATTACACTATATACAATACAGTATACAAGAGCAACATAAACAGTTCAAAATACAACACATACCATACTACACATATGCAACACCACAGGGAATACAATACACTACAATACATAAAGTACAATAAACTCCATGCCACGCACTAAATAGATTTAAACAACACGATACGTACAATACAGACAAGGTACAATAATATAGAACACAAACGGTACAATTTATGCAACTTGATACAATACATTCCTTACCCTAAAATATATACCAGACATGCATTACAATACCAGAAAAACAATAAACACGGTACCATAGCCTATGCGAGCCCATACAATACAATACCAGAAATACCACACCACAGAACCCATACAGGGGCAAGACGCAAAGGGCTCTTCCGTGACGGAGCCACAGAGGGCTCCTCCAGCACGGCACGGTGAAGGCCTCCTGCGGCAAGGCACGATCAAGGGCTCCAAGAAGACCTGCGCGCTGCGATGAACAACTCCACCAGGATGGCACAAAAACGGGCTCCTCCGGGCTGCCGCTGTGAAGGGCTCCCCAGGCGCACCACAGCAAAGGGCTCCTGTTTCTGGGCTGCTGCAACGATGCTCTCCGCCCGGGGCAGAGGGATGAAGGGCTCTTCCGGCGCAGCACGATGAAGGACTCCTCCCAGGTGGCACGACGAAGGGCTCCTCTGCAGCGGCAGGACAATGGGCTCCTATGCCGCAGCAAGACAAACGGCTCCTCCGCAGCGCTGCGATGAACGGCTCTTCCGGGCTGCTGTGCTGAATGGCTCCTCCAGCTTGGCGCAACAATGGGCTCCTCCAAGGCGGCGCCGTGAAGGGCTCCTCTGCAGCGGCGAGACGATGGCCTCCTACAGGGTAGCGTGGCAAAGGGCTGCTCCGGAGCGGCGCAATGAACGGCTCCTCTGGGCTGCTGCGGTGAATGGCTCCTCCAGCTTGGCGCAACAATGGGCTCCTCCAAGGCGGCGCCAGGAAGGGCTCCTCAGAGCTCACACAGTGATCGAGGGCTCCTCTCAGCTGCTTCCACAATGGCTTGCTCTGGGCCCGCAAAATGATGGACGACTCCGGCGTGGTGCAACGACGGCCTCCTCTGGCTCAGCGAAGGGCTCCTCCACGCCGCTGCGATGATGGGCTCCTCTGGTGCAGCATGCTAAAGGGCTCCTGCGGCACGGCACGGCACGATGAAGGGCTCCACCCTGGTGGCACGACGATGGGCTCCTCTGGGGCGGCGCGATGATGGGCTCCTCCACGCCTCCACAACGATGGCCTCCACTCCAGGGCGGCGCACCGAAGGGCTCCTCTGGGCTGTCACGGTGAAGTACTCCTCTGGCACAGTATGGCAAAGGCCTCCTCCAGGGCGCCATTAAAGAAGGGCTCCTCCGGGCCACACACATTAGGGGCTCCTCAAGCGCGGCACAACCAGGGGCTCCTCCAGGATGGCACACTGAAGCCTCCTACGCGATGGAACGGCAATGGCCTCCTCTGCAGCAGTGTGCCAAACGCATCCGCTGCGGCGCCATGGCAAAGGGCTCCTCCAGCACTCTGCACCAAAGGGCTCCTCCGGCTCGGCGCAACGATGGCACCCTCCAGGAAACCACGGCAAAGAGCTCCTCTGCAGGGGCGCATTCAACTGCTCCTCCAGCGCACTGCCACCTTGGGCTCCTCCAAGGAAGTATCATGAAGGCCGCCTCCGGCACGGCATGACAAAGGGCCCCTACAATGTGGCATGCTGAAGGGCGCCTCGGCGGTGGCACATACAAAGGCTTCTGCGCACCGGCACGGCAAAGGCCTCTTCCGTGGCAGCGCGGGGAAGGGCTCCGCCGCGGCAGCGCCACTAAGGCCTCTTGCAAGGCGGCGCAATTTGTGGCTCCTCCGACGCGGCCCGACAATGTCCTCCTCTGGCGTGGCACACAGTGGAGGACTCCTACGGCGTGGCACAGCAAACGCCTGCTCCAGAGCGCTCTGACAAAGGCCTCTCTGGGGCCGCACCACAAAAGGCTCCTCTGGGGCTGTGCAGCCAAGGGCTCCTCCAGGCTGCCACAGAAAAGGCTTCCTCCGCAGTGCTGCGATGATGGCCTCCTCTCCAGGGCTGCCGGACTATGGCCTCCTCTGGCCCGGCACAATGAAGGGCTCCTCCGGCGCTGCGCGATGACAGGCCCCACCATCAAGGTGCCATGAGGGCCTCCTCCGCATCGCGGCAAGGAGTGACTCCCACAGGAACTGCGCGACCTGATGAATCACTCCTCCAGGGCAGCACGACGGCGGGCTCCTCCGCAGCGGACCAATGGAGGCCTAATTGCTGCGCAGCACCATGACGGGCTCCTCCA
This sequence comes from Vanellus vanellus, assembly GCF_965231255.1. Taxonomy (NCBI): domain Eukaryota; kingdom Metazoa; phylum Chordata; class Aves; order Charadriiformes; family Charadriidae; genus Vanellus; species Vanellus vanellus. Next base: position 10,243,840 of record NC_138907.1, read on the forward strand.
GGGCGCCAACACAACGGCCTCCTCGTACAATACACACCACACCAAAGACACTACTCCACAAAATACATGACAAGACTTACAAGATACACACAAGACAGGACAAAATACATTGCATTGCATTACATACAATACAATACAATACAACACAGTAGAAAATATATTACAATACCAAATACAGTGCAATACCAAATAGACAAGGAGGACGATACAATACAACACACGCAACATAAGACAACACGCAAACTATCATACAATACAGTACATACACTACCCAAAAAAAAGAAATACCATAACCTAACCGAAGATACATACAATACAGTGCAATACAGAGCATACAAGACAATACAAAACACCTCCAATACAATACCTACAGTACACCAGAAAACACACACAAATATACAACACGTACAGAACACCACGTACTATACAACACAGACAATACAACACAATGCTATACACAAAATACAGTAAACACCACGCCATACACTACATCTCTTTCAACAACACCATAATTACAACACACATGAGAAGATACAACACAACAGGGCAAAAAACAAAATACAAGACAGACAAGACAATAAACACACAAGACAGATATACAGTCTACAGTACAAGAAATACCACAACAGACAATAACATACATACCATACACAATACAAAGCGCAAGAAAAAGCACAGCACAACACGAACTACAGCACAATACAAACCAGACTACGGGACAACACAAGACATGCAACACGAGAATTACCAGAACAGGCAAGAAAACACAGACAAGACAACGCAAGGCAACACAGAGGAACAAAATAGAATAGAAAATAAATACAGTCCCATACAAATCCCAATCCAAGACGTACAATACTACACAATACACACCATACCATCAATACCAGACGCTACGGCGGGGACGCGCTGTCAGGGGCTCCTCTGGACGGGCGCCATCATGGGGTCCTCAGGCGTGGCGTGAGGAGGGGCTCCGAGAAGACATGGGCACGCTGATGAAGAACTCCTCCTGAGCGGCGTGACGACAGGCTCGTCCGGCACAGCGTGATGAGGGACTCCTCCAGGGCGGCGCAAGCAATACATAATGCAATATCAGCAACACAAGTAAATGTAATACAATGCCTCCAATACAGACAAGATGGTAGAGATACTAGGATACAATGCAGACACTTTGATACATAACACTTAATAAATACTCTATCATACAAGAAAAGCCATACCACACCGAATGCAATACAAAATACAATACACAATGCACAAAAAGCTATGGTACAGTACAATTAATACAATACAATTTAAAAAATACAACACAAACAATACCATATCACACTAAGCAACACACACAATGCGTACCACACAAGACCAGGCAATAACTTACATCACTATAGGATACCATACAATAAAATAATAACCATAATATACCATATTATAATTAATATACCATACAATACCATGCAATACCCTACCCTTCAACACCTGTCACATTTACAATATATAACATACATTACACTATATACAATACAGTATACAAGAGCAACATAAACAGTTCAAAATACAACACATACCATACTACACATATGCAACACCACAGGGAATACAATACACTACAATACATAAACTACAATAAACTCCATGCCACGCACTAAATAGATTTAAACAACACGATACGTACAATACAGACAAGGTACAATAATATAGAACACAAACGGTACAATTTATGCAACTTGATACAATACATTCCTTACCCTAAAATATATACCAGACATGCATTACAATACCAGAAGGACAATAAACACGGTACCATAGCCTATGCGAGCCCATACAATACAATACCAGAAATACCACACCACAGAACCCATACAGGGGCAAGACGCAAAGGGCTCTTCCGTGACGGAGCCACAGAGGGCTCCTCCAGCACGGCACGGTGAAGGCCTCCTGCGGCAAGGCACGATCAAGGGCTCCAAGAAGACCTGCGCGCTGCGATGAACAACTCCACCAGGATGGCACAAAAACGGGCTCCTCCGGGCTGCCGCTGTGAAGGGCTCCCCAGGCGCACCACAGCAAAGGGCTCCTGTTTCTGGGCTGCTGCAACGATGCTCTCCGCCCGGGGCAGAGGGATGAAGGGCTCTTCCGGCGCAGCACGATGAAGGACTCCTCCCAGGTGGCACGACGAAGGGCTCCTCTGCAGCGGCAGGACAATGGGCTCCTATGCCGCAGCAAGACAAACGGCTCCTCCGCAGCGCTGCGATGAACGGCTCTTCCGGGCTGCTGTGCTGAATGGCTCCTCCAGCTTGACGCAACAATGGGCTCCTCCAAGGCGGCGCCGTGAAGGGCTCCTCTGCAGCGGCGTGACGATGGCCTCCTACGGGGTAGCGTGGCAAAGGGCTGCTCCGGAGCGGCGCAATGAACGGCTCCTCTGGGCTGCTGCGGTGAATGGCTCCTCCAGCTTGGCGCAACAATGGGCTCCTCCAAGGCGGTGCCAGGAAGGGCTCCTCAGAGCTCACACAGTGATCGAGGGCTCCTCTCGGCTGCTGCCACAATGGCTTGCTCTGGGCCCGCAAAATGATGGACGACTCCGGCGTGGTGCAACGACGGCCTCCTCTGGCTCAGCGAAGGGCTCCTCCACGCCGCTGCGATGATGGGCTCCTCTGGTGCAGCATGCTAAAGGGCTCCTGCGGCACGGCACGGCACGATGAAGGGCTCCACCCTGGTGGCACGACGATGGGCTCCTCTGGGGCGGCGCGATGATGGGCTCCTCCACGCCTCCACAACGATGGCCTCCACTCCAGGGCGGCGCACCGAAGGGCTCCTCCGGGCTGTCACGGTGAAGTACTCCTCTGGCACAGTATGGCAAAGGCCTCCTCCAGGGCGCCATTAAAGAAGGGCTCCTCCGGGCCACACACATTAGGGGCTCCTCAAGCGCGGCACAACCAGGGGCTCCTCCAGGATGGCACACTGAAGCCTCCTACGCGATGGAACGGCAATGGCCTCCTCTGCAGCAGTGTGCCAAACGCATCCGCTGCGGCGCCATGGCAAAGGGCTCCTCCAGCACTCTGCACCAAAGGGCTCCTCCGGCTCGGCGCAACGATGGGACCCTCCAGGAAACCACGGCAAAGAGCTCCTCTGCAGGGGCGCATTCAACTGCTCCTCCAGCGCACCGCCACCTTGGGCTCCTCCAAGGAAGTATCATGAAGGCCGCCTCCGGCACGGCACGACAAAGGGCCCCTACAATGTGGCATGCTGAAGGGCGCCTCGGCGGTGGCACATACAAAGGCTTCTGCGCACCGGCACGGCAAAGGCCTCTTCCGTGGCAGCGCGGGGAAGGGCTCCGCCGCGGCAGCGCCACTAAGGCCTCTTGCAAGGCGGCGCAATTTTTGGCTCCTCCGACGCGGCCCGACAATGTCCTCCTCTGGCGTGGCACACAGTGGAGGACTCCTACGGCGTGGCACAGCAAACGCCTGCTCCAGAGCGCTCTGACAAAGGCCTCTCTGGGGCCGCACCACAAAAGGCTCCTCTGGGGCTGTGCAGCCAAGGGCTCCTCCAGGCTGCCACAGAAAAGGCTTCCTCCGCAGCGCTGCGATGATGGCCTCCTCTCCAGGGCTGCCGGACTATGGCCTCCTCTGGCCCGGCACAATGAAGGGCTCCTCCGGCGCTGCGCGATGACAGGCCCCACCATCAAGGTGCCATGAGGGCCTCCTCCGCATCGCGGCAAGGAGTGACTCCCACAGGAACTGCGCGACCTGATGAATCACTCCTCCAGGGCAGCACGACGGCGGGCTCCTCCGCAGCGGACCAATGGAGGCCTAATTGCTGCGCAGCACCATGACGGGCTCCTCCAGGGCGGCAACACAACGGCCTCCTCGTACAATACACACCACACCAAAGACACTACTCCACAAAATACATGACAAGACTTACAAGATACACACAAGACAGGACAAAATACATTGCATTGCATTACATACAATACAATACAATACAACACAGTAGAAAATATATTACAATACCAAATACAGTGCAATACCAAATAGACAAGGAGGACGATACAATACAACACACGCAACATAAGACAACACGCAAACTATCATACAATACAGTACATACACTACCCAAAAAAAAGAAATACCATAACCTAACCGAAGATACATACAATACAGTGCAATACAGAGCATACAAGACAATACAAAACACCTCCAATACAATACCTACAGTACACCAGAAAACACACACAAATATACAACACGTACAGAACACCACGTACTATACAACACAGACAATACAACACAATGCTATACACAAAATACAGTAAACACCACGCCATACACTACATCTCTTTCAACAACACCATAATTACAACACACATGAGAAGATACAACACAACAGGGCAAAAAACAAAATACAAGACAGACAAGACAATAAACACACAAGACAGATATACAGTCTACAGTACAAGAAATACCACAACAGACAATAACATACATACCATACACAATACAAAGCGCAAGAAAAAGCACAGCACAACACGAACTACAGCACAATACAAACCAGACTACGGGACAACACAAGACATGCAACACGAGAATTACCAGAACAGGCAAGAAAACACAGACAAGACAACGCAAGGCAACACAGAGGAACAAAATAGAATAGAAAATAAATACAGTCCCATACAAATCCCAATCCAAGACGTACAATACTACACAATACACACCATACCATCAATACCAGACGCTACGGCGGGGACGCGCTGTCAGGGGCTCCTCTGGACGGGCGCCATCATGGGGTCCTCAGGCGTGGCGTGAGGAGGGGCTCCAAGAAGACCTGGGCACGCTGATGAAGAACTCCTCCTGAGCGGCGTGACGACAGGCTCGTCCGGCACAGCGTGATGAGGGACTCCTCCAGGGCGGCGCAAGCAATACATAATGCAATATCAGCAACACAAGTAAATGTAATACAATGCCTCCAATACAGACAAGATGGTAGAGATACTAGGATACAATGCAGACACTTTGATACATAACACTTAATAAATACTCTATCATACAAGAAAAGCCATACCACACCGAATGCAATACAAAATACAATACACAATGCACAAAAAGCTATGGTACAGTACAATTAATACAATACAATTTAAAAAATACAACACAAACAATACCACATCACACTAAGCAACACACACAATGCGTACCACACAAGACCAGGCAATAACTTACATCACTATAGGATACCATACAATAAAATAATAACCATAATATACCATATTATAATTAATATACCATACAATACCATGCAATACCCTACCCTTCAACACCTGTCACATTTACAATATATAACATACATTACACTATATACAATACAGTATACAATAGCAACATAAACAGTTCAAAATACAACACATACCATACTACACATATGCAACACCACAGGGAATACAATACACTACAATACATAAAGTACAATAAACTCCATGCCACGCACTAAATAGATTTAAACAACACGATACGTACAATACAGACAAGGTACAATAATATAGAACACAAACGGTACAATTTATGCAACTTGATACAATACATTCCTTACCCTAAAATATATACCAGACATGCATTACAATACCAGAAGGACAATAAACACGGTACCATAGCCTATGCGAGCCCATACAATACAATACCAGAAATACCACACCACAGAACCCATACAGGGGCAAGACGCAAAGGGCTCTTCCGTGACGGAGCCACAGAGGGCTCCTCCAGCACGGCACGGTGAAGGCCTCCTGCGGCAAGGCACGATCAAGGGCTCCAAGAAGACCTGCGCGCTGCGATGAACAACTCCACCAGGATGGCACAAAAACGGGCTCCTCCGGGCTGCCGCTGTGAAGGGCTCCCCAGGCGCACCACAGCAAAGGGCTCCTGTTTCTGGGCTGCTGCAACGATGCTCTCCGCCCGGGGCAGAGGGATGAAGGGCTCTTCCGGCGCAGCACGATGAAGGACTCCTCCCAGGTGGCACGACGAAGGGCTCCTCTGCAGCGGCAGGACAATGGGCTCCTATGCCGCAGCAAGACAAACGGCTCCTCCGCAGCGCTGCGATGAACGGCTCTTCCGGGCTGCTGTGCTGAATGGCTCCTCCAGCTTGGCGCAACAATGGGCTCCTCCAAGGCGGCGCCGTGAAGGGCTCCTCTGCAGCGGCGTGACGATGGCCTCCTACGGGGTAGCGTGGCAAAGGGCTGCTCCGGAGCGGCGCAATGAACGGCTCCTCTGGGCTGCTGCGGTGAATGGCTCCTCCAGCTTGGCGCAACAATGGGCTCCTCCAAGGCGGTGCCAGGAAGGGCTCCTCAGAGCTCACACAGTGATCGAGGGCTCCTCTCGGCTGCTGCCACAATGGCTTGCTCTGGGCCCGCAAAATGATGGACGACTCCGGCGTGGTGCAACGACGGCCTCCTCTGGCTCAGCGAAGGGCTCCTCCACACCGCTGCGATGATGGGCTCCTCTGGTGCAGCATGCTAAAGGGCTCCTGCGGCACGGCACGGCACGGCACGATGAAGGGCTCCACCCTGGTGGCACGACGATGGGCTCCTCTGGGGCGGCGCGATGATGGGCTCCTCCACGCCTCCACAACGATGGCCTCCACTCCAGGGCGGCGCACCGAAGGGCTCCTCCGGGCTGTCACGGTGAAGTACTCCTCTGGCACAGTATGGCAAAGGCCTCCTCCAGGGCACCATTAAAGAAGGGCTCCTCCGGGCCACACACATTAGGGGCTCCTCAAGCGCGGCACAACCAGGGGCTCCTCCAGGATGGCACACTGAAGCCTCCTACGCGATGGAACGGCAATGGCCTCCTCTGCAGCAGTGTGCCAAACGCATCCGCTGCGGCGCCATGGCAAAGGGCTCCTCCAGCACTCTGCACCAAAGGGCTCCTCCGGCTCGGCGCAACGATGGGACCCTCCAGGAAACCACGGCAAAGAGCTCCTCTGCAGGGGCGCATTCAACTGCTCCTCCAGCGCACCGCCACCTTGGGCTCCTCCAAGGAATTATCATGAAGGCCGCCTCCGGCACGGCACGACAAAGGGCCCCTACAATGTGGCATGCTGAAGGGCGCCTCGGCGGTGGCACATACAAAGGCTTCTGCGCACCGGCACGGCAAAGGCCTCTTCCGTGGCAGCGCGGGGAAGGGCTCCGCCGCGGCAGCGCCACTAAGGCCTCTTGCAAGGCGGCGCAATTTGTGGCTCCTCCGACGCGGCCCGACAATGTCCTCCTCTGGCGTGGCACACAGTGGAGGACTCCTACGGCGTGGCACAGCAAACGCCTGCTCCAGAGCGCTCTGACAAAGGCCTCTCTGGGGCCGCACCACAAAAGGCTCCTCTGGGGCTGTGCAGCCAAGGGCTCCTCCAGGCTGCCACAGAAAAGGCTTCCTCCGCAGCGCTGCGATGATGGCCTCCTCTCCAGGGCTGCCGGACTATGGCCTCCTCTGGCCCGGCACAATGAAGGGCTCCTCCGGCGCTGCGCGATGACAGGCCCCACCATCAAGGTGCCATGAGGGCCTCCTCCGCATCGCGGCAAGGAGTGACTCCCACAGGAACTGCGCGACCTGATGAATCACTCCTCCAGGGCAGCACGACGGCGGGCTCCTCCGCAGCGGACCAATGGAGGCCTAATTGCTGCGCAGCACCATGACGGGCTCCTCCAGGGCGCCAACACAACGGCCTCCTCGTACAATACACACCACACCAAAGACACTACTCCACAAAATACATGACAAGACTTACAAGATACACACAAGACAGGACAAAATACATTGCATTGCATTACATACAATACAATACAATACAACACAGTAGAAAATATATTACAATACCAAATACAGTGCAATACCAAATAGACAAGGAGGACGATACAATACAACACACGCAACATAAGACAACACGCAAACTATCATACAATACAGTACATACACTACCCAAAAAAAAGAAATACCATAACCTAACCGAAGATACATACAATACAGTGCAATACAGAGCATACAAGACAATACAAAACACCTCCAATACAATACCTACAGTACACCAGAAAACACACACAAATATACAACACGTACAGAACACCACGTACTATACAACACAGACAATACAACACAATGCTATACACAAAATACAGTAAACACCACGCCATACACTACATCTCTTTCAACAACACCATAATTACAACAAACATGAGAAGATACAACACAACAGGGCAAAAAACAAAATACAAGACAGACAAGACAATAAACACACAAGACAGATATACAGTCTACAGTACAAGAAATACCACAACAGACAATAACATACATACCATACACAATACAAAGCGCAAGAAAAAGCACAGCACAACACAAACTACAGCACAATACAAACCAGACTACGGGACAACACAAGACATGCAACACGAGAATTACCAGAACAGGCAAGAAAACACAGACAAGACAACGCAAGGCAACACAGAGGAACAAAATAGAATAGAAAATAAATACAGTCCCATACAAATCCCAATCCAAGACGTACAATACTACACAATACACACCATACCATCAATACCAGACGCTACGGCGGGGACGCGCTGTCAGGGGCTCCTCTGGACGGGCGCCATCATGGGGTCCTCAGGCGTGGCGTGAGGAGGGGCTCCGAGAAGACCTGGGCACGCTGATGAAGAACTCCTCCTGAGCGGCGTGACGACAGGCTCGTCCGGCACAGCGTGATGAGGGACTCCTCCAGGGCGGCGCAAGCAATACATAATGCAATATCAGCAACACAAGTAAATGTAATACAATGCCTCCAATACAGACAAGATGGTAGAGATACTAGGATACAATGCAGACACTTTGATACATAACACTTAATAAATACTCTATCATACAAGAAAAGCCATACCACACCGAATGCAATACAAAATACAATACACAATGCACAAAAAGCTATGGTACAGTACAATTAATACAATACAATTTAAAAAATACAACACAAACAATACCATATCACACTAAGCAACACACACAATGCGTACCACACAAGACCAGGCAATAACTTACATCACTATAGGATACCATACAATAAAATAATAACCATAATATACCATATTATAATTAATATACCATACAATACCATGCAATACCCTACCCTTCAACACCTGTCACATTTACAATATATAACATACATTACACTATATACAATACAGTATACAATAGCAACATAAACAGTTCAAAATACAACACATACCATACTACACATATGCAACACCACAGGGAATACAATACACTACAATACATAAAGTACAATAAACTCCATGCCACGCACTAAATAGATTTAAACAACACGATACGTACAATACAGACAAGGTACAATAATATAGAACACAAACGGTACAATTTATGCAACTTGATACAATATATTCCTTACCCTAAAATATATACCAGACCTGCATTACAATACCAGAAGGACAATAAACACGGTACCATAGCCTATGCGAGCCCATACAATACAATACCAGAAATACCACACCACAGAACCCATACAGGGGCAAGACGCAAAGGGCTCTTCCGTGACGGAGCCACAGAGGGCTCCTCCAGCACGGCACGGTGAAGGCCTCCTGCGGCAAGGCACGATCAAGGGCTCCAAGAAGACCTGCGCGCTGCGATGAACAACTCCACCAGGATGGCACAAAAACGGGCTCCTCCGGGCTGCCGCTGTGAAGGGCTCCCCAGGCGCACCACAGCAAAGGGCTCCTGTTTCTGGGCTGCTGCAACGATGCTCTCCGCCCGGGGCAGAGGGATGAAGGGCTCTTCCGGCGCAGCACGATGAAGGACTCCTCCCAGGTGGCACGACGAAGGGCTCCTCTGCAGCGGCAGGACAATGGGCTCCTATGCCGCAGCAAGACAAACGGCTCCTCCGCAGCGCTGCGATGAACGGCTCTTCCGGGCTGCTGTGCTGAATGGCTCCTCCAGCTTGGCGCAACAATGGGCTCCTCCAAGGCGGCGCCGTGAAGGGCTCCTCTGCAGCGGCGTGACGATGGCCTCCTACGGGGTAGCGTGGCAAAGGGCTGCTCCGGAGCGGCGCAATGAACGGCTCCTCTGGGCTGCTGCGGTGAATGGCTCCTCCAGCTTGGCGCAACAATGGGCTCCTCCAAGGCGGTGCCAGGAAGGGCTCCTCAGAGCTCACACAGTGATCGAGGGCTCCTCTCGGCTGCTGCCACAATGGCTTGCTCTGGGCCCGCAAAATGATGGACGACTCCGGCGTGGTGCAACGACGGCCTCCTCTGGCTCAGCGAAGGGCTCCTCCACGCCGCTGCGATGATGGGCTCCTGCGGCACGGCACGGCACGATGAAGGGCTCCACCCTGGTGGCACGACGATGGGCTCCTCTGGGGCGGCGCGATGATGGGCTCCTCCACGTCTCCACAACGATGGCCTCCACTCCAGGGCGGCGCACCGAAGGGCTCCTCCGGGCTGTCACGGTGAAGTACTCCTCTGGCACAGTATGGCAAAGGCCTCCTCCAGGGCGCCATTAAAGAAGGGCTCCTCTGGGCCACACACATTAGGGGCTCCTCAAGCGCGGCACAACCAGGGGCTCCTCCAGGATGGCACACTGAAGCCTCCTACGCGATGGAACGGCAATGGCCTCCTCTGCAGCAGTGTGCCAAACGCATCCGCTGCGGCGCCATGGCAAAGGGCTCCTCCAGCACTCTGCACCAAAGGGCTCCTCCGGCTCGGCGCAACGATGGGACCCTCCAGGAAACCACGGCAAAGAGCTCCTCTGCAGGGGCGCATTCAACTGCTCCTCCAGCGCACCGCCACCTTGGGCTCCTCCAAGGAAGTATCATGAAGGCCGCCTCCGGCACGGCATGACAAAGGGCCCCTACAATGTGGCATGCTGAAGGGCGCCTCGGCGGTGGCACATACAAAGGCTTCTGCGCACCGGCACGGCAAAGGCCTCTTCCGTGGCATCACGGGGAAGGGCTCCGCCGCGGCAGCGCCACTAAGGCCTCTTGCAAGGCGGCGCAATTTGTGGCTCCTCCGACGCGGCCCGACAATGTCCTCCTCTGGCGTGGCACACAGTGGAGGACTCCTACGGCGTGGCACAGCAAACGCCTGCTCCAGAGCGCTCTGACAAAGGCCTCTCTGGGGCCGCACCACAAAAGGCTCCTCTGGGGCTGTGCAGCCAAGGGCTCCTCCAGGCTGCCACAGAAAAGGCTTCCTCCGCAGCGCTGCGATGATGGCCTCCTCTCCAGGGCTGCCGGACTATGGCCTCCTCTGGCCCGGCACAATGAAGGGCTCCTCCGGCGCTGCGCGATGACAGGCCCCACCATCAAGGTGCCATGAGGGCCTCCTCCGCATCGCGGCAAGGAGTGACTCCCACAGGAACTGCGCGACCTGATGAATCACTCCTCCAGGGCAGCACGACGGCGGGCTCCTCCGCAGCGGACCAATGGAGGCCTAATTGCTGCGCAGCACCATGACGGGCTCCTCCAGGGCGCCAACACAACGGCCTCCTCGTACAATACACACCACACCAAAGACACTACTCCACAAAATACATGACAAGACTTACAAGATACACACAAGACAGGACAAAATACATTGCATTGCATTACATACAATACAATACAATACAACACAGTAGAAAATATATTACAATACCAAATACAGTGCAATACCAAATAGACAAGGAGGACGATACAATACAACACACGCAACATAAGACAACACGCAAACTATCATACAATACAGTACATACACTACCCAAAAAAAAGAAATACCATAACCTAACCGAAGATACATACAATACAGTGCAATACAGAGCATACAAGACAATTCAAAACACCTCCAATACAATACCTACAGTACACCAGAAAACACACACAAATATACAACACGTACAGAACACCACGTACAATACAACACAGACAATACAACACAATGCTATACACAAAATACAGTAAACACCACGCCATACACTACATCTCTTTCAACAACACCATAATTACAACACACATGAGAAGATACAACACAACAGGGCAAAAAACAAAATACAAGACAGACAAGACAATAAACACACAAGACAGATATACAGTCTACAGTACAAGAAATACCACAACAGACAATAACATACATACCATACACAATACAAAGCGCAAGAAAAAGCACAGCACAACACGAACTACAGCACAATACAAACCAGACTACGGGACAACACAAGACATGCAACACGAGAATTACCAGAACAGGCAAGAAAACACAGACAAGACAACGCAAGGCAACACAGAGGAACAAAATAGAATAGAAAATAAATACAGTCCCATACAAATCCCAATCCAAGACGTACAATACTACACAATACACACCATACCATCAATACCAGACGCTACGGCGGGGACGCGCTGTCAGGGGCTCCTCTGGCCGGGCGCCATCATGGGGTCCTCAGGCGTGGCGTGAGGAGGGGCTCCAAGAAGACCTGGGCACGCTGATGAAGAACTCCTCCTGAGCGGCGTGACGACAGGCTCGTCCGGCACAGCGTGATGAGGGACTCCTCCAGGGCGGCGCAAGCAATACATAATGCAATATCAGCAACACAAGTAAATGTAATACAATGCCTCCAATACAGACAAGATGGTAGAGATACTAGGATACAATGCAGACACTTTGATACATAACACTTAATAAATACTCTATCATACAAGAAAAGCCATACCACACCGAATGCAATACAAAATACAATACACAATGCACAAAAAGCTATGGTACAGTACAATTAATACAATACAATTTAAAAAATACAACACAAACAATACCATATCACACTAAGCAACACACACAATGCGTACCACACAAGACCAGGCAATAACTTACATCACTATAGGATACCATACAATAAAATAATAACCATAATATACCATATTATAATTAATATACCATACAATACCATGCAATACCCTACCCTTCAACACCTGTCACATTTACAATATATAACATACATTACACTATATACAATACAGTATACAATAGCAACATAAACAGTTCAAAATACAACACATACCATACTACACATATGCAACACCACAGGGAATACAATACACTACAATACATAAAGTACAATAAACTCCATGCCACGCACTAAATAGATTTAAACAACACGATACGTACAATACAGACAAGGTACAATAATATAGAACACAAACGGTACAATTTATGCAACTTGATACAATACATTCCTTACCCTAAAATATATACCAGACATGCATTACAATACCAGAAGGACAATAAACACGGTACCATAGCCTATGCGAGCCCATACAATACAATACCAGAAATACCACACCACAGAACCCATACAGGGGCAAGACGCAAAGGGCTCTTCCGTGACGGAGCCACAGAGGGCTCCTCCAGCACGGCACGGTGAAGGCCTCCTGCGGCAAGGCACGATCAAGGGCTCCAAGAAGACCTGCGCGCTGCGATGAACAACTCCACCAGGATGGCACAAAAACGGGCTCCTCCGGGCTGCCGCTGTGAAGGGCTCCCCAGGCGCACCACAGCAAAGGGCTCCTGTTTCTGGGCTGCTGCAACGATGCTCTCCGCCCGGGGCAGAGGGATGAAGGGCTCTTCCGGCGCAGCACGATGAAGGACTCCTCCCAGGTGGCACGACGAAGGGCTCCTCTGCAGCGGCAGGACAATGGGCTCCTATGCCGCAGCAAGACAAACGGCTCCTCCGCAGCGCTGCGATGAACGGCTCTTCCGGGCTGCTGTGCTGAATGGCTCCTCCAGCTTGGCGCAACAATGGGCTCCTCCAAGGCGGCGCCGTGAAGGGCTCCTCTGCAGCGGCGTGACGATGGCCTCCTACGGGGTAGCGTGGCAAAGGGCTGCTCCGGAGCGGCGCAATGAACGGCTCCTCTGGGCTGCTGCGGTGAATGGCTCCTCCAGCTTGGCGCAACAATGGGCTCCTCCAAGGCGGTGCCAGGAAGGGCTCCTCAGAGCTCACACAGTGATCGAGGGCTCCTCTCGGCTGCTGCCACAATGGCTTGCTCTGGGCCCGCAAAATGATGGACGACTCCGGCATGGTGCAACGACGGCCTCCTCTGGCTCAGCGAAGGGCTCCTCCACACCGCTGCGATGATGGGCTCCTCTGGTGCAGCATGCTAAAGGGCTCCTGCGGCACGGCACGGCACGGCACGATGAAGGGCTCCACCCTGGTGGCACGACGATGGGCTCCTCTGGGGCGGCGCGATGATGGGCTCCTCCACGCCTCCACAACGATGGCCTCCACTCCAGGGCGGCGCACCGAAGGGCTCCTCCGGGCTGTCACGGTGAAGTACTCCTCTGGCACAGTATGGCAAAGGCCTCCTCCAGGGCACCATTAAAGAAGGGCTCCTCCGGGCCACACACATTAGGGGCTCCTCAAGCGCGGCACAACCAGGGGCTCCTCCAGGATGGCACACTGAAGCCTCCTACGCGATGGAACGGCAATGGCCTCCTCTGCAGCAGTGTGCCAAACGCATCCGCTGCGGCGCCATGGCAAAGGGCTCCTCCAGCACTCTGCACCAAAGGGCTCCTCCGGCTCGGCGCAACGATGGGACCCTCCAGGAAACCACGGCAAAGAGCTCCTCTGCAGGGGCGCATTCAACTGCTCCTCCAGCGCACCGCCACCTTGGGCTCCTCCAAGGAATTATCATGAAGGCCGCCTCCGGCACGGCACGACAAAGGGCCCCTACAATGTGGCATGCTGAAGGGCGCCTCGGCGGTGGCACATACAAAGGCTTCTGCGCACCGGCACGGCAAAGGCCTCTTCCGTGGCAGCGCGGGGAAGGGCTCCGCCGCGGCAGCGCCACTAAGGCCTCTTGCAAGGCGGCGCAATTTGTGGCTCCTCCGACGCGGCCCGACAATGTCCTCCTCTGGCGTGGCACACAGTGGAGGACTCCTACGGCGTGGCACAGCAAACGCCTGCTCCAGAGCGCTCTGACAAAGGCCTCTCTGGGGCCGCACCACAAAAGGCTCCTCTGGGGCTGTGCAGCCAAGGGCTCCTCCAGGCTGCCACAGAAAAGGCTTCCTCCGCAGCGCTGCGATGATGGCCTCCTCTCCAGGGCTGCCGGACTATGGCCTCCTCTGGCCCGGCACAATGAAGGGCTCCTCCGGCGCTGCGCGATGACAGGCCCCACCATCAAGGTGCCATGAGGGCCTCCTCCGCATCGCGGCAAGGAGTGACTCCCACAGGAACTGCGCGACCTGATGAATCACTCCTCCAGGGCAGCACGACGGCGGGCTCCTCCGCAGCGGACCAATGGAGGCCTAATTGCTGCG
The DNA here is from genome assembly GCF_965231255.1 of Vanellus vanellus. Taxonomy (NCBI): domain Eukaryota; kingdom Metazoa; phylum Chordata; class Aves; order Charadriiformes; family Charadriidae; genus Vanellus; species Vanellus vanellus. Next base: position 10,259,153 of record NC_138907.1, read on the forward strand.
CAGCACCATGACGGGCTCCTCCAGGGCGCCAACACAACGGCCTCCTCGTACAATACACACCACACCAAAGACACTACTCCACAAAATACATGACAAGACTTACAAGATACACACAAGACAGGACAAAATACATTGCATTGCATTACATACAATACAATACAATACAACACAGTAGAAAATATATTACAATACCAAATACAGTGCAATACCAAATAGACAAGGAGGACGATACAATACAACACACGCAACATAAGACAACACGCAAACTATCATACAATACAGTACATACACTACCCAAAAAAAAGAAATACCATAACCTAACCGAAGATACATACAATACAGTGCAATACAGAGCATACAAGACAATTCAAAACACCTCCAATACAATACCTACAGTACACCAGAAAACACACACAAATATACAACACGTACAGAACACCACGTACAATACAACACAGACAATACAACACAATGCTATACACAAAATACAGTAAACACCACGCCATACACTACATCTCTTTCAACAACACCATAATTACAACACACATGAGAAGATACAACACAACAGGGCAAAAAACAAAATACAAGACAGACAAGACAATAAACACACAAGACAGATATACAGTCTACAGTACAAGAAATACCACAACAGACAATAACATACATACCATACACAATACAAAGCGCAAGAAAAAGCACAGCACAACACGAACTACAGCACAATACAAACCAGACTACGGGACAACACAAGACATGCAACACGAGAATTACCAGAACAGGCAAGAAAACACAGACAAGACAACGCAAGGCAACACAGAGGAACAAAATAGAATAGAAAATAAATACAGTCCCATACAAATCCCAATCCAAGACGTACAATACTACACAATACACACCATACCATCAATACCAGACGCTACGGCGGGGACGCGCTGTCAGGGGCTCCTCTGGCCGGGCGCCATCATGGGGTCCTCAGGCGTGGCGTGAGGAGGGGCTCCAAGAAGACCTGGGCACGCTGATGAAGAACTCCTCCTGAGCGGCGTGACGACAGGCTCGTCCGGCACAGCGTGATGAGGGACTCCTCCAGGGCGGCGCAAGCAATACATAATGCAATATCAGCAACACAAGTAAATGTAATACAATGCCTCCAATACAGACAAGATGGTAGAGATACTAGGATACAATGCAGACACTTTGATACATAACACTTAATAAATACTCTATCATACAAGAAAAGCCATACCACACCGAATGCAATACAAAATACAATACACAATGCACAAAAAGCTATGGTACAGTACAATTAATACAATACAATTTAAAAAATACAACACAAACAATACCATATCACACTAAGCAACACACACAATGCGTACCACACAAGACCAGGCAATAACTTACATCACTATAGGATACCATACAATAAAATAATAACCATAATATACCATATTATAATTAATATACCATACAATACCATGCAATACCCTACCCTTCAACACCTGTCACATTTACAATATATAACATACATTACACTATATACAATACAGTATACAATAGCAACATAAACAGTTCAAAATACAACACATACCATACTACACATATGCAACACCACAGGGAATACAATACACTACAATACATAAAGTACAATAAACTCCATGCCACGCACTAAATAGATTTAAACAACACGATACGTACAATACAGACAAGGTACAATAATATAGAACACAAACGGTACAATTTATGCAACTTGATACAATACATTCCTTACCCTAAAATATATACCAGACATGCATTACAATACCAGAAGGACAATAAACACGGTACCATAGCCTATGCGAGCCCATACAATACAATACCAGAAATACCACACCACAGAACCCATACAGGGGCAAGACGCAAAGGGCTCTTCCGTGACGGAGCCACAGAGGGCTCCTCCAGCACGGCACGGTGAAGGCCTCCTGCGGCAAGGCACGATCAAGGGCTCCAAGAAGACCTGCGCGCTGCGATGAACAACTCCACCAGGATGGCACAAAAACGGGCTCCTCCGGGCTGCCGCTGTGAAGGGCTCCCCAGGCGCACCACAGCAAAGGGCTCCTGTTTCTGGGCTGCTGCAACGATGCTCTCCGCCCGGGGCAGAGGGATGAAGGGCTCTTCCGGCGCAGCACGATGAAGGACTCCTCCCAGGTGGCACGACGAAGGGCTCCTCTGCAGCGGCAGGACAATGGGCTCCTATGCCGCAGCAAGACAAACGGCTCCTCCGCAGCGCTGCGATGAACGGCTCTTCCGGGCTGCTGTGCTGAATGGCTCCTCCAGCTTGGCGCAACAATGGGCTCCTCCAAGGCGGCGCCGTGAAGGGCTCCTCTGCAGCGGCGTGACGATGGCCTCCTACGGGGTAGCGTGGCAAAGGGCTGCTCCGGAGCGGCGCAATGAACGGCTCCTCTGGGCTGCTGCGGTGAATGGCTCCTCCAGCTTGGCGCAACAATGGGCTCCTCCAAGGCGGTGCCAGGAAGGGCTCCTCAGAGCTCACACAGTGATCGAGGGCTCCTCTCGGCTGCTGCCACAATGGCTTGCTCTGGGCCCGCAAAATGATGGACGACTCCGGCATGGTGCAACGACGGCCTCCTCTGGCTCAGCGAAGGGCTCCTCCACACCGCTGCGATGATGGGCTCCTCTGGTGCAGCATGCTAAAGGGCTCCTGCGGCACGGCACGGCACGGCACGATGAAGGGCTCCACCCTGGTGGCACGACGATGGGCTCCTCTGGGGCGGCGCGATGATGGGCTCCTCCACGCCTCCACAACGATGGCCTCCACTCCAGGGCGGCGCACCGAAGGGCTCCTCCGGGCTGTCACGGTGAAGTACTCCTCTGGCACAGTATGGCAAAGGCCTCCTCCAGGGCACCATTAAAGAAGGGCTCCTCCGGGCCACACACATTAGGGGCTCCTCAAGCGCGGCACAACCAGGGGCTCCTCCAGGATGGCACACTGAAGCCTCCTACGCGATGGAACGGCAATGGCCTCCTCTGCAGCAGTGTGCCAAACGCATCCGCTGCGGCGCCATGGCAAAGGGCTCCTCCAGCACTCTGCACCAAAGGGCTCCTCCGGCTCGGCGCAACGATGGGACCCTCCAGGAAACCACGGCAAAGAGCTCCTCTGCAGGGGCGCATTCAACTGCTCCTCCAGCGCACCGCCACCTTGGGCTCCTCCAAGGAATTATCATGAAGGCCGCCTCCGGCACGGCACGACAAAGGGCCCCTACAATGTGGCATGCTGAAGGGCGCCTCGGCGGTGGCACATACAAAGGCTTCTGCGCACCGGCACGGCAAAGGCCTCTTCCGTGGCAGCGCGGGGAAGGGCTCCGCCGCGGCAGCGCCACTAAGGCCTCTTGCAAGGCGGCGCAATTTGTGGCTCCTCCGACGCGGCCCGACAATGTCCTCCTCTGGCGTGGCACACAGTGGAGGACTCCTACGGCGTGGCACAGCAAACGCCTGCTCCAGAGCGCTCTGACAAAGGCCTCTCTGGGGCCGCACCACAAAAGGCTCCTCTGGGGCTGTGCAGCCAAGGGCTCCTCCAGGCTGCCACAGAAAAGGCTTCCTCCGCAGCGCTGCGATGATGGCCTCCTCTCCAGGGCTGCCGGACTATGGCCTCCTCTGGCCCGGCACAATGAAGGGCTCCTCCGGCGCTGCGCGATGACAGGCCCCACCATCAAGGTGCCATGAGGGCCTCCTCCGCATCGCGGCAAGGAGTGACTCCCACAGGAACTGCGCGACCTGATGAATCACTCCTCCAGGGCAGCACGACGGCGGGCTCCTCCGCAGCGGACCAATGGAGGCCTAATTGCTGCGCAGCACCATGACGGGCTCCTCCAGGGCGCCAACACAACGGCCTCCTCGTACAATACACACCACACCAAAGACACTACTCCACAAAATACATGACAAGACTTACAAGATACACACAAGACAGGACAAAATACATTGCATTGCATTACATACAATACAATACAATACAACACAGTAGAAAATATATTACAATACCAAATACAGTGCAATACCAAATAGACAAGGAGGACGATACAATACAACACACGCAACATAAGACAACACGCAAACTATCATACAATACAGTACATACACTACCCAAAAAAAAGAAATACCATAACCTAACCGAAGATACATACAATACAGTGCAATACAGAGCATACAAGACAATACAAAACACCTCCAATACAATACCTACAGTACACCAGAAAACACACACAAATATACAACACGTACAGAACACCACGTACTATACAACACAGACAATACAACACAATGCTATACACAAAATACAGTAAACACCACGCCATACACTACATCTCTTTCAACAACACCATAATTACAACAAACATGAGAAGATACAACACAACAGGGCAAAAAACAAAATACAAGACAGACAAGACAATAAACACACAAGACAGATATACAGTCTACAGTACAAGAAATACCACAACAGACAATAACATACATACCATACACAATACAAAGCGCAAGAAAAAGCACAGCACAACACAAACTACAGCACAATACAAACCAGACTACGGGACAACACAAGACATGCAACACGAGAATTACCAGAACAGGCAAGAAAACACAGACAAGACAACGCAAGGCAACACAGAGGAACAAAATAGAATAGAAAATAAATACAGTCCCATACAAATCCCAATCCAAGACGTACAATACTACACAATACACACCATACCATCAATACCAGACGCTACGGCGGGGACGCGCTGTCAGGGGCTCCTCTGGACGGGCGCCATCATGGGGTCCTCAGGCGTGGCGTGAGGAGGGGCTCCGAGAAGACCTGGGCACGCTGATGAAGAACTCCTCCTGAGCGGCGTGACGACAGGCTCGTCCGGCACAGCGTGATGAGGGACTCCTCCAGGGCGGCGCAAGCAATACATAATGCAATATCAGCAACACAAGTAAATGTAATACAATGCCTCCAATACAGACAAGATGGTAGAGATACTAGGATACAATGCAGACACTTTGATACATAACACTTAATAAATACTCTATCATACAAGAAAAGCCATACCACACCGAATGCAATACAAAATACAATACACAATGCACAAAAAGCTATGGTACAGTACAATTAATACAATACAATTTAAAAAATACAACACAAACAATACCATATCACACTAAGCAACACACACAATGCGTACCACACAAGACCAGGCAATAACTTACATCACTATAGGATACCATACAATAAAATAATAACCATAATATACCATATTATAATTAATATACCATACAATACCATGCAATACCCTACCCTTCAACACCTGTCACATTTACAATATATAACATACATTACACTATATACAATACAGTATACAATAGCAACATAAACAGTTCAAAATACAACACATACCATACTACACATATGCAACACCACAGGGAATACAATACACTACAATACATAAAGTACAATAAACTCCATGCCACGCACTAAATAGATTTAAACAACACGATACGTACAATACAGACAAGGTACAATAATATAGAACACAAACGGTACAATTTATGCAACTTGATACAATATATTCCTTACCCTAAAATATATACCAGACCTGCATTACAATACCAGAAGGACAATAAACACGGTACCATAGCCTATGCGAGCCCATACAATACAATACCAGAAATACCACACCACAGAACCCATACAGGGGCAAGACGCAAAGGGCTCTTCCGTGACGGAGCCACAGAGGGCTCCTCCAGCACGGCACGGTGAAGGCCTCCTGCGGCAAGGCACGATCAAGGGCTCCAAGAAGACCTGCGCGCTGCGATGAACAACTCCACCAGGATGGCACAAAAACGGGCTCCTCCGGGCTGCCGCTGTGAAGGGCTCCCCAGGCGCACCACAGCAAAGGGCTCCTGTTTCTGGGCTGCTGCAACGATGCTCTCCGCCCGGGGCAGAGGGATGAAGGGCTCTTCCGGCGCAGCACGATGAAGGACTCCTCCCAGGTGGCACGACGAAGGGCTCCTCTGCAGCGGCAGGACAATGGGCTCCTATGCCGCAGCAAGACAAACGGCTCCTCCGCAGCGCTGCGATGAACGGCTCTTCCGGGCTGCTGTGCTGAATGGCTCCTCCAGCTTGGCGCAACAATGGGCTCCTCCAAGGCGGCGCCGTGAAGGGCTCCTCTGCAGCGGCGTGACGATGGCCTCCTACGGGGTAGCGTGGCAAAGGGCTGCTCCGGAGCGGCGCAATGAACGGCTCCTCTGGGCTGCTGCGGTGAATGGCTCCTCCAGCTTGGCGCAACAATGGGCTCCTCCAAGGCGGTGCCAGGAAGGGCTCCTCAGAGCTCACACAGTGATCGAGGGCTCCTCTCGGCTGCTGCCACAATGGCTTGCTCTGGGCCCGCAAAATGATGGACGACTCCGGCGTGGTGCAACGACGGCCTCCTCTGGCTCAGCGAAGGGCTCCTCCACGCCGCTGCGATGATGGGCTCCTCTGGTGCAGCATGCTAAAGGGCTCCTGCGGCACGGCACGGCACGGCACGATGAAGGGCTCCACCCTGGTGGCACGACGATGGGCTCCTCTGGGGCGGCGCGATGATGGGCTCCTCCACGCCTCCACAACGATGGCCTCCACTCCAGGGCGGCGCACCGAAGGGCTCCTCCGGGCTGTCACGGTGAAGTACTCCTCTGGCACAGTATGGCAAAGGCCTCCTCCAGGGTGCCATTAAAGAAGGGCTCCTCCGGGCCACACACATTAGGGGCTCCTCAAGCGCGGCACAACCAGGGGCTCCTCCAGGATGGCACACTGAAGCCTCCTACGCGATGGAACGGCAATGGCCTCCTCTGCAGCAGTGTGCCAAACGCATCCGCTGCGGCGCCATGGCAAAGGGCTCCTCCAGCACTCTGCACCAAAGGGCTCCTCCGGCTCGGCGCAACGATGGCACCCTCCAGGAAACCACGGCAAAGAGCTCCTCTGCAGGGGCGCATTCAACTGCTCCTCCAGCGCACCGCCACCTTGGGCTCCTCCAAGGAAGTATCATGAAGGCCGCCTCCGGCACGGCATGACAAAGGGCCCCTACAATGTGGCATGCTGAAGGGCGCCTCGGCGGTGGCACATACAAAGGCTTCTGCGCACCGGCACGGCAAAGGCCTCTTCCGTGGCAGCGCGGGGAAGGGCTCCGCCGCGGCAGCGCCACTAAGGCCTCTTGCAAGGCGGCGCAATTTGTGGCTCCTCCGACGCGGCCCGACAATGTCCTCCTCTGGCGTGGCACACAGTGGAGGACTCCTACGGCGTGGCACAGCAAACGCCTGCTCCAGAGCGCTCTGACAAAGGCCTCTCTGGGGCCGCACCACAAAAGGCTCCTCTGGGGCTGTGCAGCCAAGGGCTCCTCCAGGCTGCCACAGAAAAGGCTTCCTCCGCAGCGCTGCGATGATGGCCTCCTCTCCAGGGCTGCCGGACTATGGCCTCCTCTGGCCCGGCACAATGAAGGGCTCCTCCGGCGCTGCGCGATGACAGGCCCCACCATCAAGGTGCCATGAGGGCCTCCTCCGCATCGCGGCAAGGAGTGACTCCCACAGGAACTGCGCGACCTGATGAATCACTCCTCCAGGGCAGCACGACGGCGGGCTCCTCCGCAGCGGACCAATGGAGGCCTAATTGCTGCGCAGCACCATGACGGGCTCCTCCAGGGCGCCAACACAACGGCCTCCTCGTACAATACACACCACACCAAAGACACTACTCCACAAAATACATGACAAGACTTACAAGATACACACAAGACAGGACAAAATACATTGCATTGCATTACATACAATACAATACAATACAACACAGTAGAAAATATATTACAATACCAAATACAGTGCAATACCAAATAGACAAGGAGGACGATACAATACAACACACGCAACATAAGACAACACGCAAACTATCATACAATACAGTACATACACTACCCAAAAAAAAGAAATACCATAACCTAACCGAAGATACATACAATACAGTGCAATACAGAGCATACAAGACAATACAAAACACCTCCAATACAATACCTACAGTACACCAGAAAACACACACAAATATACAACACGTACAGAACACCACGTACAATACAACACAGACAATACAACACAATGCTATACACAAAATACAGTAAACACCACGCCATACACTACATCTCTTTCAACAACACCATAATTACAACACACATGAGAAGATACAACACAACAGGGCAAAAAACAAAATACAAGACAGACAAGACAATAAACACACAAGACAGATATACAGTCTACAGTACAAGAAATACCACAACAGACAATAACATACATACCATACACAATACAAAGCGCAAGAAAAAGCACAGCACAACACGAACTACAGCACAATACAAACCAGACTACGGGACAACACAAGACATGCAACACGAGAATTACCAGAACAGGCAAGAAAACACAGACAAGACAACGCAAGGCAACACAGAGGAACAAAATAGAATAGAAAATAAATACAGTCCCATACAAATCCCAATCCAAGACGTACAATACTACACAATACACACCATACCATCAATACCAGACGCTACGGCGGGGACGCGCTGTCAGGGGCTCCTCTGGCCGGGCGCCATCATGGGGTCCTCAGGCGTGGCGTGAGGAGGGGCTCCAAGAAGACCTGGGCACGCTGATGAAGAACTCCTCCTGAGCGGCGTGACGACAGGCTCGTCCGGCACAGCGTGATGAGGGACTCCTCCAGGGCGGCGCAAGCAATACATAATGCAATATCAGCAACACAAGTAAATGTAATACAATGCCTCCAATACAGACAAGATGGTAGAGATACTAGGATACAATGCAGACACTTTGATACATAACACTTAATAAATACTCTATCATACAAGAAAAGCCATACCACACCGAATGCAATACAAAATACAATACACAATGCACAAAAAGCTATGGTACAGTACAATTAATACAATACAATTTAAAAAATACAACACAAACAATACCATATCACACTAAGCAACACACACAATGCGTACCACACAAGACCAGGCAATAACTTACATCACTATAGGATACCATACAATAAAATAATAACCATAATATACCATATTATAATTAATATACCATACAATACCATGCAATACCCTACCCTTCAACACCTGTCACATTTACAATATATAACATACATTACACTATATACAATACAGTATACAATAGCAACATAAACAGTTCAAAATACAACACATACCATACTACACATATGCAACACCACAGGGAATACAATACACTACAATACATAAAGTACAATAAACTCCATGCCACGCACTAAATAGATTTAAACAACACGATACGTACAATACAGACAAGGTACAATAATATAGAACACAAACGGTACAATTTATGCAACTTGATACAATATATTCCTTACCCTAAAATATATACCAGACATGCATTACAATACCAGAAGGACAATAAACACGGTACCATAGCCTATGCGAGCCCATACAATACAATACCAGAAATACCACACCACAGAACCCATACAGGGGCAAGACGCAAAGGGCTCTTCCGTGACGGAGCCACAGAGGGCTCCTCCAGCACGGCACGGTGAAGGCCTCCTGCGGCAAGGCACGATCAAGGGCTCCAAGAAGACCTGCGCGCTGCGATGAACAACTCCACCAGGATGGCACAAAAACGGGCTCCTCCGGGCTGCCGCTGTGAAGGGCTCCCCAGGCGCACCACAGCAAAGGGCTCCTGTTTCTGGGCTGCTGCAACGATGCTCTCCGCCCGGGGCAGAGGGATGAAGGGCTCTTCCGGCGCAGCACGATGAAGGACTCCTCCCAGGTGGCACGACGAAGGGCTCCTCTGCAGCGGCAGGACAATGGGCTCCTATGCCGCAGCAAGACAAACAGCTCCTCCGCAGCGCTGCGATGAACGGCTCTTCCGGGCTGCTGTGCTGAATGGCTCCTCCAGCTTGGCGCAACAATGGGCTCCTCCAAGGCGGCGCCGTGAAGGGCTCCTCTGCAGCGGCGTGACGATGGCCTCCTACGGGGTAGCGTGGCAAAGGGCTGCTCCGGAGCGGCGCAATGAACGGCTCCTCTGGGCTGCTGCGGTGAATGGCTCCTCCAGCTTGGCGCAACAATGGGCTCCTCCAAGGCGGTGCCAGGAAGGGCTCCTCAGAGCTCACACAGTGATCGAGGGCTCCTCTCGGCTGCTGCCACAATGGCTTGCTCTGGGCCCGCAAAATGATGGACGACTCCGGCGTGGTGCAACGACGGCCTCCTCTGGCTCAGCGAAGGGCTCCTCCACGCCGCTGCGATGATGGGCTCCTGCGGCACGGCACGGCACGATGAAGGGCTCCACCCTGGTGGCACGACGATGGGCTCCTCTGGGGCGGCGCGATGATGGGCTCCTCCACGCCTCCACAACGATGGCCTCCACTCCAGGGCGGCGCACCGAAGGGCTCCTCCGGGCTGTCACGGTGAAGTACTACTCTAGCACAGTATGGCAAAGGCCTCCTCCAGGGCGCCATTAAAGAAGGGCTCCTCCGGGCCACACACATTAGGGGCTCCTCAAGCGCGGCACAACCAGGGGCTCCTCCAGGATGGCACACTGAAGCCTCCTACGCGATGGAACGGCAATGGCCTCCTCTGCAGCAGTGTGCCAAACGCATCCGCTGCGGCGCCATGGCAAAGGGCTCCTCCAGCACTCTGCACCAAAGGGCTCCTCCGGCTCGGCGCAACGATGGGACCCTCCAGGAAACCACGGCAAAGAGCTCCTCTGCAGGGGCGCATTCAACTGCTCCTCCAGCGCACCGCCACCTTGGGCTCCTCCAAGGAAGTATCATGAAGGCCGCCTCCGGCACGGCATGACAAAGGGCCCCTACAATGTGGCATGCTGAAGGGCGCCTCGGCGGTGGCACATACAAAGGCTTCTGCGCACCGGCACGGCAAAGGCCTCTTCCGTGGCAGCGCGGGGAAGGGCTCCGCCGCGGCAGCGCCACTAAGGCCTCTTGCAAGGCGGCGCAATTTGTGGCTCCTCCGACGCGGCCCGACAATGTCCTCCTCTGGCGTGGCACACAGTGGAGGACTCCTACGGCGTGGCACAGCAAACGCCTGCTCCAGAGCGCTCTGACAAAGGCCTCTCTGGGGCCGCACCACAAAAGGCTCCTCTGGGGCTGTGCAGCCAAGGGCTCCTCCAGGCTGCCACAGAAAAGGCTTCCTCCGCAGCGCTGCGATGATGGCCTCCTCTCCAGGGCTGCCGGACTATGGCCTCCTCTGGCCCGGCACAATGAAGGGCTCCTCCGGCGCTGCGCGATGACAGGCCCCACCATCAAGGTGCCATGAGGGCCTCCTCCGCATCGCGGCAAGGAGTGACTCCCACAGGAACTGCGCGACCTGATGAATCACTCCTCCAGGGCAGCACGACGGCGGGCTCCTCCGCAGCGGACCAATGGAGGCCTAATTGCTGCGCAGCACCATGACGGGCTCCTCCAGGGCGCCAACACAACGGCCTCCTCGTACAATACACACCACACCAAAGACACTACTCCACAAAATACATGACAAGACTTACAAGATACACACAAGACAGGACAAAATACATTGCATTGCATTACATACAATACAATACAATACAACACAGTAGAAAATATATTACAATACCAAATACAGTGCAATACCAAATAGACAAGGAGGACGATACAATACAACACACGCAACATAAGACAACACGCAAACTATCATACAATACAGTACATACACTACCCAAAAAAAAGAAATACCATAACCTAACCGAAGATACATACAATACAGTGCAATACAGAGCATACAAGACAATTCAAAACACCTCCAATACAATACCTACAGTACACCAGAAAACACACACAAATATACAACACGTACAGAACACCACGTACAATACAACACAGACAATACAACACAATGCTATACACAAAATACAGTAAACACCACGCCATACACTACATCTCTTTCAACAACACCATAATTACAACACACATGAGAAGATACAACACAACAGGGCAAAAAACAAAATACAAGACAGACAAGACAATAAACACACAAGACAGATATACAGTCTACAGTACAAGAAATACCACAACAGACAATAACATACATACCATACACAATACAAAGCGCAAGAAAAAGCACAGCACAACACGAACTACAGCACAATACAAACCAGACTACGGGACAACACAAGACATGCAACACGAGAATTACCAGAACAGGCAAGAAAACACAGACAAGACAACGCAAGACAACACAGAGGAACAAAATAGAATAGAAAATAAATACAGTCCCATACAAATCCCAATCCAAGACGTACAATACTACACAATACACACCATACCATCAATACCAGACGCTACGGCGGGGACGCGCTGTCAGGGGCTCCTCTGGCCGGGCGCCATCATGGGGTCCTCAGGCGTGGCGTGAGGAGGGGCTCCAAGAAGACCTGGGCACGCTGATGAAGAACTCCTCCTGAGCGGCGTGACGACAGGCTCGTCCGGCACAGCGTGATGAGGGACTCCTCCAGGGCGGCGCAAGCAATACATAATGCAATATCAGCAACACAAGTAAATGTAATACAATGCCTCCAATACAGACAAGATGGTAGAGATACTAGGATACAATGCAGACACTTTGATACATAACACTTAATAAATACTCTATCATACAAGAAAAGCCATACCACACCGAATGCAATACAAAATACAATACACAATGCACAAAAAGCTATGGTACAGTACAATTAATACAATACAATTTAAAAAATACAACACAAACAATACCATATCACACTAAGCAACACACACAATGCGTACCACACAAGACCAGGCAATAACTTACATCACTATAGGATACCATACAATAAAATAATAACCATAATATACCATATTATAATTAATATACCATACAATACCATGCAATACCCTACCCTTCAACACCTGTCACATTTACAATATATAACATACATTACACTATATACAATACAGTATACAATAGCAACATAAACAGTTCAAAATACAACACATACCATACTACACATATGCAACACCACAGGGAATACAATACACTACAATACATAAAGTACAATAAACTCCATGCCACGCACTAAATAGATTTAAACAACACGATACGTACAATACAGACAAGGTACAATAATATAGAACACAAACGGTACAATTTATGCAACTTGATACAATACATTCCTTACCCTAAAATATATACCAGACATGCATTACAATACCAGAAGGACAATAAACACGGTACCATAGCCTATGCGAGCCCATACAATACAATACCAGAAATACCACACCACAGAACCCATACAGGGGCAAGACGCAAAGGGCTCTTCCGTGACGGAGCCACAGAGGGCTCCTCCAGCACGGCACGGTGAAGGCCTCCTGCGGCAAGGCACGATCAAGGGCTCCAAGAAGACCTGCGCGCTGCGATGAACAACTCCACCAGGATGGCACAAAAACGGGCTCCTCCGGGCTGCCGCTGTGAAGGGCTCCCCAGGCGCACCACAGCAAAGGGCTCCTGTTTCTGGGCTGCTGCAACGATGCTCTCCGCCCGGGGCAGAGGGATGAAGGGCTCTTCCGGCGCAGCACGATGAAGGACTCCTCCCAGGTGGCACGACGAAGGGCTCCTCTGCAGCGGCAGGACAATGGGCTCCTATGCCGCAGCAAGACAAACGGCTCCTCCGCAGCGCTGCGATGAACGGCTCTTCCGGGCTGCTGTGCTGAATGGCTCCTCCAGCTTGGCGCAACAATGGGCTCCTCCAAGGCGGCGCCGTGAAGGGCTCCTCTGCAGCGGCGTGACGATGGCCTCCTACGGGGTAGCGTGGCAAAGGGCTGCTCCGGAGCGGCGCAATGAACGGCTCCTCTGGGCTGCTGCGGTGAATGGCTCCTCCAGCTTGGCGCAACAATGGGCTCCTCCAAGGCGGTGCCAGGAAGGGCTCCTCAGAGCTCACACAGTGATCGAGGGCTCCTCTCGGCTGCTGCCACAATGGCTTGCTCTGGGCCCGCAAAATGATGGACGACTCCGGCGTGGTGCAACGACGGCCTCCTCTGGCTCAGCGAAGGGCTCCTCCACACCGCTGCGATGATGGGCTCCTCTGGTGCAGCATGCTAAAGGGCTCCTGCGGCACGGCACGGCACGGCACGATGAAGGGCTCCACCCTGGTGGCACGACGATGGGCTCCTCTGGGGCGGCGCGATGATGGGCTCCTCCACGCCTCCACAACGATGGCCTCCACTCCAGGGCGGCGCACCGAAGGGCTCCTCCGGGCTGTCACGGTGAAGTACTCCTCTGGCACAGTATGGCAAAGGCCTCCTCCAGGGCACCATTAAAGAAGGGCTCCTCCGGGCCACACACATTAGGGGCTCCTCAAGCGCGGCACAACCAGGGGCTCCTCCAGGATGGCACACTGAAGCCTCCTACGCGATGGAACGGCAATGGCCTCCTCTGCAGCAGTGTGCCAAACGCATCCGCTGCGGCGCCATGGCAAAGGGCTCCTCCAGCACTCTGCACCAAAGGGCTCCTCCGGCTCGGCGCAACGATGGGACCCTCCAGGAAACCACGGCAAAGAGCTCCTCTGCAGGGGCGCATTCAACTGCTCCTCCAGCGCACCGCCACCTTGGGCTCCTCCAAGGAATTATCATGAAGGCCGCCTCCGGCACGGCACGACAAAGGGCCCCTACAATGTGGCATGCTGAAGGGCGCCTCGGCGGTGGCACATACAAAGGCTTCTGCGCACCGGCACGGCAAAGGCCTCTTCCGTGGCAGCGCGGGGAAGGGCTCCGCCGCGGCAGCGCCACTAAGGCCTCTTGCAAGGCGGCGCAATTTGTGGCTCCTCCGACGCGGCCCGACAATGTCCTCCTCTGGCGTGGCACACAGTGGAGGACTCCTACGGCGTGGCACAGCAAACGCCTGCTCCAGAGCGCTCTGACAAAGGCCTCTCTGGGGCCGCACCACAAAAGGCTCCTCTGGGGCTGTGCAGCCAAGGGCTCCTCCAGGCTGCCACAGAAAAGGCTTCCTCCGCAGCGCTGCGATGATGGCCTCCTCTCCAGGGCTGCCGGACTATGGCCTCCTCTGGCCCGGCACAATGAAGGGCTCCTCCGGCGCTGCGCGATGACAGGCCCCACCATCAAGGTGCCATGAGGGCCTCCTCCGCATCGCGGCAAGGAGTGACTCCCACAGGAACTGCGCGACCTGATGAATCACTCCTCCAGGGCAGCACGACGGCGGGCTCCTCCGCAGCGGACCAATGGAGGCCTAATTGCTGCGCAGCACCATGACGGGCTCCTCCAGGGCGCCAACACAACGGCCTCCTCGTACAATACACACCACACCAAAGACACTACTCCACAAAATACATGACAAGACTTACAAGATACACACAAGACAGGACAAAATACATTGCATTGCATTACATACAATACAATACAATACAACACAGTAGAAAATATATTACAATACCAAATACAGTGCAATACCAAATAGACAAGGAGGACGATACAATACAACACACGCAACATAAGACAACACGCAAACTATCATACAATACAGTACATACACTACCCAAAAAAAAGAAATACCATAACCTAACCGAAGATACATACAATACAGTGCAATACAGAGCATACAAGACAATACAAAACACCTCCAATACAATACCTACAGTACACCAGAAAACACACACAAATATACAACACGTACAGAACACCACGTACTATACAACACAGACAATACAACACAATGCTATACACAAAATACAGTAAACACCACGCCATACACTACATCTCTTTCAACAACACCATAATTACAACAAACATGAGAAGATACAACACAACAGGGCAAAAAACAAAATACAAGACAGACAAGACAATAAACACACAAGACAGATATACAGTCTACAGTACAAGAAATACCACAACAGACAATAACATACATACCATACACAATACAAAGCGCAAGAAAAAGCACAGCACAACACAAACTACAGCACAATACAAACCAGACTACGGGACAACACAAGACATGCAACACGAGAATTACCAGAACAGGCAAGAAAACACAGACAAGACAACGCAAGGCAACACAGAGGAACAAAATAGAATAGAAAATAAATACAGTCCCATACAAATCCCAATCCAAGACGTACAATACTACACAATACACACCATACCATCAATACCAGACGCTACGGCGGGGACGCGCTGTCAGGGGCTCCTCTGGACGGGCGCCATCATGGGGTCCTCAGGCGTGGCGTGAGGAGGGGCTCCGAGAAGACCTGGGCACGCTGATGAAGAACTCCTCCTGAGCGGCGTGACGACAGGCTCGTCCGGCACAGCGTGATGAGGGACTCCTCCAGGGCGGCGCAAGCAATACATAATGCAATATCAGCAACACAAGTAAATGTAATACAATGCCTCCAATACAGACAAGATGGTAGAGATACTAGGATACAATGCAGACACTTTGATACATAACACTTAATAAATACTCTATCATACAAGAAAAGCCATACCACACCGAATGCAATACAAAATACAATACACAATGCACAAAAAGCTATGGTACAGTACAATTAATACAATACAATTTAAAAAATACAACACAAACAATACCATATCACACTAAGCAACACACACAATGCGTACCACACAAGACCAGGCAATAACTTACATCACTATAGGATACCATACAATAAAATAATAACCATAATATACCATATTATAATTAATATACCATACAATACCATGCAATACCCTACCCTTCAACACCTGTCACATTTACAATATATAACATACATTACACTATATACAATACAGTATACAATAGCAACATAAACAGTTCAAAATACAACACATACCATACTACACATATGCAACACCACAGGGAATACAATACACTACAATACATAAAGTACAATAAACTCCATGCCACGCACTAAATAGATTTAAACAACACGATACGTACAATACAGACAAGGTACAATAATATAGAACACAAACGGTACAATTTATGCAACTTGATACAATATATTCCTTACCCTAAAATATATACCAGACCTGCATTACAATACCAGAAGGACAATAAACACGGTACCATAGCCTATGCGAGCCCATACAATACAATACCAGAAATACCACACCACAGAACCCATACAGGGGCAAGACGCAAAGGGCTCTTCCGTGACGGAGCCACAGAGGGCTCCTCCAGCACGGCACGGTGAAGGCCTCCTGCGGCAAGGCACGATCAAGGGCTCCAAGAAGACCTGCGCGCTGCGATGAACAACTCCACCAGGATGGCACAAAAACGGGCTCCTCCGGGCTGCCGCTGTGAAGGGCTCCCCAGGCGCACCACAGCAAAGGGCTCCTGTTTCTGGGCTGCTGCAACGATGCTCTCCGCCCGGGGCAGAGGGATGAAGGGCTCTTCCGGCGCAGCACGATGAAGGACTCCTCCCAGGTGGCACGACGAAGGGCTCCTCTGCAGCGGCAGGACAATGGGCTCCTATGCCGCAGCAAGACAAACGGCTCCTCCGCAGCGCTGCGATGAACGGCTCTTCCGGGCTGCTGTGCTGAATGGCTCCTCCAGCTTGGCGCAACAATGGGCTCCTCCAAGGCGGCGCCGTGAAGGGCTCCTCTGCAGCGGCGTGACGATGGCCTCCTACGGGGTAGCGTGGCAAAGGGCTGCTCCGGAGCGGCGCAATGAACGGCTCCTCTGGGCTGCTGCGGTGAATGGCTCCTCCAGCTTGGCGCAACAATGGGCTCCTCCAAGGCGGTGCCAGGAAGGGCTCCTCAGAGCTCACACAGTGATCGAGGGCTCCTCTCGGCTGCTGCCACAATGGCTTGCTCTGGGCCCGCAAAATGATGGACGACTCCGGCGTGGTGCAACGACGGCCTCCTCTGGCTCAGCGAAGGGCTCCTCCACGCCGCTGCGATGATGGGCTCCTGCGGCACGGCACGGCACGATGAAGGGCTCCACCCTGGTGGCACGACGATGGGCTCCTCTGGGGCGGCGCGATGATGGGCTCCTCCACGTCTCCACAACGATGGCCTCCACTCCAGGGCGGCGCACCGAAGGGCTCCTCCGGGCTGTCACGGTGAAGTACTCCTCTGGCACAGTATGGCAAAGGCCTCCTCCAGGGCGCCATTAAAGAAGGGCTCCTCTGGGCCACACACATTAGGGGCTCCTCAAGCGCGGCACAACCAGGGGCTCCTCCAGGATGGCACACTGAAGCCTCCTACGCGATGGAACGGCAATGGCCTCCTCTGCAGCAGTGTGCCAAACGCATCCGCTGCGGCGCCATGGCAAAGGGCTCCTCCAGCACTCTGCACCAAAGGGCTCCTCCGGCTCGGCGCAACGATGGCACCCTCCAGGAAACCACGGCAAAGAGCTCCTCTGCAGGGGCGCATTCAACTGCTCCTCCAGCGCACCGCCACCTTGGGCTCCTCCAAGGAAGTATCATGAAGGCCGCCTCCGGCACGGCATGACAAAGGGCCCCTACAATGTGGCATGCTGAAGGGCGCCTCGGCGGTGGCACATACAAAGGCTTCTGCGCACCGGCACGGCAAAGGCCTCTTCCGTGGCATCACGGGGAAGGGCTCCGCCGCGGCAGCGCCACTAAGGCCTCTTGCAAGGCGGCGCAATTTGTGGCTCCTCCGACGCGGCCCGACAATGTCCTCCTCTGGCGTGGCACACAGTGGAGGACTCCTACGGCGTGGCACAGCAAACGCCTGCTCCAGAGCGCTCTGACAAAGGCCTCTCTGGGGCCGCACCACAAAAGGCTCCTCTGGGGCTGTGCAGCCAAGGGCTCCTCCAGGCTGCCACAGAAAAGGCTTCCTCCGCAGCGCTGCGATGATGGCCTCCTCTCCAGGGCTGCCGGACTATGGCCTCCTCTGGCCCGGCACAATGAAGGGCTCCTCCGGCGCTGCGCGATGACAGGCCCCACCATCAAGGTGCCATGAGGGCCTCCTCCGCATCGCGGCAAGGAGTGACTCCCACAGGAACTGCGCGACCTGATGAATCACTCCTCCAGGGCAGCACGACGGCGGGCTCCTCCGCAGCGGACCAATGGAGGCCTAATTGCTGCGCAGCACCATGACGGGCTCCTCCAGGGCGCCAACACAACGGCCTCCTCGTACAATACACACCACACCAAAGACACTACTCCACAAAATACATGACAAGACTTACAAGATACACACAAGACAGGACAAAATACATTGCATTGCATTACATACAATACAATACAATACAACACAGTAGAAAATATATTACAATACCAAATACAGTGCAATACCAAATAGACAAGGAGGACGATACAATACAACACACGCAACATAAGACAACACGCAAACTATCATACAATACAGTACATACACTACCCAAAAAAAAGAAATACCATAACCTAACCGAAGATACATACAATACAGTGCAATACAGAGCATACAAGACAATTCAAAACACCTCCAATACAATACCTACAGTACACCAGAAAACACACACAAATATACAACACGTACAGAACACCACGTACAATACAACACAGACAATACAACACAATGCTATACACAAAATACAGTAAACACCACGCCATACACTACATCTCTTTCAACAACACCATAATTACAACACACATGAGAAGATACAACACAACAGGGCAAAAAACAAAATACAAGACAGACAAGACAATAAACACACAAGACAGATATACAGTCTACAGTACAAGAAATACCACAACAGACAATAACATACATACCATACACAATACAAAGCGCAAGAAAAAGCACAGCACAACACGAACTACAGCACAATACAAACCAGACTACGGGACAACACAAGACATGCAACACGAGAATTACCAGAACAGGCAAGAAAACACAGACAAGACAACGCAAGACAACACAGAGGAACAAAATAGAATAGAAAATAAATACAGTCCCATACAAATCCCAATCCAAGACGTACAATACTACACAATACACACCATACCATCAATACCAGACGCTACGGCGGGGACGCGCTGTCAGGGGCTCCTCTGGCCGGGCGCCATCATGGGGTCCTCAGGCGTGGCGTGAGGAGGGGCTCCAAGAAGACCTGGGCACGCTGATGAAGAACTCCTCCTGAGCGGCGTGACGACAGGCTCGTCCGGCACAGCGTGATGAGGGACTCCTCCAGGGCGGCGCAAGCAATACATAATGCAATATCAGCAACACAAGTAAATGTAATACAATGCCTCCAATACAGACAAGATGGTAGAGATACTAGGATACAATGCAGACACTTTGATACATAACACTTAATAAATACTCTATCATACAAGAAAAGCCATACCACACCGAATGCAATACAAAATACAATACACAATGCACAAAAAGCTATGGTACAGTACAATTAATACAATACAATTTAAAAAATACAACACAAACAATACCATATCACACTAAGCAACACACACAATGCGTACCACACAAGACCAGGCAATAACTTACATCACTATAGGATACCATACAATAAAATAATAACCATAATATACCATATTATAATTAATATACCATACAATACCATGCAATACCCTACCCTTCAACACCTGTCACATTTACAATATATAACATACATTACACTATATACAATACAGTATACAATAGCAACATAAACAGTTCAAAATACAACACATACCATACTACACATATGCAACACCACAGGGAATACAATACACTACAATACATAAAGTACAATAAACTCCATGCCACGCACTAAATAGATTTAAACAACACGATACGTACAATACAGACAAGGTACAATAATATAGAACACAAACGGTACAATTTATGCAACTTGATACAATATATTCCTTACCCTAAAATATATACCAGACATGCATTACAATACCAGAAGGACAATAAACACGGTACCATAGCCTATGCGAGCCCATACAATACAATACCAGAAATACCACACCACAGAACCCATACAGGGGCAAGACGCAAAGGGCTCTTCCGTGACGGAGCCACAGAGGGCTCCTCCAGCACGGCACGGTGAAGGCCTCCTGCGGCAAGGCACGATCAAGGGCTCCAAGAAGACCTGCGCGCTGCGATGAACAACTCCACCAGGATGGCACAAAAACGGGCTCCTCCGGGCTGCCGCTGTGAAGGGCTCCCCAGGCGCACCACAGCAAAGGGCTCCTGTTTCTGGGCTGCTGCAACGATGCTCTCCGCCCGGGGCAGAGGGATGAAGGGCTCTTCCGGCGCAGCACGATGAAGGACTCCTCCCAGGTGGCACGACGAAGGGCTCCTCTGCAGCGGCAGGACAATGGGCTCCTATGCCGCAGCAAGACAAACAGCTCCTCCGCAGCGCTGCGATGAACGGCTCTTCCGGGCGCTGTGCTGAATGGCTCCTCCAGCTTGGCGCAACAATGGGCTCCTCCAAGGCGGCGCCGTTGAAGGGCTCCTCTGCAGCGGCGTGACGATGGCCTCCTACGGGGTAGCGTGGCAAAGGGCTGCTCCGGAGCGGCGCAATGAACGGCCCCTCTGGGCTGCTGCGGTGAATGGCTCCTCCAGCTTGGCGCAACAATGGGCTCCTCCAAGGCGGTGCCAGGAAGGGCTCCTCAGAGCTCACACAGTGATCGAGGGCTCCTCTCGGCTGCTGCCACAATGGCTTGCTCTGGGCCCGCAAAATGATGGACGACTCCGGCGTGGTGCAACGACGGCCTCCTCTGGCTCAGCGAAGGGCTCCTCCACGCCGCTGCGATGATGGGCTCCTGCGGCACGGCACGGCACGATGAAGGGCTCCACCCTGGTGGCACGACGATGGGCTCCTCTGGGGCGGCGCGATGATGGGCTCCTCCACGCCTCCACAACGATGGCCTCCACTCCAGGGCGGCGCACCGAAGGGCTCCTCCGGGCTGTCACGGTGAAGTACTACTCTAGCACAGTATGGCAAAGGCCTCCTCCAGGGCGCCATTAAAGAAGGGCTCCTCCGGGCCACACACATTAGGGCTCCTCAAGCGCGGCACAACCAGGGGCTCCTCCAGGATGGCACACTGAAGCCTCCTACGCGATGGAACGGCAATGGCCTCCTCTGCAGCAGTGTGCCAAACGCATCCGCTGCGGCGCCATGGCAAAGGGCTCCTCCAGCACTCTGCACCAAAGGGCTCCTCCGGCTCGGCGCAACGATGGAACCTCCAGGAAACCACGGCAAAGAGCTCCTCTGCAGGGGCGCATTCAACTGCTCCTCCAGCGCACCGCCACCTGGGCTCCTCCAAGGATGTATCATGAAGGCCGCCTCCGGCACGGCATGACAAAGGGCCCCTACAATGTGGCATGCTGAAGGGCGCCTCGGCGGTGGCACATACAAAGGCTTCTGCGCACCGGCACGGCAAAGGCCTCTTCCGTGGCAGCGCGGGGAAGGGCTCCGCCGCGGCAGCGCCACTAAGGCCTCTTGCAAGGCGGCGCAATTTGTGGCTCCTCCGACGCGGCCCGACAATGTCCTCCTCTGGCGTGGCACACAGTGGAGGACTCCTACGGCGTGGCACAGCAAACGCCTGCTCCAGAGCGCTCTGACAAAGGCCTCTCTGGGGCCGCACCACAAAAGGCTCCTCTGGGGCTGTGCAGCCAAGGGCTCCTCCAGGCTGCCACAGAAAAGGCTTCCTCCGCAGCGCTGCGATGATGGCCTCCTCTCCAGGGCTGCCGGACTATGGCCTCCTCTGGCCCGGCACAATGAAGGGCTCCTCCGGCGCTGCGCGATGACAGGCCCCACCATCAAGGTGCCATGAGGGCCTCCTCCGCATCGCGGCAAGGAGTGACTCCCACAGGAACTGCGCGACCTGATGAATCACTCCTCCAGGGCAGCACGACGGCGGGCTCCTCCGCAGCGGACCAATGGAGGCCTAATTGCTGCGCAGCACCATGACGGGCTCCTCCAGGGCGGCAACACAACGGCCTCCTCGTACAATACACACCACACAAAAGACACTACTCCACAAAATACATGACAAGACTTACAAGATACACACAAGACAGGACAAAATACATTGCATTGCATTACATACAATACAATACAATACAACACAGTAGAAAATATATTACAATACCAAATACAGTGCAATACCAAATAGACAAGGAGGACGATACAATACAACACACGCAACATAAGACAACACGCAAACTATCATACAATACAGTACATACACTACCCAAAAAAAAGAAATACCATAACCTAACCGAAGATACATACAATACAGTGCAATACAGAGCATACAAGACAATTCAAACCACCTCCAATACAATACCTACAGTACACCAGAAAACACACACAAATATACAACACGTACAGAACACCACGTACAATACAACACAGACAATACAACACAATGCTATACACAAAATACAGTAAACACCACGCCATACACTACATCTCTTTCAACAACACCATAATTACAACACACATGAGAAGATACAACACAACAGGGCAAAAAACAAAATACAAGACAGACAAGACAATAAACACACAAGACAGATATACAGTCTACAGTACAAGAAATACCACAACAGACAATAACATACATACCATACACAATACAAAGCGCAAGAAAAAGCACAGCACAACACGAACTACAGCACAATACAAACCAGACTACGGGACAACACAAGACATGCAACACGAGAATTACCAGAACAGGCAAGAAAACACAGACAAGACAACGCAAGGCAACACAGAGGAACAAAATAGAATAGAAAATAAATACAGTCCCATACAAATCCCAATCCAAGACGTACAATACTACACAATACACACCATACCATCAATACCAGACGCTACGGCGGGGACGCGCTGTCAGGGGCTCCTCTGGCCGGGCGCCATCATGGGGTCCTCAGGCGTGGCGTGAGGAGGGGCTCCAAGAAGACCTGGGCACGCTGATGAAGAACTCCTCCTGAGCGGCGTGACGACAGGCTCGTCCGGCACAGCGTGATGAGGGACTCCTCCAGGGCGGCGCAAGCAATACATAATGCAATATCAGCAACACAAGTAAATGTAATACAATGCCTCCAATACAGACAAGATGGTAGAGATACTAGGATACAATGCAGACACTTTGATACATAACACTTAATAAATACTCTATCATACAAGAAAAGCCATACCACACCGAATGCAATACAAAATACAATACACAATGCACAAAAAGCTATGGTACAGTACAATTAATACAATACAATTTAAAAAATACAACACAAACAATACCATATCACACTAAGCAACACACACAATGCGTACCACACAAGACCAGGCAATAACTTACATCACTATAGGATACCATACAATAAAATAATAACCATAATATACCATATTATAATTAATATACCATACAATACCATGCAATACCCTACCCTTCAACACCTGTCACATTTACAATATATAACATACATTACACTATATACAATACAGTATACAATAGCAACATAAACAGTTCAAAATACAACACATACCATACTACACATATGCAACACCACAGGGAATACAATACACTACAATACATAAAGTACAATAAACTCCATGCCACGCACTAAATAGATTTAAACAACACGATACGTACAATACAGACAAGGTACAATAATATAGAACACAAACGGTACAATTTATGCAACTTGATACAATATATTCCTTACCCTAAAATATATACCAGACATGCATTACAATACCAGAAGGACAATAAACACGGTACCATAGCCTATGCGAGCCCATACAATACAATACCAGAAATACCACACCACAGAACCCATACAGGGGCAAGACGCAAAGGGCTCTTCCGTGACGGAGCCACAGAGGGCTCCTCCAGCACGGCACGGTGAAGGCCTCCTGCGGCAAGGCACGATCAAGGGCTCCAAGAAGACCTGCGCGCTGCGATGAACAACTCCACCAGGATGGCACAAAAACGGGCTCCTCCGGGCTGCCGCTGTGAAGGGCTCCCCAGGCGCACCACAGCAAAGGGCTCCTGTTTCTGGGCTGCTGCAATGATGCTCTCCGCCCGGGGCAGAGGGATGAAGGGCTCTTCCGGCGCAGCACGATGAAGGACTCCTCCCAGGTGGCACGACGAAGGGCTCCTCTGCAGCGGCAGGACAATGGGCTCCTATGCCGCAGCAAGACAAACAGCTCCTCCGCAGCGCTGCGATGAACGGCTCTTCCGGGCTGCTGTGCTGAATGGCTCCTCCAGCTTGGCGCAACAATGGGCTCCTCCAAGGCGGCGCCGTGAAGGGCTCCTCTGCAGCGGCGTGACGATGGCCTCCTACGGGGTAGCGTGGCAAAGGGCTGCTCCGGAGCGGCGCAATGAACGGCTCCTCTGGGCTGCTGCGGTGAATGGCTCCTCCAGCTTGGCGCAACAATGGGCTCCTCCAAGGCGGTGCCAGGAAGGGCTCCTCAGAGCTCACACAGTGATCGAGGGCTCCTCTCGGCTGCTGCCACAATGGCTTGCTCTGGGCCCGCAAAATGATGGACGACTCCGGCGTGGTGCAACGACGGCCTCCTCTGGCTCAGCGAAGGGCTCCTCCACGCCGCTGCGATGATGGGCTCCTGCGGCACGGCACGGCACGATGAAGGGCTCCACCCTGGTGGCACGACGATGGGCTCCTCTGGGGCGGCGCGATGATGGGCTCCTCCACGCCTCCACAACGATGGCCTCCACTCCAGGGCGGCGCACCGAAGGGCTCCTCCGGGCTGTCACGGTGAAGTACTCCTCTGGCACAGTATGGCAAAGGCCTCCTCCAGGGCGCCATTAAAGAAGGGCTCCTCCGGGCCACACACATTAGGGGCTCCTCAAGCGCGGCACAACCAGGGGCTCCTCCAGGATGGCACACTGAAGCCTCCTACGCGATGGAACGGCAATGGCCTCCTCTGCAGCAGTGTGCCAAACGCATCCGCTGCGGCGCCATGGCAAAGGGCTCCTCCAGCACTCTGCACCAAAGGGCTCCTCCGGCTCGGCGCAACGATGGGACCCTCCAGGAAACCACGGCAAAGAGCTCCTCTGCAGGGGCGCATTCAACTGCTCCTCCAGCGCACCGCCACCTTGGGCTCCTCCAAGGAAGTATCATGAAGGCCGCCTCCGGCACGGCATGACAAAGGGCCCCTACAATGTGGCATGCTGAAGGGCGCCTCGGCGGTGGCACATACAAAGGCTTCTGCGCACCGGCACAGCAAAGGCCTCTTCCGTGGCAGCGCGGGGAAGGGCTCCGCCGCGGCAGCGCCACTAAGGCCTCTTGCAAGGCGGCGCAATTTGTGGCTCCTCCGACGCGGCCCGACAATGTCCTCCTCTGGCGTGGCACACAGTGGAGGACTCCTACGGCGTGGCACAGCAAACGCCTGCTCCAGAGCGCTCTGACAAAGGCCTCTCTGGGGCCGCACCACAAAAGGCTCCTCTGGGGCTGTGCAGCCAAGGGCTCCTCCAGGCTGCCACAGAAAAGGCTTCCTCCGCAGCGCTGCGATGATGGCCTCCTCTCCAGGGCTGCCGGACTATGGCCTCCTCTGGCCCGGCACAATGAAGGGCTCCTCCGGCGCTGCGCGATGACAGGCCCCACCATCAAGGTGCCATGAGGGCCTCCTCCGCATCGCGGCAAGGAGTGACTCCCACAGGAACTGCGCGACCTGATGAATCACTCCTCCAGGGCAGCACGACGGCGGGCTCCTCCGCAGCGGACCAATGGAGGCCTAATTGCTGCGCAGCACCATGACGGGCTCCTCCAGGGCGGCAACACAACGGCCTCCTCGTACAATACACACCACACCAAAGACACTACTCCACAAAATACATGACAAGACTTACAAGATACACACAAGACAGGACAAAATACATTGCATTGCATTACATACAATACAATACAATACAACACAGTAGAAAATATATTACAATACCAAATACAGTGCAATACCAAATAGACAAGGAGGACGATACAATACAACACACGCAACATAAGACAACACGCAAACTATCATACAATACAGTACATACACTACCCAAAAAAAAGAAATACCATAACCTAACCGAAGATACATACAATACAGTGCAATACAGAGCATACAAGACAATTCAAAACACCTCCAATACAATACCTACAGTACACCAGAAAACACACACAAATATACAACACGTACAGAACACCACGTACAATACAACACAGACAATACAACACAATGCTATACACAAAATACAGTAAACACCACGCCATACACTACATCTCTTTCAACAACACCATAATTACAACACACATGAGAAGATACAACACAACAGGGCAAAAAACAAAATACAAGACAGACAAGACAATAAACACACAAGACAGATATACAGTCTACAGTACAAGAAATACCACAACAGACAATAACATACATACCATACACAATACAAAGCGCAAGAAAAAGCACAGCACAACACGAACTACAGCACAATACAAACCAGACTACGGGACAACACAAGACATGCAACACGAGAATTACCAGAACAGGCAAGAAAACACAGACAAGACAACGCAAGGCAACACAGAGGAACAAAATAGAATAGAAAATAAATACAGTCCCATACAAATCCCAATCCAAGACGTACAATACTACACAATACACACCATACCATCAATACCAGACGCTACGGCGGGGACGCGCTGTCAGGGGCTCCTCTGGCCGGGCGCCATCATGGGGTCCTCAGGCGTGGCGTGAGGAGGGGCTCCAAGAAGACCTGGGCACGCTGATGAAGAACTCCTCCTGAGCGGCGTGACGACAGGCTCGTCCGGCACAGCGTGATGAGGGACTCCTCCAGGGCGGCGCAAGCAATACATAATGCAATATCAGCAACACAAGTAAATGTAATACAATGCCTCCAATACAGACAAGATGGTAGAGATACTAGGATACAATGCAGACACTTTGATACATAACACTTAATAAATACTCTATCATACAAGAAAAGCCATACCACACCGAATGCAATACAAAATACAATACACAATGCACAAAAAGCTATGGTACAGTACAATTAATACAATACAATTTAAAAAATACAACACAAACAATACCATATCACACTAAGCAACACACACAATGCGTACCACACAAGACCAGGCAATAACTTACATCACTATAGGATACCATACAATAAAATAATAACCATAATATACCATATTATAATTAATATACCATACAATACCATGCAATACCCTACCCTTCAACACCTGTCACATTTACAATATATAACATACATTACACTATATACAATACAGTATACAATAGCAACATAAACAGTTCAAAATACAACACATACCATACTACACATATGCAACACCACAGGGAATACAATACACTACAATACATAAAGTACAATAAACTCCATGCCACGCACTAAATAGATTTAAACAACACGATACGTACAATACAGACAAGGTACAATAATATAGAACACAAACGGTACAATTTATGCAACTTGATACAATATATTCCTTACCCTAAAATATATACCAGACATGCATTACAATACCAGAAGGACAATAAACACGGTACCATAGCCTATGCGAGCCCATACAATACAATACCAGAAATACCACACCACAGAACCCATACAGGGGCAAGACGCAAAGGGCTCTTCCGTGACGGAGCCACAGAGGGCTCCTCCAGCACGGCACGGTGAAGGCCTCCTGCGGCAAGGCACGATCAAGGGCTCCAAGAAGACCTGCGCGCTGCGATGAACAACTCCACCAGGATGGCACAAAAACGGGCTCCTCCGGGCTGCCGCTGTGAAGGGCTCCCCAGGCGCACCACAGCAAAGGGCTCCTGTTTCTGGGCTGCTGCAACGATGCTCTCCGCCCGGGGCAGAGGGATGAAGGGCTCTTCCGGCGCAGCACGATGAAGGACTCCTCCCAGGTGGCACGACGAAGGGCTCCTCTGCAGCGGCAGGACAATGGGCTCCTATGCCGCAGCAAGACAAACGGCTCCTCCGCAGCGCTGCGATGAACGGCTCTTCGGGGCTGCTGTGCTGAATGGCTCCTCCAGCTTTGCGCAACAATGGGCTCCTCCAAGGCGTCGCCGTGAAGGGCTCCTCTGCAGCGGCGTGACGATGGCCTCCTACGGGGTAGCGTGGCAAAGGGCTGCTCCGGAGCGGCGCAATGAACGGCTCCTCTGGGCTGCTGCGGTGAATGGCTCCTCCAGCTTGGCGCAACAATGGGCTCCTCCAAGGCGGTGCCAGGAAGGGCTCCTCAGAGCTCACACAGTGATCGAGGGCTCCTCTCGGCTGCTGCCACAATGGCTTGCTCTGGGCCCGCAAAATGATGGACGACTCCGGCGTGGTGCAACGACGGCCTCCTCTGGCTCAGCGAAGGGCTCCTCCACGCCGCTGCGATGATGGGCTCCTGCGGCACGGCACGGCACGATGAAGGGCTCCACCCTGGTGGCACGACGATGGGCTCCTCTGGGGCGGCGCGATGATGGGCTCCTCCACGCCTCCACAACGATGGCCTCCACTCCAGGGCGGCGCACCGAAGGGCTCCTCCGGGCTGTCACGGTGAAGTACTACTCTAGCACAGTATGGCAAAGGCCTCCTCCAGGGCGCCATTAAAGAAGGGCTCCTCCGGGCCACACACATTAGGGGCTCCTCAAGCGCGGCACAACCAGGGGCTCCTCCAGGATGGCACACTGAAGCCTCCTACGCGATGGAACGGCAATGGCCTCCTCTGCAGCAGTGTGCCAAACGCATCCGCTGCGGCGCCATGGCAAAGGGCTCCTCCAGCACTCTGCACCAAAGGGCTCCTCCGGCTCGGCGCAACGATGGGACCCTCCAGGAAACCACGGCAAAGAGCTCCTCTGCAGGGGCGCATTCAACTGCTCCTCCAGCGCACCGCCACCTTGGGCTCCTCCAAGGAAGTATCATGAAGGCCGCCTCCGGCACGGCATGACAAAGGGCCCCTACAATGTGGCATGCTGAAGGGCGCCTCGGCGGTGGCACATACAAAGGCTTCTGCGCACCGGCACGGCAAAGGCCTCTTCCGTGGCAGCGCGGGGAAGGGCTCCGCCGCGGCAGCGCCACTAAGGCCTCTTGCAAGGCGGCGCAATTTGTGGCTCCTCCGACGCGGCCCGACAATGTCCTCCTCTGGCGTGGCACACAGTGGAGGACTCCTACGGCGTGGCACAGCAAACGCCTGCTCCAGAGCGCTCTGACAAAGGCCTCTCTGGGGCCGCACCACAAAAGGCTCCTCTGGGGCTGTGCAGCCAAGGGCTCCTCCAGGCTGCCACAGAAAAGGCTTCCTCCGCAGCGCTGCGATGATGGCCTCCTCTCCAGGGCTGCCGGACTATGGCCTCCTCTGGCCCGGCACAATGAAGGGCTCCTCCGGCGCTGCGCGATGACAGGCCCCACCATCAAGGTGCCATGAGGGCCTCCTCCGCATCGCGGCAAGGAGTGACTCCCACAGGAACTGCGCGACCTGATGAATCACTCCTCCAGGGCAGCACGACGGCGGGCTCCTCCGCAGCGGACCAATGGAGGCCTAATTGCTGCGCAGCACCATGACGGGCTCCTCCAGGGCGGCAACACAACGGCCTCCTCGTACAATACACACCACACAAAAGACACTACTCCACAAAATACATGACAAGACTTACAAGATACACACAAGACAGGACAAAATACATTGCATTGCATTACATACAATACAATACAATACAACACAGTAGAAAATATATTACAATACCAAATACAGTGCAATACCAAATAGACAAGGAGGACGATACAATACAACACACGCAACATAAGACAACACGCAAACTATCATACAATACAGTACATACACTACCCAAAAAAAAGA
Source organism: Vanellus vanellus (assembly GCF_965231255.1). Lineage (NCBI taxonomy): Eukaryota > Metazoa > Chordata > Aves > Charadriiformes > Charadriidae > Vanellus > Vanellus vanellus. The sequence continues at coordinate 10,290,045 of NC_138907.1, forward strand.
AATACCATAACCTAACCGAAGATACATACAATACAGTGCAATACAGAGCATACAAGACAATTCAAACCACCTCCAATACAATACCTACAGTACACCAGAAAACACACACAAATATACAACACGTACAGAACACCACGTACAATACAACACAGACAATACAACACAATGCTATACACAAAATACAGTAAACACCACGCCATACACTACATCTCTTTCAACAACACCATAATTACAACACACATGAGAAGATACAACACAATAGGGCAAAAAACAAAATACAAGACAGACAAGACAATAAACACACAAGACAGATATACAGTCTACAGTACAAGAAATACCACAACAGACAATAACATACATACCATACACAATACAAAGCGCAAGAAAAAGCACAGCACAACACGAACTACAGCACAATACAAACCAGACTACGGGACAACACAAGACATGCAACACGAGAATTACCAGAACAGGCAAGAAAACACAGACAAGACAACGCAAGGCAACACAGAGGAACAAAATAGAATAGAAAATAAATACAGTCCCATACAAATCCCAATCCAAGACGTACAATACTACACAATACACACCATACCATCAATACCAGACGCTACGGCGGGGACGCGCTGTCAGGGGCTCCTCTGGCCGGGCGCCATCATGGGGTCCTCAGGCGTGGCGTGAGGAGGGGCTCCAAGAAGACCTGGGCACGCTGATGAAGAACTCCTCCTGAGCGGCGTGACGACAGGCTCGTCCGGCACAGCGTGATGAGGGACTCCTCCAGGGCGGCGCAAGCAATACATAATGCAATATCAGCAACACAAGTAAATGTAATACAATGCCTCCAATACAGACAAGATGGTAGAGATACTAGGATACAATGCAGACACTTTGATACATAACACTTAATAAATACTCTATCATACAAGAAAAGCCATACCACACCGAATGCAATACAAAATACAATACACAATGCACAAAAAGCTATGGTACAGTACAATTAATACAATACAATTTAAAAAATACAACACAAACAATACCATATCACACTAAGCAACACACACAATGCGTACCACACAAGACCAGGCAATAACTTACATCACTATAGGATACCATACAATAAAATAATAACCATAATATACCATATTATAATTAATATACCATACAATACCATGCAATACCCTACCCTTCAACACCTGTCACATTTACAATATATAACATACATTACACTATATACAATACAGTATACAATAGCAACATAAACAGTTCAAAATACAACACATACCATACTACACATATGCAACACCACAGGGAATACAATACACTACAATACATAAAGTACAATAAACTCCATGCCACGCACTAAATAGATTTAAACAACACGATACGTACAATACAGACAAGGTACAATAATATAGAACACAAACGGTACAATTTATGCAACTTGATACAATATATTCCTTACCCTAAAATATATACCAGACATGCATTACAATACCAGAAGGACAATAAACACGGTACCATAGCCTATGCGAGCCCATACAATACAATACCAGAAATACCACACCACAGAACCCATACAGGGGCAAGACGCAAAGGGCTCTTCCGTGACGGAGCCACAGAGGGCTCCTCCAGCACGGCACGGTGAAGGCCTCCTGCGGCAAGGCACGATCAAGGGCTCCAAGAAGACCTGCGCGCTGCGATGAACAACTCCACCAGGATGGCACAAAAACGGGCTCCTCCGGGCTGCCGCTGTGAAGGGCTCCCCAGGCGCACCACAGCAAAGGGCTCCTGTTTCTGGGCTGCTGCAATGATGCTCTCCGCCCGGGGCAGAGGGATGAAGGGCTCTTCCGGCGCAGCACGATGAAGGACTCCTCCCAGGTGGCACGACGAAGGGCTCCTCTGCAGCGGCAGGACAATGGGCTCCTATGCCGCAGCAAGACAAACAGCTCCTCCGCAGCGCTGCGATGAACGGCTCTTCCGGGCTGCTGTGCTGAATGGCTCCTCCAGCTTGGCGCAACAATGGGCTCCTCCAAGGCGTCGCCGTGAAGGGCTCCTCTGCAGCGGCGTGACGATGGCCTCCTACGGGGTAGCGTGGCAAAGGGCTGCTCCGGAGCGGCGCAATGAACGGCTCCTCTGGGCTGCTGCGGTGAATGGCTCCTCCAGCTTGGCGCAACAATGGGCTCCTCCAAGGCGGTGCCAGGAAGGGCTCCTCAGAGCTCACACAGTGATCGAGGGCTCCTCTCGGCTGCTGCCACAATGGCTTGCTCTGGGCCCGCAAAATGATGGACGACTCCGGCGTGGTGCAACGACGGCCTCCTCTGGCTCAGCGAAGGGCTCCTCCACGCCGCTGCGATGATGGGCTCCTGCGGCACGGCACGGCACGATGAAGGGCTCCACCCTGGTGGCACGACGATGGGCTCCTCTGGGGCGGCGCGATGATGGGCTCCTCCACGCCTCCACAACGATGGCCTCCACTCCAGGGCGGCGCACCGAAGGGCTCCTCCGGGCTGTCACGGTGAAGTACTCCTCTAGCACAGTATGGCAAAGGCCTCCTCCAGGGCGCCATTAAAGAAGGGCTCCTCCGGGCCACACACATTAGGGGCTCCTCAAGCGCGGCACAACCAGGGGCTCCTCCAGGATGGCACACTGAAGCCTCCTACGCGATGGAACGGCAATGGCCTCCTCTGCAGCAGTGTGCCAAACGCATCCGCTGCGGCGCCATGGCAAAGGGCTCCTCCAGCACTCTGCACCAAAGGGCTCCTCCGGCTCGGCGCAACGATGGGACCCTCCAGGAAACCACGGCAAAGAGCTCCTCTGCAGGGGCGCATTCAACTGCTCCTCCAGCGCACCGCCACCTTGGGCTCCTCCAAGGAAGTATCATGAAGGCCGCCTCCGGCACGGCATGACAAAGGGCCCCTACAATGTGGCATGCTGAAGGGCGCCTCGGCGGTGGCACATACAAAGGCTTCTGCGCACCGGCACAGCAAAGGCCTCTTCCGTGGCAGCGCGGGGAAGGGCTCCGCCGCGGCAGCGCCACTAAGGCCTCTTGCAAGGCGGCGCAATTTGTGGCTCCTCCGACGCGGCCCGACAATGTCCTCCTCTGGCGTGGCACACAGTGGAGGACTCCTACGGCGTGGCACAGCAAACGCCTGCTCCAGAGCGCTCTGACAAAGGCCTCTCTGGGGCCGCACCACAAAAGGCTCCTCTGGGGCTGTGCAGCCAAGGGCTCCTCCAGGCTGCCACAGAAAAGGCTTCCTCCGCAGCGCTGCGATGATGGCCTCCTCTCCAGGGCTGCCGGACTATGGCCTCCTCTGGCCCGGCACAATGAAGGGCTCCTCCGGCGCTGCGCGATGACAGGCCCCACCATCAAGGTGCCATGAGGGCCTCCTCCGCATCGCGGCAAGGAGTGACTCCCACAGGAACTGCGCGACCTGATGAATCACTCCTCCAGGGCAGCACGACGGCGGGCTCCTCCGCAGCGGACCAATGGAGGCCTAATTGCTGCGCAGCACCATGACGGGCTCCTCCAGGGCGGCAACACAACGGCCTCCTCGTACAATACACACCACACCAAAGACACTACTCCACAAAATACATGACAAGACTTACAAGATACACACAAGACAGGACAAAATACATTGCATTGCATTACATACAATACAATACAATACAACACAGTAGAAAATATATTACAATACCAAATACAGTGCAATACCAAATAGACAAGGAGGACGATACAATACAACACACGCAACATAAGACAACACGCAAACTATCATACAATACAGTACATACACTACCCAAAAAAAAGAAATACCATAACCTAACCGAAGATACATACAATACAGTGCAATACAGAGCATACAAGACAATTCAAAACACCTCCAATACAATACCTACAGTACACCAGAAAACACACACAAATATACAACACGTACAGAACACCACGTACAATACAACACAGACAATACAACACAATGCTATACACAAAATACAGTAAACACCACGCCATACACTACATCTCTTTCAACAACACCATAATTACAACACACATGAGAAGATACAACACAACAGGGCAAAAAACAAAATACAAGACAGACAAGACAATAAACACACAAGACAGATATACAGTCTACAGTACAAGAAATACCACAACAGACAATAACATACATACCATACACAATACAAAGCGCAAGAAAAAGCACAGCACAACACGAACTACAGCACAATACAAACCAGACTACGGGACAACACAAGACATGCAACACGAGAATTACCAGAACAGGCAAGAAAACACAGACAAGACAACGCAAGGCAACACAGAGGAACAAAATAGAATAGAAAATAAATACAGTCCCATACAAATCCCAATCCAAGACGTACAATACTACACAATACACACCATACCATCAATACCAGACGCTACGGCGGGGACGCGCTGTCAGGGGCTCCTCTGGCCGGGCGCCATCATGGGGTCCTCAGGCGTGGCGTGAGGAGGGGCTCCAAGAAGACCTGGGCACGCTGATGAAGAACTCCTCCTGAGCGGCGTGACGACAGGCTCGTCCGGCACAGCGTGATGAGGGACTCCTCCAGGGCGGCGCAAGCAATACATAATGCAATATCAGCAACACAAGTAAATGTAATACAATGCCTCCAATACAGACAAGATGGTAGAGATACTAGGATACAATGCAGACACTTTGATACATAACACTTAATAAATACTCTATCATACAAGAAAAGCCATACCACACCGAATGCAATACAAAATACAATACACAATGCACAAAAAGCTATGGTACAGTACAATTAATACAATACAATTTAAAAAATACAACACAAACAATACCATATCACACTAAGCAACACACACAATGCGTACCACACAAGACCAGGCAATAACTTACATCACTATAGGATACCATACAATAAAATAATAACCATAATATACCATATTATAATTAATATACCATACAATACCATGCAATACCCTACCCTTCAACACCTGTCACATTTACAATATATAACATACATTACACTATATACAATACAGTATACAATAGCAACATAAACAGTTCAAAATACAACACATACCATACTACACATATGCAACACCACAGGGAATACAATACACTACAATACATAAAGTACAATAAACTCCATGCCACGCACTAAATAGATTTAAACAACACGATACGTACAATACAGACAAGGTACAATAATATAGAACACAAACGGTACAATTTATGCAACTTGATACAATATATTCCTTACCCTAAAATATATACCAGACATGCATTACAATACCAGAAGGACAATAAACACGGTACCATAGCCTATGCGAGCCCATACAATACAATACCAGAAATACCACACCACAGAACCCATACAGGGGCAAGACGCAAAGGGCTCTTCCGTGACGGAGCCACAGAGGGCTCCTCCAGCACGGCACGGTGAAGGCCTCCTGCGGCAAGGCACGATCAAGGGCTCCAAGAAGACCTGCGCGCTGCGATGAACAACTCCACCAGGATGGCACAAAAACGGGCTCCTCCGGGCTGCCGCTGTGAAGGGCTCCCCAGGCGCACCACAGCAAAGGGCTCCTGTTTCTGGGCTGCTGCAACGATGCTCTCCGCCCGGGGCAGAGGGATGAAGGGCTCTTCCGGCGCAGCACGATGAAGGACTCCTCCCAGGTGGCACGACGAAGGGCTCCTCTGCAGCGGCAGGACAATGGGCTCCTATGCCGCAGCAAGACAAACGGCTCCTCTGCAGCGCTGCGATGAACGGCTCTTCCGGGCTGCTGTGCTGAATGGCTCCTCCAGCTTGGCGCAACAATGGGCTCCTCCAAGGCGTCGCCGTGAAGGGCTCCTCTGCAGCGGCGAGACGATGGCCTCCTACGGGGTAGCGTGGCAAAGGGCTGCTCCGGAGCGGGGCAATGAACGGCTCCTCTGGGCTGCTGCGGTGAATGGCTCCTCCAGCTTGGCGCAACAATGGGCTCCTCCAAGGCGGCGCCAGGAAGGGCTCCTCAGAGCTCACACAGTGATCGAGGGCTCCTCTCGGCTGCTGCCACAATGGCTTGCTCTGGGCCCGCAAAATGATGGACGACTCCGGCGTGGTGCAACGACGGCCTCCTCTGGCTCAGCGAAGGGCTCCTCCACGCCGCTGCGATGATGGGCTCCTCTGGTGCAGCATGCTAAAGGGCTCCTGCGGCACGGCACGGCACGGCACGATGAAGGGCTCCACCCTGGTGGCACGACGATGGGCTCCTCTGGGGCGGCGCGATGATGGGCTCCTCCACGCCTCCACAACGATGGCCTCCACTCCAGGGCGGCGCACCGAAGGGCTCCTCCGGGCTGTCACGGTGAAGTACTCCTCTGGCACAGTATGGCAAAGGCCTCCTCCAGGGCGCCATTAAAGAAGGGCTCCTCCGGGCCACACACATTAGGGGCTCCTCAAGCGCGGCACAACCAGGGGCTCCTCCAGGATGGCACACTGAAGCCTCCTACGCGATGGAACGGCAATGGCCTCCTCTGCAGCAGTGTGCCAAACGCATCCGCTGCGGCGCCATGGCAAAGGGCTCCTCCAGCACTCTGCACCAAAGGGCTCCTCCGGCTCGGCGCAACGATGGGACCCTCCAGGAAACCACGGCAAAGAGCTCCTCTGCAGGGGCGCATTCAACTGCTCCTCCAGCGCACCGCCACCTTGGGCTCCTCCAAGGAAGTATCATGAAGGCCGCCTCCGGCACGGCACGACAAAGGGCCCCTACAATGTGGCATGCTGAAGGGCGCCTCGGCGGTGGATCATACAAAGGCTTCTGCGCACCGGCACGGCAAAGGCCTCTTCCATGGCAGCGCGGGGAAGGGCTCCGCCGCGGCAGCGCCACTAAGGCCTCTTGCAAGGAGGCGCAATTTGTGGCTCCTCCGACGCGGCCCGACAATGTCCTCCTCTGGCGTGGCACACAGTGGAGGACTCCTACGGCGTGGCACAGCAAACGCCTGCTCCAGAGCGCTCTGACAAAGGCCTCTCTGGGGCCGCACCACAAAAGGCTCCTCTGGGGCTGTGCAGCCAAGGGCTCCTCCAGGCTGCCACAGAAAAGGCTTCCTCCGCAGCGCTGCGATGATGGCCTCCTCTCCAGGGCTGCCGGACTATGGCCTCCTCTGGCCCGGCACAATGAAGGGCTCCTCCGGCGCTGCGCGATGACAGGCCCCACCATCAAGGTGCCATGAGGGCCTCCTCCGCATCGCGGCAAGGAGTGACTCCCACAGGAACTGCGCGACCTGATGAATCACTCCTCCAGGGCAGCACGACGGCGGGCTCCTCCGCAGCGGACCAATGGAGGCCTAATTGCTGCGCAGCACCATGACGGGCTCCTCCAGGGCGCCAACACAACGGCCTCCTCGTACAATACACACCACACCAAAGACACTACTCCACAAAATACATGACAAGACTTACAAGATACACACAAGACAGGACAAAATACATTGCATTGCATTACATACAATACAATACAATACAACACAGTAGAAAATATATTACAATACCAAATACAGTGCAATACCAAATAGACAAGGAGGACGATACAATACAACACACGCAACATAAGACAACACGCAAACTATCATACAATACAGTACATACACTACCCAAAAAAAAGAAATACCATACCTAACCGAAGATACATACAATACAGTGCAATACAGAGCATACAAGACAATGCAAAACACCTCCAATACAATACCTACAGTACACCAGAAAACACACACAAATATACAACACGTACAGAACACCACGTACTATACAACACAGACAATACAACACAATGCTATACACAAAATACAGTAAACACCACGCCATACACTACATCTCTTTCAACAACACCATAATTACAACACACATGAGAAGATACAACACAATAGGGCAAAAAACAAAATACAAGACAGACAAGACAATAAACACACAAGACAGATATACAGTCTACAGTACAAGAAATACCACAACAGACAATAACATACATACCATACACAATACAAAGCGCAAGAAAAAGCACAGCACAACACGAACTACAGCACAATACAAACCAGACTACGGGACAACACAAGACATGCAACACGAGAATTACCAGAACAGGCAAGAAAACACAGACAAGACAACGCAAGGCAACACAGAGGAACAAAATAGAATAGAAAATAAATACAGTCCCATACAAATCCCAATCCAAGACGTACAATACTACACAATACACACCATACCATCAATACCAGACGCTACGGCGGGGACGCGCTGTCAGGGGCTCCTCTGGACGGGCGCCATCATGGGGTCCTCAGGCGTGGCGTGAGGAGGGGCTCCAAGAAGACCTGGGCACGCTGATGAAGAACTCCTCCTGAGCGGCGTGACGACAGGCTCGTCCGGCACAGCGTGATGAGGGACTCCTCCAGGGCGGCGCAAGCAATACATAATGCAATATCAGCAACACAAGTAAATGTAATACAATGCCTCCAATACAGACAAGATGGTAGAGATACTAGGATACAATGCAGACACTTTGATACATAACACTTAATAAATACTCTATCATACAAGAAAAGCCATACCACACCGAATGCAATACAAAATACAATACACAATGCACAAAAAGCTATGGTACAGTACAATTAATACAATACAATTTAAAAAATACAACACAAACAATACCATATCACACTAAGCAACACACACAATGCGTACCACACAAGACCAGGCAATAACTTACATCACTATAGGATACCATACAATAAAATAATAACCATAATATACCATATTATAATTAATATACCATACAATACCATGCAATACCCTACCCTTCAACACCTGTCACATTTACAATATATAACATACATTACACTATATACAATACAGTATACAATAGCAACATAAACAGTTCAAAATACAACACATACCATACTACACATATGCAACACCACAGGGAATACAATACACTACAATACATAAAGTACAATAAACTCCATGCCACGCACTAAATAGATTTAAACAACACGATACGTACAATACAGACAAGGTACAATAATATAGAACACAAACGGTACAATTTATGCAACTTGATACAATACATTCCTTACCCTAAAATATATACCAGACATGCATTACAATACCAGAAGGACAATAAACACGGTACCATAGCCTATGCGAGCCCATACAATACAATACCAGAAATACCACACCACAGAACCCATACAGGGGCAAGACGCAAAGGGCTCTTCCGTGACGGAGCCACAGAGGGCTCCTCCAGCACGGCACGGTGAAGGCCTCCTGCGGCAAGGCACGATCAAGGGCTCCAAGAAGACCTGCGCGCTGCGATGAACAACTCCACCAGGATGGCACAAAAACGGGCTCCTCCGGGCTGCCGCTGTGAAGGGCTCCCCAGGCGCACCACAGCAAAGGGCTCCTGTTTCTGGGCTGCTGCAACGATGCTCTCCGCCCGGGGCAGAGGGATGAAGGGCTCTTCCGGCGCAGCACGATGAAGGACTCCTCCCAGGTGGCACGACGAAGGGCTCCTCTGCAGCGGCAGGACAATGGGCTCCTATGCCGCAGCAAGACAAACGGCTCCTCCGCAGCGCTGCGATGAACGGCTCTTCCGGGCTGCTGTGCTGAATGGCTCCTCCAGCTTTGCGCAACAATGGGCTCCTCCAAGGCGTCGCCGTGAAGGGCTCCTCTGCAGCGGCGTGACGATGGCCTCCTACGGGGTAGCGTGGCAAAGGGCTGCTCCGGAGCGGCGCAATGAACGGCTCCTCTGGGCTGCTGCGGTGAATGGCTCCTCCAGCTTGGCGCAACAATGGGCTCCTCCAAGGCGGTGCCAGGAAGGGCTCCTCAGAGCTCACACAGTGATCGAGGGCTCCTCTCGGCTGCTGCCACAATGGCTTGCTCTGGGCCCGCAAAATGATGGACGACTCCGGCGTGGTGCAACGACGGCCTCCTCTGGCTCAGCGAAGGGCTCCTCCACGCCGCTGCGATGATGGGCTCCTCTGGTGCAGCATGCTAAAGGGCTCCTGCGGCACGGCACGGCACGGCACGATGAAGGGCTCCACCCTGGTGGCACGACGATGGGCTCCTCTGGGGCGGCGCGATGATGGGCTCCTCCACGCCTCCACAACGATGGCCTCCACTCCAGGGCGGCGCACCGAAGGGCTCCTCCGGGCTGTCACGGTGAAGTACTCCTCTGGCACAGTATGGCAAAGGCCTCCTCCAGGGTGCCATTAAAGAAGGGCTCCTCCGGGCCACACACATTAGGGGCTCCTCAAGCGCGGCACAACCAGGGGCTCCTCCAGGATGGCACACTGAAGCCTCCTACGCGATGGAACGGCAATGGCCTCCTCTGCAGCAGTGTGCCAAACGCATCCGCTGCGGCGCCATGGCAAAGGGCTCCTCCAGCACTCTGCACCAAAGGGCTCCTCCGGCTCGGCGCAACGATGGCACCCTCCAGGAAACCACGGCAAAGAGCTCCTCTGCAGGGGCGCATTCAACTGCTCCTCCAGCGCACCGCCACCTTGGGCTCCTCCAAGGAAGTATCATGAAGGCCGCCTCCGGCACGGCATGACAAAGGGCCCCTACAATGTGGCATGCTGAAGGGCGCCTCGGCGGTGGCACATACAAAGGCTTCTGCGCACCGGCACGGCAAAGGCCTCTTCCGTGGCAGCGCGGGGAAGGGCTCCGCCGCGGCAGCGCCACTAAGGCCTCTTGCAAGGCGGCGCAATTTGTGGCTCCTCCGACGCGGCCCGACAATGTCCTCCTCTGGCGTGGCACACAGTGGAGGACTCCTACGGCGTGGCACAGCAAACGCCTGCTCCAGAGCGCTCTGACAAAGGCCTCTCTGGGGCCGCACCACAAAAGGCTCCTCTGGGGCTGTGCAGCCAAGGGCTCCTCCAGGCTGCCACAGAAAAGGCTTCCTCCGCAGCGCTGCGATGATGGCCTCCTCTCCAGGGCTGCCGGACTATGGCCTCCTCTGGCCCGGCACAATGAAGGGCTCCTCCGGCGCTGCGCGATGACAGGCCCCACCATCAAGGTGCCATGAGGGCCTCCTCCGCATCGCGGCAAGGAGTGACTCCCACAGGAACTGCGCGACCTGATGAATCACTCCTCCAGGGCAGCACGACGGCGGGCTCCTCCGCAGCGGACCAATGGAGGCCTAATTGCTGCGCAGCACCATGACGGGCTCCTCCAGGGCGCCAACACAACGGCCTCCTCGTACAATACACACCACACCAAAGACACTACTCCACAAAATACATGACAAGACTTACAAGATACACACAAGACAGGACAAAATACATTGCATTGCATTACATACAATACAATACAATACAACACAGTAGAAAATATATTACAATACCAAATACAGTGCAATACCAAATAGACAAGGAGGACGATACAATACAACACACGCAACATAAGACAACACGCAAACTATCATACAATACAGTACATACACTACCCAAAAAAAAGAAATACCATAACCTAACCGAAGATACATACAATACAGTGCAATACAGAGCATACAAGACAATACAAAACACCTCCAATACAATACCTACAGTACACCAGAAAACACACACAAATATACAACACGTACAGAACACCACGTACAATACAACACAGACAATACAACACAATGCTATACACAAAATACAGTAAACACCACGCCATACACTACATCTCTTTCAACAACACCATAATTACAACACACATGAGAAGATACAACACAACAGGGCAAAAAACAAAATACAAGACAGACAAGACAATAAACACACAAGACAGATATACAGTCTACAGTACAAGAAATACCACAACAGACAATAACATACATACCATACACAATACAAAGCGCAAGAAAAAGCACAGCACAACACGAACTACAGCACAATACAAACCAGACTACGGGACAACACAAGACATGCAACACGAGAATTACCAGAACAGGCAAGAAAACACAGACAAGACAACGCAAGGCAACACAGAGGAACAAAATAGAATAGAAAATAAATACAGTCCCATACAAATCCCAATCCAAGACGTACAATACTACACAATACACACCATACCATCAATACCAGACGCTACGGCGGGGACGCGCTGTCAGGGGCTCCTCTGGCCGGGCGCCATCATGGGGTCCTCAGGCGTGGCGTGAGGAGGGGCTCCAAGAAGACATGGGCACGCTGATGAAGAACTCCTCCTGAGCGGCGTGACGACAGGCTCGTCCGGCACAGCGTGATGAGGGACTCCTCCAGGGCGGCGCAAGCAATACATAATGCAATATCAGCAACACAAGTAAATGTAATACAATGCCTCCAATACAGACAAGATGGTAGAGATACTAGGATACAATGCAGACACTTTGATACATAACACTTAATAAATACTCTATCATACAAGAAAAGCCATACCACACCGAATGCAATACAAAATACAATACACAATGCACAAAAAGCTATGGTACAGTACAATTAATACAATACAATTTAAAAAATACAACACAAACAATACCATATCACACTAAGCAACACACACAATGCGTACCACACAAGACCAGGCAATAACTTACATCACTATAGGATACCATACAATAAAATAATAACCATAATATACCATATTATAATTAATATACCATACAATACCATGCAATACCCTACCCTTCAACACCTGTCACATTTACAATATATAACATACATTACACTATATACAATACAGTATACAATAGCAACATAAACAGTTCAAAATACAACACATACCATACTACACATATGCAACACCACAGGGAATACAATACACTACAATACATAAAGTACAATAAACTCCATGCCACGCACTAAATAGATTTAAACAACACGATACGTACAATACAGACAAGGTACAATAATATAGAACACAAACGGTACAATTTATGCAACTTGATACAATACATTCCTTACCCTAAAATATATACCAGACATGCATTACAATACCAGAAGGACAATAAACACGGTACCATAGCCTATGCGAGCCCATACAATACAATACCAGAAATACCACACCACAGAACCCATACAGGGGCAAGACGCAAAGGGCTCTTCCGTGACGGAGCCACAGAGGGCTCCTCCAGCACGGCACGGTGAAGGCCTCCTGCGGCAAGGCACGATCAAGGGCTCCAAGAAGACCTGCGCGCTGCGATGAACAACTCCACCAGGATGGCACAAAAACGGGCTCCTCCGGGCTGCCGCTGTGAAGGGCTCCCCAGGCGCACCACAGCAAAGGGCTCCTGTTTCTGGGCTGCTGCAACGATGCTCTCCGCCCGGGGCAGAGGGATGAAGGGCTCTTCCGGCGCAGCACGATGAAGGACTCCTCCCAGGTGGCATGACGAAGGGCTCCTCTGCAGCGGCAGGACAATGGGCTCCTATGCCGCAGCAAGACAAACGGCTCCTCCGCAGCGCTGCGATGAACGGCTCTTCCGGGCTGCTGTGCTGAATGGCTCCTCCAGCTTGGCGCAACAATGGGCTCCTCCAAGGCGTCGCCGTGAAGGGCTCCTCTGCAGCGGCGTGACGATGGCCTCCTACGGGGTAGCGTGGCAAAGGGCTGCTCCGGAGCGGCGCAATGAACGGCTCCTCTGGGCTGCTGCGGTGAATGGCTCCTCCAGCTTGGCGCAACAATGGGCTCCTCCAAGGCGGTGCCAGGAAGGGCTCCTCAGAGCTCACACAGTGATCGAGGGCTCCTCTCGGCTGCTGCCACAATGGCTTGCTCTGGGCCCGCAAAATGATGGACGACTCCGGTGTGGTGCAACGACGGCCTCCTCTGGCTCAGCGAAGGGCTCCTCCACGCCGCTGCGATGATGGGCTCCTCTGGTGCAGCATGCTAAAGGGCTCCTGCGGCACGGCACGGCACGGCACGATGAAGGACTCCACCCTGGTGGCACGACGATGGGCTCCTCTGGGGCGGCGCGATGATGGGCTCCTCCACGCCTCCACAACGATGGCCTCCACTCCAGGGCGGCGCACCGAAGGGCTCCTCCGGGCTGTCACGGTGAAGTACTCCTCTGGCACAGTATGGCAAAGGCCTCCTCCAGGGCGCCATTAAAGAAGGGCTCCTCTGGGCCACACACATTAGGGGCTCCTCAAGCGCGGCACAACCAGGGGCTCCTCCAGGATGGCACACTGAAGCCTCCTACGCGATGGAACGGCAATGGCCTCCTCTGCAGCAGTGTGCCAAACGCATCCGCTGCGGCGCCATGGCAAAGGGCTCCTCCAGCACTCTGCACCAAAGGGCTCCTCCGGCTCGGCGCAACGATGGGACCCTCCAGGAAACCACGGCAAAGAGCTCCTCTGCAGGGGCGCATTCAACTGCTCCTCCAGCGCACCGCCACCTTGGGCTCCTCCAAGGAAGTATCATGAAGGCCGCCTCCGGCACGGCATGACAAAGGGCCCCTACAATGTGGCATGCTGAAGGGCGCCTCGGCGGTGGCACATACAAAGGCTTCTGCGCACCGGCACGGCAAAGGCCTCTTCCGTGGCAGCGCGGGGAAGGGCTCCGCCGCGGCAGCGCCACTAAGGCCTCTTGCAAGGCGGCGCAATTTGTGGCTCCTCCGACGCGGCCCGACAATGTCCTCCTCTGGCGTGGCACACAGTGGAGGACTCCTACGGCGTGGCACAGCAAACGCCTGCTCCAGAGCGCTCTGACAAAGGCCTCTCTGGGGCCGCACCACAAAAGGCTCCTCTGGGGCTGTGCAGCCAAGGGCTCCTCCAGGCTGCCACAGAAAAGGCTTCCTCCGCAGCGCTGCGATGATGGCCTCCTCTCCAGGGCTGCTGGACTATGGCCTCCTCTGGCCCGGCACAATGAAGGGCTCCTCCGGCGCTGCGCGATGACAGGCCCCACCATCAAGGTGCCATGAGGGCCTCCTCCGCATCGCGGCAAGGAGTGACTCCCACAGGAACTGCGCGACCTGATGAATCACTCCTCCAGGGCAGCACGACGGCGGGCTCCTCCACAGTGGACCAATGGAGGCCTAATTGCTGCGCAGCACCATGACGGGCTCCTCCAGGGCGCCAACACAACGGCCTCCTCGTACAATACACACCACACCAAAGACACTACTCCACAAAATACATGACAAGACTTACAAGATACACACAAGACAGGACAAAATACATTGCATTGCATTACATACAATACAATACAATACAACACAGTAGAAAATATATTACAATACCAAATACAGTGCAATACCAAATAGACAAGGAGGACGATACAATACAACACACGCAACATAAGACAACACGCAAACTATCATACAATACAGTACATACACTACCCAAAAAAAAGAAATACCATAACCTAACCGAAGATACATACAATACAGTGCAATACAGAGCATACAAGACAATACAAAACACCTCCAATACAATACCTACAGTACACCAGAAAACACACACAAATATACAACACGTACAGAACACCACGTACAATACAACACAGACAATACAACACAATGCTATACACAAAATACAGTAAACACCACGCCATACACTACATCTCTTTCAACAACACCATAATTACAACACACATGAGAAGATACAACACAACAGGGCAAAAAACAAAATACAAGACAGACAAGACAATAAACACACAAGACAGATATACAGTCTACAGTACAAGAAATACCACAACAGACAATAACATACATACCATACACAATACAAAGCGCAAGAAAAAGCACAGCACAACACGAACTACAGCACAATACAAACCAGACTACGGGACAACACAAGACATGCAACACGAGAATTACCAGAACAGGCAAGAAAACACAGACAAGACAACGCAAGGCAACACAGAAGAACAAAATAGAATAGAAAATAAATACAGTCCCATACAAATCCCAATCCAAGACGTACAATACTACACAATACACACCATACCATCAATACCAGACGCTACGGCGGGGACGCGCTGTCAGGGGCTCCTCTGGACGGGCGCCATCATGGGGTCCTCAGGCGTGGCGTGAGGAGGGGCTCCAAGAAGACCTGGGCACGCTGATGAAGAACTCCTCCTGAGCGGCGTGACGACAGGCTCGTCCGGCACAGCGTGATGAGGGACTCCTCCAGGGCGGCGCAAGCAATACATAATGCAATATCAGCAACACAAGTAAATGTAATACAATGCCTCCAATACAGACAAGATGGTAGAGATACTAGGATACAATGCAGACACTTTGATACATAACACTTAATAAATACTCTATCATACAAGAAAAGCCATACCACACCGAATGCAATACAAAATACAATACACAATGCACAAAAAGCTATGGTACAGTACAATTAATACAATACAATTTAAAAAATACAACACAAACAATACCATATCACACTAAGCAACACACACAATGCGTAACACACAAGACCAGGCAATAACTTACATCACTATAGGATACCATACAATAAAATAATAACCATAATATACCATATTATAATTAATATACCATACAATACCATGCAATACCCTACCCTTCAACACCTGTCACATTTACAATATATAACATACATTACACTATATACAATACAGTATACAATAGCAACATAAACAGTTCAAAATACAACACATACCATACTACACATATGCAACACCACAGGGAATACAATACACTACAATACATAAAGTACAATAAACTCCATGCCACGCACTAAATAGATTTAAACAACACGATACGTACAATACAGACAAGGTACAATAATATAGAACACAAACGGTACAATTTATGCAACTTGATACAATACATTCCTTACCCTAAAATATATACCAGACATGCATTACAATACCAGAAGGACAATAAACACGGTACCATAGCCTATGCGAGCCCATACAATACAATAACAGAAATACCACACCACAGAACCCATACAGGGGCAAGACGCAAAGGGCTCTTCCGTGACGGAGCCACAGAGGGCTCCTCCAGCACGGCACAGTGAAGGCCTCCTGCGGCAAGGCACGATCAAGGGCTCCAAGAAGACCTGCGCGCTGCGATGAACAACTCCACCAGGATGGCACAAAAACAGGCTCCTCCGGGCTGCCGCTGTGAAGGGCTCCCCAGGCGCACCACAGCAAAGGGCTCCTGTTTCTGGGCTGCTGCAACGATGCTCTCCGCCCGGGGCAGAGGGATGAAGGGCTCTTCCGGCGCAGCACGATGAAGGACTCCTCCCAGGTGGCACGACGAAGGGCTCCTCTGCAGCGGCAGGACAATGGGCTCCTATGCCGCAGCAAGACAAACGGCTCCTCCGCAGCGCTGCGATGAACGGCTCTTCCGGGCTGCTGTGCTGAATGGCTCCTCCAGCTTGGCGCAACAATGGGCTCCTCCAAGGCGGCGCCGTGAAGGGCTCCTCTGCAGCGGCGTGACGATGGCCTCCTACGGGGTAGCGTGGCAAAGGGCTGCTCCGGAGCGGCGCAATGAACGGCTCCTCTGGGCTGCTGCGGTGAATGGCTCCTCCAGCTTGGCGCAACAATGGGCTCCTCCAAGGCGGTGCCAGGAAGGGCTCCTCAGAGCTCACACAGTGATCGAGGGCTCCTCTCGGCTGCTGCCACAATGGCTTGCTCTGGGCCCGCAAAATGATGGACGACTCCGGCGTGGTGCAACGACGGCCTCCTCTGGCTCAGCGAAGGGCTCCTCCACGCCGCTGCGATGATGGGCTCCTGCGGCACGGCACGGCACGATGAAGGGCTCCACCCTGGTGGCACGACGATGGGCTCCTCTGGGGCGGCGCGATGATGGGCTCCTCCACGCCTCCACAACGATGGCCTCCACTCCAGGGCGGCGCACCGAAGGGCTCCTCCGGGCTGTCACGGTGAAGTACTCCTCTAGCACAGTATGGCAAAGGCCTCCTCCAGGGCGCCATTAAAGAAGGGCTCCTCCGGGCCACACACATTAGGGGCTCCTCAAGCGCGGCACAACCAGGGGCTCCTCCAGGATGGCACACTGAAGCCTCCTACGCGATGGAACGGCAATGGCCTCCTCTGCAGCAGTGTGCCAAACGCATCCGCTGCGGCGCCATGGCAAAGGGCTCCTCCAGCACTCTGCACCAAAGGGCTCCTCCGGCTCGGCGCAACGATGGCACCCTCCAGGAAACCACGGCAAAGAGCTCCTCTGCAGGGGCGCATTCAACTGCTCCTCCAGCGCACCGCCACCTTGGGCTCCTCCAAGGAAGTATCATGAAGGCCGCCTCCGGCACGGCATGACAAAGGGCCCCTACAATGTGGCATGCTGAAGGGCGCCTCGGCGGTGGCACATACAAAGGCTTCTGCGCACCGGCACGGCAAAGGCCTCTTCCGTGGCAGCGCGGGGAAGGGCTCCGCCGCGGCAGCGCCACTAAGGCCTCTTGCAAGGCGGCGCAATTTGTGGCTCCTCCGACGCGGCCCGACAATGTCCTCCTCTGGCGTGGCACACAGTGGAGGACTCCTACGGCGTGGCACAGCAAACGCCTGCTCCAGAGCGCTCTGACAAAGGCCTCTCTGGGGCCGCACCACAAAAGGCTCCTCTGGGGCTGTGCAGCCAAGGGCTCCTCCAGGCTGCCACAGAAAAGGCTTCCTCCGCAGCGCTGCGATGATGGCCTCCTCTCCAGGGCTGCCGGACTATGGCCTCCTCTGGCCCGGCACAATGAAGGGCTCCTCCGGCGCTGCGCGATGACAGGCCCCACCATCAAGGTGCCATGAGGGCCTCCTCCGCATCGCGGCAAGGAGTGACTCCCACAGGAACTGCGCGACCTGATGAATCACTCCTCCAGGGCAGCACGACGGCGGGCTCCTCCGCAGCGGACCAATGGAGGCCTAATTGCTGCGCAGCACCATGACGGGCTCCTCCAGGGCGCCAACACAACGGCCTCCTCGTACAATACACACCACACCAAAGACACTACTCCACAAAATACATGACAAGACTTACAAGATACACACAAGACAGGACAAAATACATTGCATTGCATTACATACAATACAATACAATACAACACAGTAGAAAATATATTACAATACCAAATACAGTGCAATACCAAATAGACAAGGAGGACGATACAATACAACACACGCAACATAAGACAACACGCAAACTATCATACAATACAGTACATACACTACCCAAAAAAAAGAAATACCATAACCTAACCGAAGATACATACAATACAGTGCAATACAGAGCATACAAGACAATTCAAAACACCTCCAATACAATACCTACAGTACACCAGAAAACACACACAAATATACAACACGTACAGAACACCACGTACAATACAACACAGACAATACAACACAATGCTATACACAAAATACAGTAAACACCACGCCATACACTACATCTCTTTCAACAACACCATAATTACAACACACATGAGAAGATACAACACAACAGGGCAAAAAACAAAATACAAGACAGACAAGACAATAAACACACAAGACAGATATACAGTCTACAGTACAAGAAATACCACAACAGACAATAACATACATACCATACACAATACAAAGCGCAAGAAAAAGCACAGCACAACACGAACTACAGCACAATACAAACCAGACTACGGGACAACACAAGACATGCAACACGAGAATTACCAGAACAGGCAAGAAAACACAGACAAGACAACGCAAGGCAACACAGAGGAACAAAATAGAATAGAAAATAAATACAGTCCCATACAAATCCCAATCCAAGACGTACAATACTACACAATACACACCATACCATCAATACCAGACGCTACGGCGGGGACGCGCTGTCAGGGGCTCCTCTGGACGGGCGCCATCATGGGGTCCTCAGGCGTGGCGTGAGGAGGGGCTCCAAGAAGACCTGGGCACGCTGATGAAGAACTCCTCCTGAGCGGCGTGACGACAGGCTCGTCCGGCACAGCGTGATGAGGGACTCCTCCAGGGCGGCGCAAGCAATACATAATGCAATATAAGCAACACAAGTAAATGTAATACAATGCCTCCAATACAGACAAGATGGTAGAGATACTAGGATACAATGCAGACACTTTGATACATAACACTTAATAAATACTCTATCATACAAGAAAAGCCATACCACAGCGAATGCAATACAAAATACAATACACAATGCACAAAAAGCTATGGTACAGTACAATTAATACAATACAATTTAAAAAATACAACACAAACAATACCATATCACACTAAGCAACACACACAATGCGTACCACACAAGACCAGGCAATAACTTACATCACTATAGGATACCATACAATAAAATAATAACCATAATATACCATATTATAATTAATATACCATACAATACCATGCAATACCCTACCCTTCAACACCTGTCACATTTACAATATATAACATACATTACACTATATACAATACAGTATACAATAGCAACATAAACAGTTCAAAATACAACACATACCATACTACACATATGCAACACCACAGGGAATACAATACACTACAATACATAAAGTACAATAAACTCCATGCCACGCACTAAATAGATTTAAACAACACGATACGTACAATACAGACAAGGTACAATAATATAGAACACAAACGGTACAATTTATGCAACTTGATACAATATATTCCTTACCCTAAAATATATACCAGACCTGCATTACAATACCAGAAGGACAATAAACACGGTACCATAGCCTATGCGAGCCCATACAATACAATACCAGAAATACCACACCACAGAACCCATACAGGGGCAAGACGCAAAGGGCTCTTCCGTGACGGAGCCACAGAGGGCTCCTCCAGCACGGCACGGTGAAGGCCTCCTGCGGCAAGGCACGATCAAGGGCTCCAAGAAGACCTGCGCGCTGCGATGAACAACTCCACCAGGATGGCACAAAAACGGGCTCCTCCGGGCTGCCGCTGTGAAGGGCTCCCCAGGCGCACCACAGCAAAGGGCTCCTGTTTCTGGGCTGCTGCAACGATGCTCTCCGCCCGGGGCAGAGGGATGAAGGGCTCTTCCGGCGCAGCACGATGAAGGACTCCTCCCAGGTGGCACGACGAAGGGCTCCTCTGCAGCGGCAGGACAATGGGCTCCTATGCCGCAGCAAGACAAACGGCTCCTCCGCAGCGCTGCGATGAACGGCTCTTCCGGGCTGCTGTGCTGAATGGCTCCTCCAGCTTGGCGCAACAATGGGCTCCTCCAAGGCGGCGCCGTGAAGGGCTCCTCTGCAGCGGCGTGACGATGGCCTCCTACGGGGTAGCGTGGCAAAGGGCTGCTCCAGAGCGGCGCAATGAACGGCTCCTCTGGGCTGCTGCGGTGAATGGCTCCTCCAGCTTGGCGCAACAATGGGCTCCTCCAAGGCGGTGCCAGGAAGGGCTCCTCAGAGCTCACACAGTGATCGAGGGCTCCTCTCGGCTGCTGCCACAATGGCTTGCTCTGGGCCCGCAAAATGATGGACGACTCCGGCGTGGTGCAACGACGGCCTCCTCTGGCTCAGCGAAGGGCTCCTCCACGCCGCTGCGATGATGGGCTCCTCTGGTGCAGCATGCTAAAGGGCTCCTGCGGCACGGCACGGCACGATGAAGGGCTCCACCCTGGTGGCACGACGATGGGCTCCTCTGGGGCGGCGCGATGATGGGCTCCTCCACGCCTCCACAACGATGGCCTCCACTCCAGGGCGGCGCACCGAAGGGCTCCTCCGGGCTGTCACGGTGAAGTACTCCTCTGGCACAGTATGGCAAAGGCCTCCTCCAGGGCGCCATTAAAGAAGGGCTCCTCCGGGCCACACACATTAGGGGCTCCTCAAGCGCGGCACAACCAGGGGCTCCTCCAGGATGGCACACTGAAGCCTCCTACGCGATGGAACGGCAATGGCCTCCTCTGCAGCAGTGTGCCAAACGCATCCGCTGCGGCGCCATGGCAAAGGGCTCCTCCAGCACTCTGCACCAAAGGGCTCCTCCGGCTCGGCGCAACGATGGGACCCTCCAGGAAACCACGGCAAAGAGCTCCTCTGCAGGGGCGCATTCAACTGCTCCTCCAGCGCACTGCCACCTTGGGCTCCTCCAAGGAAGTATCATGAAGGCCGCCTCCGGCACGGCACGACAAAGGGCCCCTACAATGTGGCATGCTGAAGGGCGCCTCGGCGGTGGCACATACAAAGGCTTCTGCGCACCGGCACGGCAAAGGCCTCTTCCGTGGCAGCGCGGGGAAGGGCTCCGCCGCGGCAGCGCCACTAAGGCCTCTTGCAAGGCGGCGCAATTTGTGGCTCCTCCGACGCGGCCCGACAATGTCCTCCTCTGGCGTGGCACACAGTGGAGGACTCCTACGGCGTGGCACAGCAAACGCCTGCTCCAGAGCGCACTGACAAAGGCCTCTCTGGGGCCGCACCACAAAAGGCTCCTCTGGGGCTGTGCAGCCAAGGGCTCCTCCAGGCTGCCACAGAAAAGGCTTCCTCCGCAGCGCTGCGATGATGGCCTCCTCTCCAGGGCTGCCGGACTATGGCCTCCTCTGGCCCGGCACAATGAAGGGCTCCTCCGGCGCTGCGCGATGACAGGCCCCACCATCAAGGTGCCATGAGGGCCTCCTCCGCATTGCGGCAAGGAGTGACTCCCACAGGAACTGCGCGACCTGATGAATCACTCCTCCAGGGCAGCACGACGGCGGGCTCCTCCGCAGCGGACCAATGGAGGCCTAATTGCTGCGCAGCACCATGACGGGCTCCTCCAGGGCGGCAACACAACGGCCTCCTCGTACAATACACACCACACCAAAGACACTACTCCACAAAATACATGACAAGACTTACAAGATACACACAAGACAGGACAAAATACATTGCATTGCATTACATACAATACAATACAATACAATACAACACAGTAGAAAATATATTACAATACCAAATACAGTGCAATACCAAATAGACAAGGAGGACGATACAATACAACACACGCAACATAAGACAACACGCAAACTATCATACAATACAGTACATACACTACCCAAAAAAAAGAAATACCATAACCTAACCGAAGATACATACAATACAGTGCAATACAGAGCATACAAGACAATACAAAACACCTCCAATACAATACCTACAGTACACCAGAAAACACACACAAATATACAACACGTACAGAACACCACGTACAATACAACACAGACAATACAACACAATGCTATACACAAAATACAGTAAACACCACGCCATACACTACATCTCTTTCAACAACACCATAATTACAACACACATGAGAAGATACAACACAACAGGGCAAAAAACAAAATACAAGACAGACAAGACAATAAACACACAAGACAGATATACAGTCTACAGTACAAGAAATACCACAACAGACAATAACATACATACCATACACAATACAAAGCGCAAGAAAAAGCACAGCACAACACGAACTACAGCACAATACAAACCAGACTACGGGACAACACAAGACATGCAACACGAGAATTACCAGAACAGGCAAGAAAACACAGACAAGACAACGCAAGGCAACACAGAGGAACAAAATAGAATAGAAAATAAATACAGTCCCATACAAATCCCAATCCAAGACGTACAATACTACACAATACACACCATACCATCAATACCAGACGCTACAGCGGGGACGCGCTGTCAGGGGCTCCTCTGGACGGGCGCCATCATGGGGTCCTCAGGCGTGGCGTGAGGAGGGGCTCCAAGAAGACATGGGCACGCTGATGAAGAACTCCTCCTGAGCGGCGTGACGACAGGCTCGTCCGGCACAGCGTGATGAGGGACTCCTCCAGGGCGGCGCAAGCAATACATAATGCAATATAAGCAACACAAGTAAATGTAATACAATGCCTCCAATACAGACAAGATGGTAGAGATACTAGGATACAATGCAGACACTTTGATACATAACACTTAATAAATACTCTATCATACAAGAAAAGCCATACCACACCGAATGCAATACAAAATACAATACACAATGCACAAAAAGCTATGGTACAGTACAATTAATACAATACAATTTAAAAAATACAACACAAACAATACCATATCACACTAAGCAACACACACAATGCGTACCACACAAGACCAGGCAATAACTTACATCACTATAGGATACCATACAATAAAATAATAACCATAATATACCATATTATAATTAATATACCATACAATACCATGCAATACCCTACCCTTCAACACCTGTCACATTTACAATATATAACATACATTACACTATATACAATACAGTATACAATAGCAACATAAACAGTTCAAAATACAACACATACCATACTACACATATGCAACACCACAGGGAATACAATACACTACAATACATAAAGTACAATAAACTCCATGCCACGCACTAAATAGATTTAAACAACACGATACGTACAATACAGACAAGGTACAATAATATAGAACACAAACGGTACAATTTATGCAACTTGATACAATATATTCCTTACCCTAAAATATATACCAGACCTGCATTACAATACCAGAAGGACAATAAACACGGTACCATAGCCTATGCGAGCCCATACAATACAATACCAGAAATACCACACCACAGAACCCATACAGGGGCAAGACGCAAAGGGCTCTTCCGTGACGGAGCCACAGAGGGCTCCTCCAGCACGGCACGGTGAAGGCCTCCTGCGGCAAGGCACGATCAAGGGCTCCAAGAAGACCTGCGCGCTGCGATGAACAACTCCACCAGGATGGCACAAAAACGGGCTCCTCCGGGCTGCCGCTGTGAAGGGCTCCCCAGGCGCACCACAGCAAAGGGCTCCTGTTTCTGGGCTGCTGCAACGATGCTCTCCGCCCGGGGCAGAGGGATGAAGGGCTCTTCCGGCGCAGCACGATGAAGGACTCCTCCCAGGTGGCACGACGAAGGGCTCCTCTGCAGCGGCAGGACAATGGGCTCCTATGCCGCAGCAAGACAAACGGCTCCTCCGCAGCGCTGCGATGAACGGCTCTTCCGGGCTGCTGTGCTGAATGGCTCCTCCAGCTTGGCGCAACAATGGGCTCCTCCAAGGCGGCGCCGTGAAGGGCTCCTCTGCAGCGGCGTGACGATGGCCTCCTACGGGGTAGCGTGGCAAAGGGCTGCTCCAGAGCGGCGCAATGAACGGCTCCTCTGGGCTGCTGCGGTGAATGGCTCCTCCAGCTTGGCGCAACAATGGGCTCCTCCAAGGCGGTGCCAGGAAGGGCTCCTCAGAGCTCACACAGTGATCGAGGGCTCCTCTCGGCTGCTGCCACAATGGCTTGCTCTGGGCCCGCAAAATGATGGACGACTCCGGCGTGGTGCAACGACGGCCTCCTCTGGCTCAGCGAAGGGCTCCTCCACGCCGCTGCGATGATGGGCTCCTCTGGTGCAGCATGCTAAAGGGCTCCTGCGGCACGGCACGGCACGGCACGATGAAGGGCTCCACCCTGGTGGCACGACGATGGGCTCCTCTGGGGCGGCGCGATGATGGGCTCCTCCACGCCTCCACAACGATGGCCTCCACTCCAGGGCGGCGCACCGAAGGGCTCCTCCGGGCTGTCACGGTGAAGTACTCCTCTGGCACAGTATGGCAAAGGCCTCCTCCAGGGCGCCATTAAAGAAGGGCTCCTCCGGGCCACACACATTAGGGGCTCCTCAAGCGCGGCACAACCAGGGGCTCCTCCAGGATGGCACACTGAAGCCTCCTACGCGATGGAACGGCAATGGCCTCCTCTGCAGCAGTGTGCCAAACGCATCCGCTGCGGCGCCATGGCAAAGGGCTCCTCCAGCACTCTGCACCAAAGGGCTCCTCCGGCTCGGCGCAACGATGGCACCCTCCAGGAAACCACGGCAAAGAGCTCCTCTGCAGGGGCGCATTCAACTGCTCCTCCAGCGCACTGCCACCTTGGGCTCCTCCAAGGAAGTATCATGAAGGCCGCCTCCGGCACGGCACGACAAAGGGCCCCTACAATGTGGCATGCTGAAGGGCGCCTCGGCGGTGGCACATACAAAGGCTTCTGCGCACCGGCACGGCAAAGGCCTCTTCCGTGGCAGCGCGGGGAAGGGCTCCGCCGCGGCAGCGCCACTAAGGCCTCTTGCAAGGCGGCGCAATTTGTGGCTCCTCCGACGCGGCCCGACAATGTCCTCCTCTGGCGTGGCACACAGTGGAGGACTCCTACGGCGTGGCACAGCAAACGCCTGCTCCAGAGCGCTCTGACAAAGGCCTCTCTGGGGCCGCACCACAAAAGGCTCCTCTGGGGCTGTGCAGCCAAGGGCTCCTCCAGGCTGCCACAGAAAAGGCTTCCTCCGCAGCGCTGCGATGATGGCCTCCTCTCCAGGGCTGCCGGACTATGGCCTCCTCTGGCCCGGCACAATGAAGGGCTCCTCCGGCGCTGCGCGATGACAGGCCCCACCATCAAGGTGCCATGAGGGCCTCCTCCGCATCGCGGCAAGGAGTGACTCCCACAGGAACTGCGCGACCTGATGAATCACTCCTCCAGGGCAGCACAACGGCGGGCTCCTCCGCAGCGGACCAATGGAGGCCTAATTGCTGCGCAGCACCATGACGGGCTCCTCCAGGGCGCCAACACAACGGCCTCCTCGTACAATACACACCACACCAAAGACACTACTCCACAAAATACATGACAAGACTTACAAGATACACACAAGACAGGACAAAATACATTGCATTGCATTACATACAATACAATACAACACAGTAGAAAATATATTACAATACCAAATACAGTGCAATACCAAATAGACAAGGAGGACGATACAATACAACACACGCAACATAAGACAACACGCAAACTATCATACAATACAGTACATACACTACCCAAAAAAAAGAAATACCATAACCTAACCGAAGATACATACAATACAGTGCAATACAGAGCATACAAGACAATACAAAACACCTCCAATACAATACCTACAGTACACCAGAAAACACACACAAATATACAACACGTACAGAACACCACGTACAATACAACACAGACAATACAACACAATGCTATACACAAAATACAGTAAACACCACGCCATACACTACATCTCTTTCAACAACACCATAATTACAACACACATGAGAAGATACAACACAACAGGGCAAAAAACAAAATACAAGACAGACAAGACAATAAACACACAAGACAGATATACAGTCTACAGTACAAGAAATACCACAACAGACAATAACATACATACCATACACAATACAAAGCGCAAGAAAAAGCACAGCACAACACGAACTACAGCACAATACAAACCAGACTACGGGACAACACAAGACATGCAACACGAGAATTACCAGAACAGGCAAGAAAACACAGACAAGACAACGCAAGGCAACACAGAGGAACAAAATAGAATAGAAAATAAATACAGTCCCATACAAATCCCAATCCAAGACGTACAATACTACACAATACACACCATACCATCAATACCAGACGCTACGGCGGGGACGCGCTGTCAGGGGCTCCTCTGGACGGGCGCCATCATGGGGTCCTCAGGCGTGGCGTGAGGAGGGGCTCCAAGAAGACCTGGGCACGCTGATGAAGAACTCCTCCTGAGCGGCGTGACGACAGGCTCGTCCGGCACAGCGTGATGAGGGACTCCTCCAGGGCGGCGCAAGCAATACATAATGCAATATAAGCAACACAAGTAAATGTAATACAATGCCTCCAATACAGACAAGATGGTAGAGATACTAGGATACAATGCAGACACTTTGATACATAACACTTAATAAATACTCTATCATACAAGAAAAGCCATACCACACCGAATGCAATACAAAATACAATACACAATGCACAAAAAGCTATGGTACAGTACAATTAATACAATACAATTTAAAAAATACAACACAAACAATACCATATCACACTAAGCAACACACACAATGCGTACCACACAAGACCAGGCAATAACTTACATCACTATAGGATACCATACAATAAAATAATAACCATAATATACCATATTATAATTAATATACCATACAATACCATGCAATACCCTACCCTTCAACACCTGTCACATTTACAATATATAACATACATTACACTATATACAATACAGTATACAATAGCAACATAAACAGTTCAAAATACAACACATACCATACTACACATATGCAACACCACAGGGAATACAATACACTACAATACATAAAGTACAATAAACTCCATGCCACGCACTAAATAGATTTAAACAACACGATACGTACAATACAGACAAGGTACAATAATATAGAACACAAACGGTACAATTTATGCAACTTGATACAATATATTCCTTACCCTAAAATATATACCAGACCTGCATTACAATACCAGAAGGACAATAAACACGGTACCATAGCCTATGCGAGCCCATACAATACAATACCAGAAATACCACACCACAGAACCCATACAGGGGCAAGACGCAAAGGGCTCTTCCGTGACGGAGCCACAGAGGGCTCCTCCAGCACGGCACGGTGAAGGCCTCCTGCGGCAAGGCACGATCAAGGGCTCCAAGAAGACCTGCGCGCTGCGATGAACAACTCCACCAGGATGGCACAAAAACGGGCTCCTCCGGGCTGCCGCTGTGAAGGGCTCCCCAGGCGCACCACAGCAAAGGGCTCCTGTTTCTGGGCTGCTGCAACGATGCTCTCCGCCCGGGGCAGAGGGATGAAGGGCTCTTCCGGCGCAGCACGATGAAGGACTCCTCCCAGGTGGCACGACGAAGGGCTCCTCTGCAGCGGCAGGACAATGGGCTCCTATGCCGCAGCAAGACAAACGGCTCCTCCGCAGCGCTGCGATGAACGGCTCTTCCGGGCTGCTGTGCTGAATGGCTCCTCCAGCTTGGCGCAACAATGGGCTCCTCCAAGGCGGCGCCGTGAAGGGCTCCTCTGCAGCGGCGTGACGATGGCCTCCTACGGGGTAGCGTGGCAAAGGGCTGCTCCAGAGCGGCGCAATGAACGGCTCCTCTGGGCTGCTGCGGTGAATGGCTCCTCCAGCTTGGCGCAACAATGGGCTCCTCCAAGGCGGTGCCAGGAAGGGCTCCTCAGAGCTCACACAGTGATCGAGGGCTCCTCTCGGCTGCTGCCACAATGGCTTGCTCTGGGCCCGCAAAATGATGGACGACTCCGGCGTGGTGCAACGACGGCCTCCTCTGGCTCAGCGAAGGGCTCCTCCACGCCGCTGCGATGATGGGCTCCTCTGGTGCAGCATGCTAAAGGGCTCCTGCGGCACGGCACGGCACGATGAAGGGCTCCACCCTGGTGGCACGACGATGGGCTCCTCTGGGGCGGCGCGATGATGGGCTCCTCCACGCCTCCACAACGATGGCCTCCACTCCAGGGCGGCGCACCGAAGGGCTCCTCCGGGCTGTCACGGTGAAGTACTCCTCTGGCACAGTATGGCAAAGGCCTCCTCCAGGGCGCCATTAAAGAAGGGCTCCTCCGGGCCACACACATTAGGGGCTCCTCAAGCGCGGCACAACCAGGGGCTCCTCCAGGATGGCACACTGAAGCCTCCTACGCGATGGAACGGCAATGGCCTCCTCTGCAGCAGTGTGCCAAACGCATCCGCTGCGGCGCCATGGCAAAGGGCTCCTCCAGCACTCTGCACCAAAGGGCTCCTCCGGCTCGGCGCAACGATGGGACCCTCCAGGAAACCACGGCAAAGAGCTCCTCTGCAGGGGCGCATTCAACTGCTCCTCCAGCGCACTGCCACCTTGGGCTCCTCCAAGGAAGTATCATGAAGGCCGCCTCCGGCACGGCACGACAAAGGGCCCCTACAATGTGGCATGCTGAAGGGCGCCTCGGCGGTGGCACATACAAAGGCTTCTGCGCACCGGCACGGCAAAGGCCTCTTCCGTGGCAGCGCGGGGAAGGGCTCCGCCGCGGCAGCGCCACTAAGGCCTCTTGCAAGGCGGCGCAATTTGTGGCTCCTCCGACGCGGCCCGACAATGTCCTCCTCTGGCGTGGCACACAGTGGAGGACTCCTACGGCGTGGCACAGCAAACGCCTGCTCCAGAGCGCTCTGACAAAGGCCTCTCTGGGGCCGCACCACAAAAGGCTCCTCTGGGGCTGTGCAGCCAAGGGCTCCTCCAGGCTGCCACAGAAAAGGCTTCCTCCGCAGCGCTGCGATGATGGCCTCCTCTCCAGGGCTGCCGGACTATGGCCTCCTCTGGCCCGGCACAATGAAGGGCTCCTCCGGCGCTGCGCGATGACAGGCCCCACCATCAAGGTGCCATGAGGGCCTCCTCCGCATCGCGGCAAGGAGTGACTCCCACAGGAACTGCGCGACCTGATGAATCACTCCTCCAGGGCAGCACGACGGCGGGCTCCTCCGCAGCGGACCAATGGAGGCCTAATTGCTGCGCAGCACCATGACGGGCTCCTCCAGGGCGCCAACACAACGGCCTCCTCGTACAATACACACCACACCAAAGACACTACTCCACAAAATACATGACAAGACTTACAAGATACACACAAGACAGGACAAAATACATTGCATTGCATTACATACAATACAATACAATACAACACAGTAGAAAATATATTACAATACCAAATACAGTGCAATACCAAATAGACAAGGAGGACGATACAATACAACACACGCAACATAAGACAACACGCAAACTATCATACAATACAGTACATACACTACCCAAAAAAAAGAAATACCATAACCTAACCGAAGATACATACAATACAGTGCAATACAGAGCATACAAGACAATACAAAACACCTCCAATACAATACCTACAGTACACCAGAAAACACACACAAATATACAACACGTACAGAACACCACGTACTATACAACACAGACAATACAACACAATGCTATACACAAAATACAGTAAACACCACGCCATACACTACATCTCTTTCAACAACACCATAATTACAACACACATGAGAAGATACAACACAACAGGGCAAAAAACAAAATACAAGACAGACAAGACAATAAACACACAAGACAGATATACAGTCTACAGTACAAGAAATACCACAACAGACAATAACATACATACCATACACAATACAAAGCGCAAGAAAAAGCACAGCACAACACGAACTACAGCACAATACAAACCAGACTACGGGACAACACAAGACATGCAACACGAGAATTACCAGAACAGGCAAGAAAACACAGACAAGACAACGCAAGGCAACACAGAGGAACAAAATAGAATAGAAAATAAATACAGTCCCATACAAATCCCAATCCAAGACGTACAATACTACACAATACACACCATACCATCAATACCAGACGCTACAGCGGGGACGCGCTGTCAGGGGCTCCTCTGGACGGGCGCCATCATGGGGTCCTCAGGCGTGGCGTGAGGAGGGGCTCCAAGAAGACATGGGCACGCTGATGAAGAACTCCTCCTGAGCGGCGTGACGACAGGCTCGTCCGGCACAGCGTGATGAGGGACTCCTCCAGGGCGGCGCAAGCAATACATAATGCAATATAAGCAACACAAGTAAATGTAATACAATGCCTCCAATACAGACAAGATGGTAGAGATACTAGGATACAATGCAGACACTTTGATACATAACACTTAATAAATACTCTATCATACAAGAAAAGCCATACCACACCGAATGCAATACAAAATACAATACACAATGCACAAAAAGCTATGGTACAGTACAATTAATACAATACAATTTAAAAAATACAACACAAACAATACCATATCACACTAAGCAACACACACAATGCGTACCACACAAGACCAGGCAATAACTTACATCACTATAGGATACCATACAATAAAATAATAACCATAATATACCATATTATAATTAATATACCATACAATACCATGCAATACCCTACCCTTCAACACCTGTCACATTTACAATATATAACATACATTACACTATATACAATACAGTATACAATAGCAACATAAACAGTTCAAAATACAACACATACCATACTACACATATGCAACACCACAGGGAATACAATACACTACAATACATAAAGTACAATAAACTCCATGCCACGCACTAAATAGATTTAAACAACACGATACGTACAATACAGACAAGGTACAATAATATAGAACACAAACGGTACAATTTATGCAACTTGATACAATATATTCCTTACCCTAAAATATATACCAGACCTGCATTACAATACCAGAAGGACAATAAACACGGTACCATAGCCTATGCGAGCCCATACAATACAATACCAGAAATACCACACCACAGAACCCATACAGGGGCAAGACGCAAAGGGCTCTTCCGTGACGGAGCCACAGAGGGCTCCTCCAGCACGGCACGGTGAAGGCCTCCTGCGGCAAGGCACGATCAAGGGCTCCAAGAAGACCTGCGCGCTGCGATGAACAACTCCACCAGGATGGCACAAAAACGGGCTCCTCCGGGCTGCCGCTGTGAAGGGCTCCCCAGGCGCACCACAGCAAAGGGCTCCTGTTTCTGGGCTGCTGCAACGATGCTCTCCGCCCGGGGCAGAGGGATGAAGGGCTCTTCCGGCGCAGCACGATGAAGGACTCCTCCCAGGTGGCACGACGAAGGGCTCCTCTGCAGCGGCAGGACAATGGGCTCCTATGCCGCAGCAAGACAAACGGCTCCTCCGCAGCGCTGCGATGAACGGCTCTTCCGGGCTGCTGTGCTGAATGGCTCCTCCAGCTTGGCGCAACAATGGGCTCCTCCAAGGCGGCGCCGTGAAGGGCTCCTCTGCAGCGGCGTGACGATGGCCTCCTACGGGGTAGCGTGGCAAAGGGCTGCTCCAGAGCGGCGCAATGAACGGCTCCTCTGGGCTGCTGCGGTGAATGGCTCCTCCAGCTTGGCGCAACAATGGGCTCCTCCAAGGCGGTGCCAGGAAGGGCTCCTCAGAGCTCACACAGTGATCGAGGGCTCCTCTCGGCTGCTGCCACAATGGCTTGCTCTGGGCCCGCAAAATGATGGACGACTCCGGCGTGGTGCAACGACGGCCTCCTCTGGCTCAGCGAAGGGCTCCTCCACGCCGCTGCGATGATGGGCTCCTCTGGTGCAGCATGCTAAAGGGCTCCTGCGGCACGGCACGGCACGATGAAGGGCTCCACCCTGGTGGCACGACGATGGGCTCCTCTGGGGCGGCGCGATGATGGGCTCCTCCACGCCTCCACAACGATGGCCTCCACTCCAGGGCGGCGCACCGAAGGGCTCCTCCGGGCTGTCACGGTGAAGTACTCCTCTGGCACAGTATGGCAAAGGCCTCCTCCAGGGCGCCATTAAAGAAGGGCTCCTCCGGGCCACACACATTAGGGGCTCCTCAAGCGCGGCACAACCAGGGGCTCCTCCAGGATGGCACACTGAAGCCTCCTACGCGATGGAACGGCAATGGCCTCCTCTGCAGCAGTGTGCCAAACGCATCCGCTGCGGCGCCATGGCAAAGGGCTCCTCCAGCACTCTGCACCAAAGGGCTCCTCCGGCTCGGCGCAACGATGGGACCCTCCAGGAAACCACGGCAAAGAGCTCCTCTGCAGGGGCGCATTCAACTGCTCCTCCAGCGCACTGCCACCTTGGGCTCCTCCAAGGAAGTATCATGAAGGCCGCCTCCGGCACGGCACGACAAAGGGCCCCTACAATGTGGCATGCTGAAGGGCGCCTCGGCGGTGGCACATACAAAGGCTTCTGCGCACCGGCACGGCAAAGGCCTCTTCCGTGGCAGCGCGGGGAAGGGCTCCGCCGCGGCAGCGCCACTAAGGCCTCTTGCAAGGCGGCGCAATTTGTGGCTCCTCCGACGCGGCCCGACAATGTCCTCCTCTGGCGTGGCACACAGTGGAGGACTCCTACGGCGTGGCACAGCAAACGCCTGCTCCAGAGCGCTCTGACAAAGGCCTCTCTGGGGCCGCACCACAAAAGGCTCCTCTGGGGCTGTGCAGCCAAGGGCTCCTCCAGGCTGCCACAGAAAAGGCTTCCTCCGCAGCGCTGCGATGATGGCCTCCTCTCCAGGGCTGCCGGACTATGGCCTCCTCTGGCCCGGCACAATGAAGGGCTCCTCCGGCGCTGCGCGATGACAGGCCCCACCATCAAGGTGCCATGAGGGCCTCCTCCGCATCGCGGCAAGGAGTGACTCCCACAGGAACTGCGCGACCTGATGAATCACTCCTCCAGGGCAGCACGACGGCGGGCTCCTCCGCAGCGGACCAATGGAGGCCTAATTGCTGCGCAGCACCATGACGGGCTCCTCCAGGGCGCCAACACAACGGCCTCCTCGTACAATACACACCACACCAAAGACACTACTCCACAAAATACATGACAAGACTTACAAGATACACACAAGACAGGACAAAATACATTGCATTGCATTACATACAATACAATACAATACAACACAGTAGAAAATATATTACAATACCAAATACAGTGCAATACCAAATAGACAAGGAGGACGATACAATACAACACACGCAACATAAGACAACACGCAAACTATCATACAATACAGTACATACACTACCCAAAAAAAAGAAATACCATAACCTAACCGAAGATACATACAATACAGTGCAATACAGAGCATACAAGACAATACAAAACACCTCCAATACAATACCTACAGTACACCAGAAAACACACACAAATATACAACACGTACAGAACACCACGTACAATACAACACAGACAATACAACACAATGCTATACACAAAATACAGTAAACACCACGCCATACACTACATCTCTTTCAACAACACCATAATTACAACACACATGAGAAGATACAACACAACAGGGCAAAAAACAAAATACAAGACAGACAAGACAATAAACACACAAGACAGATATACAGTCTACAGTACAAGAAATACCACAACAGACAATAACATACATACCATACACAATACAAAGCGCAAGAAAAAGCACAGCACAACACGAACTACAGCACAATACAAACCAGACTACGGGACAACACAAGACATGCAACACGAGAATTACCAGAACAGGCAAGAAAACACAGACAAGACAACGCAAGGCAACACAGAGGAACAAAATAGAATAGAAAATAAATACAGTCCCATACAAATCCCAATCCAAGACGTACAATACTACACAATACACACCATACCATCAATACCAGACGCTACAGCGGGGACGCGCTGTCAGGGGCTCCTCTGGACGGGCGCCATCATGGGGTCCTCAGGCGTGGCGTGAGGAGGGGCTCCAAGAAGACATGGGCACGCTGATGAAGAACTCCTCCTGAGCGGCGTGACGACAGGCTCGTCCGGCACAGCGTGATGAGGGACTCCTCCAGGGCGGCGCAAGCAATACATAATGCAATATAAGCAACACAAGTAAATGTAATACAATGCCTCCAATACAGACAAGATGGTAGAGATACTAGGATACAATGCAGACACTTTGATACATAACACTTAATAAATACTCTATCATACAAGAAAAGCCATACCACAGCGAATGCAATACAAAATACAATACACAATGCACAAAAAGCTATGGTACAGTACAATTAATACAATACAATTTAAAAAATACAACACAAACAATACCATATCACACTAAGCAACACACACAATGCGTACCACACAAGACCAGGCAATAACTTACATCACTATAGGATACCATACAATAAAATAATAACCATAATATACCATATTATAATTAATATACCATACAATACCATGCAATACCCTACCCTTCAACACCTGTCACATTTACAATATATAACATACATTACACTATATACAATACAGTATACAATAGCAACATAAACAGTTCAAAATACAACACATACCATACTACACATATGCAACACCACAGGGAATACAATACACTACAATACATAAAGTACAATAAACTCCATGCCACGCACTAAATAGATTTAAACAACACGATACGTACAATACAGACAAGGTACAATAATATAGAACACAAACGGTACAATTTATGCAACTTGATACAATATATTCCTTACCCTAAAATATATACCAGACCTGCATTACAATACCAGAAGGACAATAAACACGGTACCATAGCCTATGCGAGCCCATACAATACAATACCAGAAATACCACACCACAGAACCCATACAGGGGCAAGACGCAAAGGGCTCTTCCGTGACGGAGCCACAGAGGGCTCCTCCAGCACGGCACGGTGAAGGCCTCCTGCGGCAAGGCACGATCAAGGGCTCCAAGAAGACCTGCGCGCTGCGATGAACAACTCCACCAGGATGGCACAAAAACGGGCTCCTCCGGGCTGCCGCTGTGAAGGGCTCCCCAGGCGCACCACAGCAAAGGGCTCCTGTTTCTGGGCTGCTGCAACGATGCTCTCCGCCCGGGGCAGAGGGATGAAGGGCTCTTCCGGCGCAGCACGATGAAGGACTCCTCCCAGGTGGCACGACGAAGGGCTCCTCTGCAGCGGCAGGACAATGGGCTCCTATGCCGCAGCAAGACAAACGGCTCCTCCGCAGCGCTGCGATGAACGGCTCTTCCGGGCTGCTGTGCTGAATGGCTCCTCCAGCTTGGCGCAACAATGGGCTCCTCCAAGGCGGCGCCGTGAAGGGCTCCTCTGCAGCGGCGTGACGATGGCCTCCTACGGGGTAGCGTGGCAAAGGGCTGCTCCAGAGCGGCGCAATGAACGGCTCCTCTGGGCTGCTGCGGTGAATGGCTCCTCCAGCTTGGCGCAACAATGGGCTCCTCCAAGGCGGTGCCAGGAAGGGCTCCTCAGAGCTCACACAGTGATCGAGGGCTCCTCTCGGCTGCTGCCACAATGGCTTGCTCTGGGCCCGCAAAATGATGGACGACTCCGGCGTGGTGCAACGACGGCCTCCTCTGGCTCAGCGAAGGGCTCCTCCACGCCGCTGCGATGATGGGCTCCTCTGGTGCAGCATGCTAAAGGGCTCCTGCGGCACGGCACGGCACGGCACGATGAAGGGCTCCACCCTGGTGGCACGACGATGGGCTCCTCTGGGGCGGCGCGATGATGGGCTCCTCCACGCCTCCACAACGATGGCCTCCACTCCAGGGCGGCGCACCGAAGGGCTCCTCCGGGCTGTCACGGTGAAGTACTCCTCTGGCACAGTATGGCAAAGGCCTCCTCCAGGGCGCCATTAAAGAAGGGCTCCTCCGGGCCACACACATTAGGGGCTCCTCAAGCGCGGCACAACCAGGGGCTCCTCCAGGATGGCACACTGAAGCCTCCTACGCGATGGAACGGCAATGGCCTCCTCTGCAGCAGTGTGCCAAACGCATCCGCTGCGGCGCCATGGCAAAGGGCTCCTCCAGCACTCTGCACCAAAGGGCTCCTCCGGCTCGGCGCAACGATGGGACCCTCCAGGAAACCACGGCAAAGAGCTCCTCTGCAGGGGCGCATTCAACTGCTCCTCCAGCGCACTGCCACCTTGGGCTCCTCCAAGGAAGTATCATGAAGGCCGCCTCCGGCACGGCACGACAAAGGGCCCCTACAATGTGGCATGCTGAAGGGCGCCTCGGCGGTGGCACATACAAAGGCTTCTGCGCACCGGCACGGCAAAGGCCTCTTCCGTGGCAGCGCGGGGAAGGGCTCCGCCGCGGCAGCGCCACTAAGGCCTCTTGCAAGGCGGCGCAATTTGTGGCTCCTCCGACGCGGCCCGACAATGTCCTCCTCTGGCGTGGCACACAGTGGAGGACTCCTACGGCGTGGCACAGCAAACGCCTGCTCCAGAGCGCTCTGACAAAGGCCTCTCTGGGGCCGCACCACAAAAGGCTCCTCTGGGGCTGTGCAGCCAAGGGCTCCTCCAGGCTGCCACAGAAAAGGCTTCCTCCGCAGCGCTGCGATGATGGCCTCCTCTCCAGGGCTGCCGGACTATGGCCTCCTCTGGCCCGGCACAATGAAGGGCTCCTCCGGCGCTGCGCGATGACAGGCCCCACCATCAAGGTGCCATGAGGGCCTCCTCCGCATCGCGGCAAGGAGTGACTCCCACAGGAACTGCGCGACCTGATGAATCACTCCTCCAGGGCAGCACGACGGCGGGCTCCTCCGCAGCAGACCAATGGAGGCCTAATTGCTGCGCAGCACCATGACGGGCTCCTCCAGGGCGGCAACACAACGGCCTCCTCGTACAATACACACCACACCAAAGACACTACTCCACAAAATACATGACAAGACTTACAAGATACACACAAGACAGGACAAAATACATTGCATTGCATTACATACAATACAATACAATACAACACAGTAGAAAATATATTACAATACCAAATACAGTGCAATACCAAATAGACAAGGAGGACGATACAATACAACACACGCAACATAAGACAACACGCAAACTATCATACAATACAGTACATACACTACCCAAAAAAAAGAAATACCATAACCTAACCGAAGATACATACAATACAGTGCAATACAGAGCATACAAGACAATACAAAACACCTCCAATACAATACCTACAGTACACCAGAAAACACACACAAATATACAACACGTACAGAACACCACGTACAATACAACACAGACAATACAACACAATGCTATACACAAAATACAGTAAACACCACGCCATACACTACATCTCTTTCAACAACACCATAATTACAACACACATGAGAAGATACAACACAACAGGGCAAAAAACAAAATACAAGACAGACAAGACAATAAACACACAAGACAGATATACAGTCTACAGTACAAGAAATACCACAACAGACAATAACATACATACCATACACAATACAAAGCGCAAGAAAAAGCACAGCACAACACGAACTACAGCACAATACAAACCAGACTACGGGACAACACAAGACATGCAACACGAGAATTACCAGAACAGGCAAGAAAACACAGACAAGACAACGCAAGGCAACACAGAGGAACAAAATAGAATAGAAAATAAATACAGTCCCATACAAATCCCAATCCAAGACGTACAATACTACACAATACACACCATACCATCAATACCAGACGCTACGGCGGGGACGCGCTGTCAGGGGCTCCTCTGGACGGGCGCCATCATGGGGTCCTCAGGCGTGGCGTGAGGAGGGGCTCCAAGAAGACCTGGGCACGCTGATGAAGAACTCCTCCTGAGCGGCGTGACGACAGGCTCGTCCGGCACAGCGTGATGAGGGACTCCTCCAGGGCGGCGCAAGCAATACATAATGCAATATAAGCAACACAAGTAAATGTAATACAATGCCTCCAATACAGACAAGATGGTAGAGATACTAGGATACAATGCAGACACTTTGATACATAACACTTAATAAATACTCTATCATACAAGAAAAGCCATACCACAGCGAATGCAATACAAAATACAATACACAATGCACAAAAAGCTATGGTACAGTACAATTAATACAATACAATTTAAAAAATACAACACAAACAATACCATATCACACTAAGCAACACACACAATGCGTACCACACAAGACCAGGCAATAACTTACATCACTATAGGATACCATACAATAAAATAATAACCATAATATACCATATTATAATTAATATACCATACAATACCATGCAATACCCTACCCTTCAACACCTGTCACATTTACAATATATAACATACATTACACTATATACAATACAGTATACAATAGCAACATAAACAGTTCAAAATACAACACATACCATACTACACATATGCAACACCACAGGGAATACAATACACTACAATACATAAAGTACAATAAACTCCATGCCACGCACTAAATAGATTTAAACAACACGATACGTACAATACAGACAAGGTACAATAATATAGAACACAAACGGTACAATTTATGCAACTTGATACAATATATTCCTTACCCTAAAATATATACCAGACCTGCATTACAATACCAGAAGGACAATAAACACGGTACCATAGCCTATGCGAGCCCATACAATACAATACCAGAAATACCACACCACAGAACCCATACAGGGGCAAGACGCAAAGGGCTCTTCCGTGACGGAGCCACAGAGGGCTCCTCCAGCACGGCACGGTGAAGGCCTCCTGCGGCAAGGCACGATCAAGGGCTCCAAGAAGACCTGCGCGCTGCGATGAACAACTCCACCAGGATGGCACAAAAACGGGCTCCTCCGGGCTGCCGCTGTGAAGGGCTCCCCAGGCGCACCACAGCAAAGGGCTCCTGTTTCTGGGCTGCTGCAACGATGCTCTCCGCCCGGGGCAGAGGGATGAAGGGCTCTTCCGGCGCAGCACGATGAAGGACTCCTCCCAGGTGGCACGACGAAGGGCTCCTCTGCAGCGGCAGGACAATGGGCTCCTATGCCGCAGCAAGACAAACGGCTCCTCCGCAGCGCTGCGATGAACGGCTCTTCCGGGCTGCTGTGCTGAATGGCTCCTCCAGCTTGGCGCAACAATGGGCTCCTCCAAGGCGGCGCCGTGAAGGGCTCCTCTGCAGCGGCGTGACGATGGCCTCCTACGGGGTAGCGTGGCAAAGGGCTGCTCCAGAGCGGCGCAATGAACGGCTCCTCTGGGCTGCTGCGGTGAATGGCTCCTCCAGCTTGGCGCAACAATGGGCTCCTCCAAGGCGGTGCCAGGAAGGGCTCCTCAGAGCTCACACAGTGATCGAGGGCTCCTCTCGGCTGCTGCCACAATGGCTTGCTCTGGGCCCGCAAAATGATGGACGACTCCAGCGTGGTGCAACGACGGCCTCCTCTGGCTCAGCGAAGGGCTCCTCCACGCCGCTGCGATGATGGGCTCCTGCGGCACGGCACGGCACGATGAAGGGCTCCACCCTGGTGGCACGACGATGGGCTCCTCTGGGGCGGCGCGATGATGGGCTCCTCCACGCCTCCACAACGATGGCCTCCACTCCAGGGCGGCGCACCGAAGGGCTCCTCCGGGCTGTCACGGTGAAGTACTCCTCTAGCACAGTATGGCAAAGGCCTCTTCCAGGGCGCCATTAAAGAAGGGCTCCTCCGGGCCACACACATTAGGGGCTCCTCAAGCGCGGCACAACCAGGGGCTCCTCCAGGATGGCACACTGAAGCCTCCTACGCGATGGAACGGCAATGGCCTCCTCTGCAGCAGTGTGCCAAACGCATCCGCTGCGGCGCCATGGCAAAGGGCTCCTCCAGCACTCTGCACCAAAGGGCTCCTCCGGCTCGGCGCAACGATGGGACCCTCCAGGAAACCACGGCAAAGAGCTCCTCTGCAGGGGCGCATTCAACTGCTCCTCCAGCGCACCGCCACCTTGGGCTCCTCCAAGGAAGTATCATGAAGGCCGCCTCCGGCACGGCACGACAAAGGGCCCCTACAATGTGGCATGCTGAAGGGCGCCTCGGCGGTGGCACATACAAAGGCTTCTGCGCACCGGCACGGCAAAGGCCTCTTCCGTGGCAGCGCGGGGAAGGGCTCCGCCGCGGCAGCGCCACTAAGGCCTCTTGCAAGGCGGCGCAATTTGTGGCTCCTCCGACGCGGCCCGACAATGTCCTCCTCTGGCGTGGCACACAGTGGAGGACTCCTACGGCGTGGCACAGCAAACGCCTGCTCCAGAGCGCTCTGACAAAGGCCTCTCTGGGGCCGCACCACAAAAGGCTCCTCTGGGGCTGTGCAGCCAAGGGCTCCTCCAGGCTGCCACAGAAAAGGCTTCCTCCGCAGCGCTGCGATGATGGCCTCCTCTCCAGGGCTGCCGGACTATGGCCTCCTCTGGCCCGGCACAATGAAGGGCTCCTCCGGCGCTGCGCGATGACAGGCCCCACCATCAAGGTGCCATGAGGGCCTCCTCCGCATCGCGGCAAGGAGTGACTCCCACAGGAACTGCGCGACCTGATGAATCACTCCTCCAGGGCAGCACGACGGCGGGCTCCTCCGCAGCGGACCAATGGAGGCCTAATTGCTGCGCAGCACCATGACGGGCTCCTCCAGGGCGGCAACACAACGGCCTCCTCGTACAATACACACCACACCAAAGACACTACTCCACAAAATACATGACAAGACTTACAAGATACACACAAGACAGGACAAAATACATTGCATTGCATTACATACAATACAATACAATACAACACAGTAGAAAATATATTACAATACCAAATACAGTGCAATACCAAATAGACAAGGAGGACGATACAATACAACACACGCAACATAAGACAACACGCAAACTATCATACAATACAGTACATACACTACCCAAAAAAAAGAAATACCATAACCTAACCGAAGATACATACAATACAGTGCAATACAGAGCATACAAGACAATTCAAAACACCTCCAATACAATACCTACAGTACACCAGAAAACACACACAAATATACAACACGTACAGAACACCACGTACAATACAACACAGACAATACAACACAATGCTATACACAAAATACAGTAAACACCACGCCATACACTACATCTCTTTCAACAACACCATAATTACAACACACATGAGAAGATACAACACAACAGGGCAAAAAACAAAATACAAGACAGACAAGACAATAAACACACAAGACAGATATACAGTCTACAGTACAAGAAATACCACAACAGACAATAACATACATACCATACACAATACAAAGCGCAAGAAAAAGCACAGCACAACACGAACTACAGCACAATACAAACCAGACTACGGGACAACACAAGACATGCAACACGAGAATTACCAGAACAGGCAAGAAAACACAGACAAGACAACGCAAGGCAACACAGAGGAACAAAATAGAATAGAAAATAAATACAGTCCCATACAAATCCCAATCCAAGACGTACAATACTACACAATACACACCATACCATCAATACCAGACGCTACGGCGGGGACGCGCTGTCAGGGGCTCCTCTGGACGGGCGCCATCATGGGGTCCTCAGGCGTGGCGTGAGGAGGGGCTCCAAGAAGACCTGGGCACGCTGATGAAGAACTCCTCCTGAGCGGCGTGACGACAGGCTCGTCCGGCACAGCGTGATGAGGGACTCCTCCAGGGCGGCGCAAGCAATACATAATGCAATATCAGCAACACAAGTAAATGTAATACAATGCCTCCAATACAGACAAGATGGTAGAGATACTAGGATACAATGCAGACACTTTGATACATAACACTTAATAAATACTCTATCATACAAGAAAAGCCATACCACACCGAATGCAATACAAAATACAATACACAATGCACAAAAAGCTATGGTACAGTACAATTAATACAATACAATTTAAAAAATACAACACAAACAATACCATATCACACTAAGCAACACACACAATGCGTACCACACAAGACCAGGCAATAACTTACATCACTATAGGATACCATACAATAAAATAATAACCATAATATACCATATTATAATTAATATACCATACAATACCATGCAATACCCTACCCTTCAACACCTGTCACATTTACAATATATAACATACATTACACTATATACAATACAGTATACAATAGCAACATAAACAGTTCAAAATACAACACATACCATACTACACATATGCAACACCACAGGGAATACAATACACTACAATACATAAAG
Organism: Vanellus vanellus; assembly: GCF_965231255.1. Taxonomy (NCBI): domain Eukaryota; kingdom Metazoa; phylum Chordata; class Aves; order Charadriiformes; family Charadriidae; genus Vanellus; species Vanellus vanellus. The sequence continues at coordinate 10,333,545 of NC_138907.1, forward strand.
TACAATAAACTCCATGCCACGCACTAAATAGATTTAAACAACACGATACGTACAATACAGACAAGGTACAATAATATAGAACACAAACGGTACAATTTATGCAACTTGATACAATATATTCCTTACCCTAAAATATATACCAGACATGCATTACAATACCAGAAGGACAATAAACACGGTACCATAGCCTATGCGAGCCCATACAATACAATACCAGAAATACCACACCACAGAACCCATACAGGGGCAAGACGCAAAGGGCTCTTCCGTGACGGAGCCACAGAGGGCTCCTCCAGCACGGCACGGTGAAGGCCTCCTGCGGCAAGGCACGATCAAGGGCTCCAAGAAGACCTGCGCGCTGCGATGAACAACTCCACCAGGATGGCACAAAAACGGGCTCCTCCGGGCTGCCGCTGTGAAGGGCTCCCCAGGCGCACCACAGCAAAGGGCTCCTGTTTCTGGGCTGCTGCAACGATGCTCTCCGCCCGGGGCAGAGGGATGAAGGGCTCTTCCGGCGCAGCACGATGAAGGACTCCTCCCAGGTGGCACGACGAAGGGCTCCTCTGCAGCGGCAGGACAATGGGCTCCTATGCCGCAGCAAGACAAACGGCTCCTCCGCAGCGCTGCGATGAACGGCTCTTCCGGGCTGCTGTGCTGAATGGCTCCTCCAGCTTGGCGCAACAATGGGCTCCTCCAAGGCGGCGCCGTGAAGGGCTCCTCTGCAGCGGCGAGACGATGGCCTCCTACGGGGTAGCGTGGCAAAGGGCTGCTCCGGAGCGGGGCAATGAACGGCTCCTCTGGGCTGCTGCGGTGAATGGCTCCTCCAGCTTGGCGCAACAATGGGCTCCTCCAAGGCGGCGCCAGGAAGGGCTCCTCAGAGCTCACACAGTGATCGAGGGCTCCTCTCGGCTGCTGCCACAATGGCTTGCTCTGGGCCCGCAAAATGATGGACGACTCCGGCGTGGTGCAACGACGGCCTCCTCTGGCTCAGCGAAGGGCTCCTCCACGCCGCTGCGATGATGGGCTCCTCTGGTGCAGCATGCTAAAGGGCTCCTGCGGCACGGCACGGCACGGCACGATGAAGGGCTCCACCCTGGTGGCACGACGATGGGCTCCTCTGGGGCGGCGCGATGATGGGCTCCTCCACGCCTCCACAACGATGGCCTCCACTCCAGGGCGGCGCACCGAAGGGCTCCTCCGGGCTGTCACGGTGAAGTACTCCTCTGGCACAGTATGGCAAAGGCCTCCTCCAGGGCGCCATTAAAGAAGGGCTCCTCCGGGCCACACACATTAGGGGCTCCTCAAGCGCGGCACAACCAGGGGCTCCTCCAGGATGGCACACTGAAGCCTCCTACGCGATGGAACGGCAATGGCCTCCTCTGCAGCAGTGTGCCAAACGCATCCGCTGCGGCGCCATGGCAAAGGGCTCCTCCAGCACTCTGCACCAAAGGGCTCCTCCGGCTCGGCGCAACGATGGGACCCTCCAGGAAACCACGGCAAAGAGCTCCTCTGCAGGGGCGCATTCAACTGCTCCTCCAGCGCACCGCCACCTTGGGCTCCTCCAAGGAAGTATCATGAAGGCCGCCTCCGGCACGGCACGACAAAGGGCCCCTACAATGTGGCATGCTGAAGGGCGCCTCGGCGGTGGATCATACAAAGGCTTCTGCGCACCGGCACGGCAAAGGCCTCTTCCATGGCAGCGCGGGGAAGGGCTCCGCCGCGGCAGCGCCACTAAGGCCTCTTGCAAGGAGGCGCAATTTGTGGCTCCTCCGACGCGGCCCGACAATGTCCTCCTCTGGCGTGGCACACAGTGGAGGACTCCTACGGCGTGGCACAGCAAACGCCTGCTCCAGAGCGCTCTGACAAAGGCCTCTCTGGGGCCGCACCACAAAAGGCTCCTCTGGGGCTGTGCAGCCAAGGGCTCCTCCAGGCTGCCACAGAAAAGGCTTCCTCCGCAGCGCTGCGATGATGGCCTCCTCTCCAGGGCTGCCGGACTATGGCCTCCTCTGGCCCGGCACAATGAAGGGCTCCTCCGGCGCTGCGCGATGACAGGCCCCACCATCAAGGTGCCATGAGGGCCTCCTCCGCATCGCAGCAAGGAGTGACTCCCACAGGAACTGCGCGACCTGATGAATCACTCCTCCAGGGCAGCACGACGGCGGGCTCCTCCGCAGCGGACCAATGGAGGCCTAATTGCTGCGCAGCACCATGACGGGCTCCTCCAGGGCGGCAACACAACGGCCTCCTCGTACAATACACACCACACCAAAGACACTACTCCACAAAATACATGACAAGACTTACAAGATACACACAAGACAGGACAAAATACATTGCATTGCATTACATACAATACAATACAATACAACACAGTAGAAAATATATTACAATACCAAATACAGTGCAATACCAAATAGACAAGGAGGACGATACAATACAACACACGCAACATAAGACAACACGCAAACTATCATACAATACAGTACATACACTACCCAAAAAAAAGAAATACCATAACCTAACCGAAGATACATACAATACAGTGCAATACAGAGCATACAAGACAATACAAAACACCTCCAATACAATACCTACAGTACACCAGAAAACACACACAAATATACAACACGTACAGAACACCACGTACAATACAACACAGACAATACAACACAATGCTATACACAAAATACAGTAAACACCACGCCATACACTACATCTCTTTCAACAACACCATAATTACAACACACATGAGAAGATACAACACAACAGGGCAAAAAACAAAATACAAGACAGACAAGACAATAAACACACAAGACAGATATACAGTCTACAGTACAAGAAATACCACAACAGACAATAACATACATACCATACACAATACAAAGCGCAAGAAAAAGCACAGCACAACACGAACTACAGCACAATACAAACCAGACTACGGGACAACACAAGACATGCAACACGAGAATTACCAGAACAGGCAAGAAAACACAGACAAGACAACGCAAGGCAACACAGAGGAACAAAATAGAATAGAAAATAAATACAGTCCCATACAAATCCCAATCCAAGACGTACAATACTACACAATACACACCATACCATCAATACCAGACGCTACGGCGGGGACGCGCTGTCAGGGGCTCCTCTGGACGGGCGCCATCATGGGGTCCTCAGGCGTGGCGTGAGGAGGGGCTCCAAGAAGACCTGGGCACGCTGATGAAGAACTCCTCCTGAGCGGCGTGACGACAGGCTCGTCCGGCACAGCGTGATGAGGGACTCCTCCAGGGCGGCGCAAGCAATACATAACGCAATATCAGCAACACAAGTAAATGTAATACAATGCCTCCAATACAGACAAGATGGTAGAGATACTAGGATACAATGCAGACACTTTGATACATAACACTTAATAAATACTCTATCATACAAGAAAAGCCATACCACAGCGAATGCAATACAAAATACAATACACAATGCACAAAAAGCTATGGTACAGTACAATTAATACAATACAATTTAAAAAATACAACACAAACAATACCATATCACACTAAGCAACACACACAATGCGTACCACACAAGACCAGGCAATAACTTACATCACTATAGGATACCATACAATAAAATAATAACCATAATATACCATATTATAATTAATATACCATACAATACCATGCAATACCCTACCCTTCAACACCTGTCACATTTACAATATATAACATACATTACACTATATACAATACAGTATACAATAGCAACATAAACAGTTCAAAATACAACACATACCATACTACACATATGCAACACCACAGGGAATACAATACACTACAATACATGAAGTACAATAAACTCCATGCCACGCACTAAATAGATTTAAACAACACGATACGTACAATACAGACAAGGTACAATAATATAGAACACAAACGGTACAATTTATGCAACTTGATACAATACATTCCTTACCCTAAAATATATACCAGACCTGCATTACAATACCAGAAGGACAATAAACACGGTACCATAGCCTATGCGAGCCCATACAATACAATACCAGAAATACCACACCACAGAACCCATACAGGGGCAAGACGCAAAGGGCTCTTCCGTGACGGAGCCACAGAGGGCTCCTCCAGCACGGCACGGTGAAGGCCTCCTGCGGCAAGGCACGATCAAGGGCTCCAAGAAGACCTGCGCGCTGCGATGAACAACTCCACCAGGATGGCACAAAAACGGGCTCCTCCGGGCTGCCGCTGTGAAGGGCTCCCCAGGCGCACCACAGCAAAGGGCTCCTGTTTCTGGGCTGCTGCAACGATGCTCTCCGCCCGGGGCAGAGGGATGAAGGGCTCTTCCGGCGCAGCACGATGAAGGACTCCTCCCAGGTGGCACGACGAAGGGCTCCTCTGCAGCGGCAGGACAATGGGCTCCTATGCCGCAGCAAGACAAACGGCTCCTCCGCAGCGCTGCGATGAACGGCTCTTCCGGGCTGCTGTGCTGAATGGCTCCTCCAGCTTGGCGCAACAATGGGCTCCTCCAAGGCGGCGCCGTGAAGGGCTCCTCTGCAGCGGCGAGACGATGGCCTCCTACGGGGTAGCGTGGCAAAGGGCTGCTCCGGAGCGGGGCAATGAACGGCTCCTCTGGGCTGCTGCGGTGAATGGCTCCTCCAGCTTGGCGCAACAATGGGCTCCTCCAAGGCGGCGCCAGGAAGGGCTCCTCAGAGCTCACACAGTGATCGAGGGCTCCTCTCGGCTGCTGCCACAATGGCTTGCTCTGGGCCCGCAAAATGATGGACGACTCCGGCGTGGTGCAACGACGGCCTCCTCTGGCTCAGCGAAGGGCTCCTCCACGCCGCTGTGATGATGGGCTCCACTGGTGCAGCATGCTAAAGGGCTCCTGCGGCACGGCACGGCACGGCACGATGAAGGGCTCCACCCTGGTGGCACGACGATGGGCTCCTCTGGGGCGGCGCGATGATGGGCTCCTCCACGCCTCCACAACGATGGCCTCCACTCCAGGGCAGCGCACCGAAGGGCTCCTCCGGGCTGTCACGGTGAAGTACTCCTCTGGCACAGTATGGCAAAGGCCTCCTCCAGGGCGCCATTAAAGAAGGGCTCCTCCGGGCCACACACATTAGGGGCTCCTCAAGCGCGGCACAACCAGGGGCTCCTCCAGGATGGCACACTGAAGCCTCCTACGCGATGGAACGGCAATGGCCTCCTCTGCAGCAGTGTGCCAAACGCATCCGCTGCGGCGCCATGGCAAAGGGCTCCTCCAGCACTCTGCACCAAAGGGCTCCTCCGGCTCGGCGCAACGATGGGACCCTCCAGGAAACCACGGCAAAGAGCTCCTCTGCAGGGGCGCATTCAACTGCTCCTCCAGCGCACCGCCACCTTGGGCTCCTCCAAGGAAGTATCATGAAGGCCGCCTCCGGCACGGCATGACAAAGGGCCCCTACAATGTGGCATGCTGAAGGGCGCCTCGGCGGTGGCACATACAAAGGCTTCTGCGCACCGGCACGGCAAAGGCCTCTTCCGTGGCAGCGCGGGGAAGGGCTCCGCCGCGGCAGCGCCACTAAGGCCTCTTGCAAGGCGGCGCAATTTGTGGCTCCTCCGACGCGGCCCGACAATGTCCTCCTCTGGCGTGGCACACAGTGGAGGACTCCTACGGCGTGGCACAGCAAACGCCTGCTCCAGAGCGCTCTGACAAAGGCCTCTCTGGGGCCGCACCACAAAAGGCTCCTCTGGGGCTGTGCAGCCAAGGGCTCCTCCAGGCTGCCACAGAAAAGGCTTCCTCCGCAGCGCTGCGATGATGGCCTCCTCTCCAGGGCTGCTGGACTATGGCCTCCTCTGGCCCGGCACAATGAAGGGCTCCTCCGGCGCTGCGCGATGACAGGCCCCACCATCAAGGTGCCATGAGGGCCTCCTCCGCATCGCGGCAAGGAGTGACTCCCACAGGAACTGCGCGACCTGATGAATCACTCCTCCAGGGCAGCACGACGGCGGGCTCCTCCGCAGCGGACCAATGGAGGCCTAATTGCTGCGCAGCACCATGACGGGCTCCTCCAGGGCGGCAACACAACGGCCTCCTCGTACAATACACACCACACCAAAGACACTACTCCACAAAATACATGACAAGACTTACAAGATACACACAAGACAGGACAAAATACATTGCATTGCATTACATACAATACAATACAATACAATACAACACAGTAGAAAATATATTACAATACCAAATACAGTGCAATACCAAATAGACAAGGAGGACGATACAATACAACACACGCAACATAAGACAACACGCAAACTATCATACAATACAGTACATACACTACCCAAAAAAAAGAAATACCATAACCTAACCGAAGATACATACAATACAGTGCAATACAGAGCATACAAGACAATACAAAACACCTCCAATACAATACCTACAGTACACCAGAAAACACACACAAATATACAACACGTACAGAACACCACGTACAATACAACACAGACAATACAACACAATGCTATACACAAAATACAGTAAACACCACGCCATACACTACATCTCTTTCAACAACACCATAATTACAACACACATGAGAAGATACAACACAACAGGGCAAAAAACAAAATACAAGACAGACAAGACAATAAACACACAAGACAGATATACAGTCTACAGTACAAGAAATACCACAACAGACAATAACATACATACCATACACAATACAAAGCGCAAGAAAAAGCACAGCACAACACGAACTACAGCACAATACAAACCAGACTACGGGACAACACAAGACATGCAACACGAGAATTACCAGAACAGGCAAGAAAACACAGACAAGACAACGCAAGGCAACACAGAGGAACAAAATAGAATAGAAAATAAATACAGTCCCATACAAATCCCAATCCAAGACGTACAATACTACACAATACACACCATACCATCAATACCAGACGCTACGGCGGGGACGCGCTGTCAGGGGCTCCTCTGGACGGGCGCCATCATGGGGTCCTCAGGCGTGGCGTGAGGAGGGGCTCCAAGAAGACATGGGCACGCTGATGAAGAACTCCTCCTGAGCGGCGTGACGACAGGCTCGTCCGGCACAGCGTGATGAGGGACTCCTCCAGGGCGGCGCAAGCAATACATAATGCAATATAAGCAACACAAGTAAATGTAATACAATGCCTCCAATACAGACAAGATGGTAGAGATACTAGGATACAATGCAGACACTTTGATACATAACACTTAATAAATACTCTATCATACAAGAAAAGCCATACCACAGCGAATGCAATACAAAATACAATACACAATGCACAAAAAGCTATGGTACAGTACAATTAATACAATACAATTTAAAAAATACAACACAAACAATACCATATCACACTAAGCAACACACACAATGCGTACCACACAAGACCAGGCAATAACTTACATCACTATAAGTTACCATACAATAAAATAATAACCATAATATACCATATTATAATTAATATACCATACAATACCATGCAATACCCTACCCTTCAACACCTGTCACATTTACAATATATAACATACATTACACTATATACAATACAGTATACAATAGCAACATAAACAGTTCAAAATACAACACATACCATACTACACATATGCAACACCACAGGGAATACAATACACTACAATACATAAAGTACAATAAACTCCATGCCACGCACTAAATAGATTTAAACAACACGATACGTACAATACAGACAAGGTACAATAATATAGAACACAAACGGTACAATTTATGCAACTTGATACAATATATTCCTTACCCTAAAATATATACCAGACCTGCATTACAATACCAGAAGGACAATAAACACGGTACCATAGCCTATGCGAGCCCATACAATACAATACCAGAAATACCACACCACAGAACCCATACAGGGGCAAGACGCAAAGGGCTCTTCCGTGACGGAGCCACAGAGGGCTCCTCCAGCACGGCACGGTGAAGGCCTCCTGCGGCAAGGCACGATCAAGGGCTCCAAGAAGACCTGCGCGCTGCGATGAACAACTCCACCAGGATGGCACAAAAACGGGCTCCTCCGGGCTGCCGCTGTGAAGGGCTCCCCAGGCGCACCACAGCAAAGGGCTCCTGTTTCTGGGCTGCTGCAACGATGCTCTCCGCCCGGGGCAGAGGGATGAAGGGCTCTTCCGGCGCAGCACGATGAAGGACTCCTCCCAGGTGGCACGACGAAGGGCTCCTCTGCAGCGGCAGGACAATGGGCTCCTATGCCGCAGCAAGACAAACGGCTCCTCCGCAGCGCTGCGATGAACGGCTCTTCCGGGCTGCTGTGCTGAATGGCTCCTCCAGCTTGGCGCAACAATGGGCTCCTCCAAGGCGGCGCCGTGAAGGGCTCCTCTGCAGCGGCGTGACGATGGCCTCCTACGGGGTAGCGTGGCAAAGGGCTGCTCCAGAGCGGCGCAATGAACGGCTCCTCTGGGCTGCTGCGGTGAATGGCTCCTCCAGCTTGGCGCAACAATGGGCTCCTCCAAGGCGGTGCCAGGAAGGGCTCCTCAGAGCTCACACAGTGATCGAGGGCTCCTCTCGGCTGCTGCCACAATGGCTTGCTCTGGGCCCGCAAAATGATGGACGACTCCGGCGTGGTGCAACGACGGCCTCCTCTGGCTCAGCGAAGGGCTCCTCCACGCCGCTGCGATGATGGGCTCCTCTGGTGCAGCATGCTAAAGGGCTCCTGCGGCACGGCACGGCACGATGAAGGGCTCCACCCTGGTGGCACGACGATGGGCTCCTCTGGGGCGGCGCGATGATGGGCTCCTCCACGCCTCCACAACGATGGCCTCCACTCCAGGGCGGCGCACCGAAGGGCTCCTCCGGGCTGTCACGGTGAAGTACTCCTCTGGCACAGTATGGCAAAGGCCTCCTCCAGGGCGCCATTAAAGAAGGGCTCCTCCGGGCCACACACATTAGGGGCTCCTCAAGCGCGGCACAACCAGGGGCTCCTCCAGGATGGCACACTGAAGCCTCCTACGCGATGGAACGGCAATGGCCTCCTCTGCAGCAGTGTGCCAAACGCATCCGCTGCGGCGCCATGGCAAAGGGCTCCTCCAGCACTCTGCACCAAAGGGCTCCTCCGGCTCGGCGCAACGATGGGACCCTCCAGGAAACCACGGCAAAGAGCTCCTCTGCAGGGGCGCATTCAACTGCTCCTCCAGCGCACTGCCACCTTGGGCTCCTCCAAGGAAGTATCATGAAGGCCGCCTCCGGCACGGCACGACAAAGGGCCCCTACAATGTGGCATGCTGAAGGGCGCCTCGGCGGTGGCACATACAAAGGCTTCTGCGCACCGGCACGGCAAAGGCCTCTTCCGTGGCAGCGCGGGGAAGGGCTCCGCCGCGGCAGCGCCACTAAGGCCTCTTGCAAGGCGGCGCAATTTGTGGCTCCTCCGACGCGGCCCGACAATGTCCTCCTCTGGCGTGGCACACAGTGGAGGACTCCTACGGCGTGGCACAGCAAACGCCTGCTCCAGAGCGCTCTGACAAAGGCCTCTCTGGGGCCGCACCACAAAAGGCTCCTCTGGGGCTGTGCAGCCAAGGGCTCCTCCAGGCTGCCACAGAAAAGGCTTCCTCCGCAGCGCTGCGATGATGGCCTCCTCTCCAGGGCTGCCGGACTATGGCCTCCTCTGGCCCGGCACAATGAAGGGCTCCTCCGGCGCTGCGCGATGACAGGCCCCACCATCAAGGTGCCATGAGGGCCTCCTCCGCATCGCGGCAAGGAGTGACTCCCACAGGAACTGCGCGACCTGATGAATCACTCCTCCAGGGCAGCACGACGGCGGGCTCCTCCGCAGCAGACCAATGGAGGCCTAATTGCTGCGCAGCACCATGACGGGCTCCTCCAGGGCGGCAACACAACGGCCTCCTCGTACAATACACACCACACCAAAGACACTACTCCACAAAATACATGACAAGACTTACAAGATACACACAAGACAGGACAAAATACATTGCATTGCATTACATACAATACAATACAATACAACACAGTAGAAAATATATTACAATACCAAATACAGTGCAATACCAAATAGACAAGGAGGACGATACAATACAACACACGCAACATAAGACAACACGCAAACTATCATACAATACAGTACATACACTACCCAAAAAAAAGAAATACCATAACCTAACCGAAGATACATACAATACAGTGCAATACAGAGCATACAAGACAATACAAAACACCTCCAATACAATACCTACAGTACACCAGAAAACACACACAAATATACAACACGTACAGAACACCACGTACAATACAACACAGACAATACAACACAATGCTATACACAAAATACAGTAAACACCACGCCATACACTACATCTCTTTCAACAACACCATAATTACAACACACATGAGAAGATACAACACAACAGGGCAAAAAACAAAATACAAGACAGACAAGACAATAAACACACAAGACAGATATACAGTCTACAGTACAAGAAATACCACAACAGACAATAACATACATACCATACACAATACAAAGCGCAAGAAAAAGCACAGCACAACACGAACTACAGCACAATACAAACCAGACTACGGGACAACACAAGACATGCAACACGAGAATTACCAGAACAGGCAAGAAAACACAGACAAGACAACGCAAGGCAACACAGAGGAACAAAATAGAATAGAAAATAAATACAGTCCCATACAAATCCCAATCCAAGACGTACAATACTACACAATACACACCATACCATCAATACCAGACGCTACGGCGGGGACGCGCTGTCAGGGGCTCCTCTGGACGGGCGCCATCATGGGGTCCTCAGGCGTGGCGTGAGGAGGGGCTCCAAGAAGACCTGGGCACGCTGATGAAGAACTCCTCCTGAGCGGCGTGACGACAGGCTCGTCCGGCACAGCGTGATGAGGGACTCCTCCAGGGCGGCGCAAGCAATACATAATGCAATATAAGCAACACAAGTAAATGTAATACAATGCCTCCAATACAGACAAGATGGTAGAGATACTAGGATACAATGCAGACACTTTGATACATAACACTTAATAAATACTCTATCATACAAGAAAAGCCATACCACACCGAATGCAATACAAAATACAATACACAATGCACAAAAAGCTATGGTACAGTACAATTAATACAATACAATTTAAAAAATACAACACAAACAATACCATATCACACTAAGCAACACACACAATGCGTACCACACAAGACCAGGCAATAACTTACATCACTATAGGATACCATACAATAAAATAATAACCATAATATACCATATTATAATTAATATACCATACAATACCATGCAATACCCTACCCTTCAACACCTGTCACATTTACAATATATAACATACATTACACTATATACAATACAGTATACAATAGCAACATAAACAGTTCAAAATACAACACATACCATACTACACATATGCAACACCACAGGGAATACAATACACTACAATACATAAAGTACAATAAACTCCATGCCACGCACTAAATAGATTTAAACAACACGATACGTACAATACAGACAAGGTACAATAATATAGAACACAAACGGTACAATTTATGCAACTTGATACAATATATTCCTTACCCTAAAATATATACCAGACCTGCATTACAATACCAGAAGGACAATAAACACGGTACCATAGCCTATGCGAGCCCATACAATACAATACCAGAAATACCACACCACAGAACCCATACAGGGGCAAGACGCAAAGGGCTCTTCCGTGACGGAGCCACAGAGGGCTCCTCCAGCACGGCACGGTGAAGGCCTCCTGCGGCAAGGCACGATCAAGGGCTCCAAGAAGACCTGCGCGCTGCGATGAACAACTCCACCAGGATGGCACAAAAACGGGCTCCTCCGGGCTGCCGCTGTGAAGGGCTCCCCAGGCGCACCACAGCAAAGGGCTCCTGTTTCTGGGCTGCTGCAACGATGCTCTCCGCCCGGGGCAGAGGGATGAAGGGCTCTTCCGGCGCAGCACGATGAAGGACTCCTCCCAGGTGGCACGACGAAGGGCTCCTCTGCAGCGGCAGGACAATGGGCTCCTATGCCGCAGCAAGACAAACGGCTCCTCCGCAGCGCTGCGATGAACGGCTCTTCCGGGCTGCTGTGCTGAATGGCTCCTCCAGCTTGGCGCAACAATGGGCTCCTCCAAGGCGGCGCCGTGAAGGGCTCCTCTGCAGCGGCGTGACGATGGCCTCCTACGGGGTAGCGTGGCAAAGGGCTGCTCCAGAGCGGCGCAATGAACGGCTCCTCTGGGCTGCTGCGGTGAATGGCTCCTCCAGCTTGGCGCAACAATGGGCTCCTCCAAGGCGGTGCCAGGAAGGGCTCCTCAGAGCTCACACAGTGATCGAGGGCTCCTCTCGGCTGCTGCCACAATGGCTTGCTCTGGGCCCGCAAAATGATGGACGACTCCGGCGTGGTGCAACGACGGCCTCCTCTGGCTCAGCGAAGGGCTCCTCCACGCCGCTGCGATGATGGGCTCCTCTGGTGCAGCATGCTAAAGGGCTCCTGCGGCACGGCACGGCACGATGAAGGGCTCCACCCTGGTGGCACGACGATGGGCTCCTCTGGGGCGGCGCGATGATGGGCTCCTCCACGCCTCCACAACGATGGCCTCCACTCCAGGGCGGCGCACCGAAGGGCTCCTCCGGGCTGTCACGGTGAAGTACTCCTCTGGCACAGTATGGCAAAGGCCTCCTCCAGGGCGCCATTAAAGAAGGGCTCCTCCGGGCCACACACATTAGGGGCTCCTCAAGCGCGGCACAACCAGGGGCTCCTCCAGGATGGCACACTGAAGCCTCCTACGCGATGGAACGGCAATGGCCTCCTCTGCAGCAGTGTGCCAAACGCATCCGCTGCGGCGCCATGGCAAAGGGCTCCTCCAGCACTCTGCACCAAAGGGCTCCTCCGGCTCGGCGCAACGATGGGACCCTCCAGGAAACCACGGCAAAGAGCTCCTCTGCAGGGGCGCATTCAACTGCTCCTCCAGCGCACTGCCACCTTGGGCTCCTCCAAGGAAGTATCATGAAGGCCGCCTCCGGCACGGCACGACAAAGGGCCCCTACAATGTGGCATGCTGAAGGGCGCCTCGGCGGTGGCACATACAAAGGCTTCTGCGCACCGGCACGGCAAAGGCCTCTTCCGTGGCAGCGCGGGGAAGGGCTCCGCCGCGGCAGCGCCACTAAGGCCTCTTGCAAGGCGGCGCAATTTGTGGCTCCTCCGACGCGGCCCGACAATGTCCTCCTCTGGCGTGGCACACAGTGGAGGACTCCTACGGCGTGGCACAGCAAACGCCTGCTCCAGAGCGCTCTGACAAAGGCCTCTCTGGGGCCGCACCACAAAAGGCTCCTCTGGGGCTGTGCAGCCAAGGGCTCCTCCAGGCTGCCACAGAAAAGGCTTCCTCCGCAGCGCTGCGATGATGGCCTCCTCTCCAGGGCTGCCGGACTATGGCCTCCTCTGGCCCGGCACAATGAAGGGCTCCTCCGGCGCTGCGCGATGACAGGCCCCACCATCAAGGTGCCATGAGGGCCTCCTCCGCATCGCGGCAAGGAGTGACTCCCACAGGAACTGCGCGACCTGATGAATCACTCCTCCAGGGCAGCACGACGGCGGGCTCCTCCGCAGCGGACCAATGGAGGCCTAATTGCTGCGCAGCACCATGACGGGCTCCTCCAGGGCGGCAACACAACGGCCTCCTCGTACAATACACACCACACCAAAGACACTACTCCACAAAATACATGACAAGACTTACAAGATACACACAAGACAGGACAAAATACATTGCATTGCATTACATACAATACAATACAATACAACACAGTAGAAAATATATTACAATACCAAATACAGTGCAATACCAAATAGACAAGGAGGACGATACAATACAACACACGCAACATAAGACAACACGCAAACTATCATACAATACAGTACATACACTACCCAAAAAAAAGAAATACCATAACCTAACCGAAGATACATACAATACAGTGCAATACAGAGCATACAAGACAATACAAAACACCTCCAATACAATACCTACAGTACACCAGAAAACACACACAAATATACAACACGTACAGAACACCACGTACAATACAACACAGACAATACAACACAATGCTATACACAAAATACAGTAAACACCACGCCATACACTACATCTCTTTCAACAACACCATAATTACAACACACATGAGAAGATACAACACAACAGGGCAAAAAACAAAATACAAGACAGACAAGACAATAAACACACAAGACAGATATACAGTCTACAGTACAAGAAATACCACAACAGACAATAACATACATACCATACACAATACAAAGCGCAAGAAAAAGCACAGCACAACACGAACTACAGCACAATACAAACCAGACTACGGGACAACACAAGACATGCAACACGAGAATTACCAGAACAGGCAAGAAAACACAGACAAGACAACGCAAGGCAACACAGAGGAACAAAATAGAATAGAAAATAAATACAGTCCCATACAAATCCCAATCCAAGACGTACAATACTACACAATACACACCATACCATCAATACCAGACGCTACGGCGGGGACGCGCTGTCAGGGGCTCCTCTGGACGGGCGCCATCATGGGGTCCTCAGGCGTGGCGTGAGGAGGGGCTCCAAGAAGACCTGGGCACGCTGATGAAGAACTCCTCCTGAGCGGCGTGACGACAGGCTCGTCCGGCACAGCGTGATGAGGGACTCCTCCAGGGCGGCGCAAGCAATACATAATGCAATATAAGCAACACAAGTAAATGTAATACAATGCCTCCAATACAGACAAGATGGTAGAGATACTAGGATACAATGCAGACACTTTGATACATAACACTTAATAAATACTCTATCATACAAGAAAAGCCATACCACAGCGAATGCAATACAAAATACAATACACAATGCACAAAAAGCTATGGTACAGTACAATTAATACAATACAATTTAAAAAATACAACACAAACAATACCATATCACACTAAGCAACACACACAATGCGTACCACACAAGACCAGGCAATAACTTACATCACTATAGGATACCATACAATAAAATAATAACCATAATATACCATATTATAATTAATATACCATACAATACCATGCAATACCCTACCCTTCAACACCTGTCACATTTACAATATATAACATACATTACACTATATACAATACAGTATACAATAGCAACATAAACAGTTCAAAATACAACACATACCATACTACACATATGCAACACCACAGGGAATACAATACACTACAATACATAAAGTACAATAAACTCCATGCCACGCACTAAATAGATTTAAACAACACGATACGTACAATACAGACAAGGTACAATAATATAGAACACAAACGGTACAATTTATGCAACTTGATACAATATATTCCTTACCCTAAAATATATACCAGACCTGCATTACAATACCAGAAGGACAATAAACACGGTACCATAGCCTATGCGAGCCCATACAATACAATACCAGAAATACCACACCACAGAACCCATACAGGGGCAAGACGCAAAGGGCTCTTCCGTGACGGAGCCACAGAGGGCTCCTCCAGCACGGCACGGTGAAGGCCTCCTGCGGCAAGGCACGATCAAGGGCTCCAAGAAGACCTGCGCGCTGCGATGAACAACTCCACCAGGATGGCACAAAAACGGGCTCCTCCGGGCTGCCGCTGTGAAGGGCTCCCCAGGCGCACCACAGCAAAGGGCTCCTGTTTCTGGGCTGCTGCAACGATGCTCTCCGCCCGGGGCAGAGGGATGAAGGGCTCTTCCGGCGCAGCACGATGAAGGACTCCTCCCAGGTGGCACGACGAAGGGCTCCTCTGCAGCGGCAGGACAATGGGCTCCTATGCCGCAGCAAGACAAACGGCTCCTCCGCAGCGCTGCGATGAACGGCTCTTCCGGGCTGCTGTGCTGAATGGCTCCTCCAGCTTGGCGCAACAATGGGCTCCTCCAAGGCGGCGCCGTGAAGGGCTCCTCTGCAGCGGCGTGACGATGGCCTCCTACGGGGTAGCGTGGCAAAGGGCTGCTCCAGAGCGGCGCAATGAACGGCTCCTCTGGGCTGCTGCGGTGAATGGCTCCTCCAGCTTGGCGCAACAATGGGCTCCTCCAAGGCGGTGCCAGGAAGGGCTCCTCAGAGCTCACACAGTGATCGAGGGCTCCTCTCGGCTGCTGCCACAATGGCTTGCTCTGGGCCCGCAAAATGATGGACGACTCCGGCGTGGTGCAACGACGGCCTCCTCTGGCTCAGCGAAGGGCTCCTCCACGCCGCTGCGATGATGGGCTCCTGCGGCACGGCACGGCACGATGAAGGGCTCCACCCTGGTGGCACGACGATGGGCTCCTCTGGGGCGGCGCGATGATGGGCTCCTCCACGCCTCCACAACGATGGCCTCCACTCCAGGGCGGCGCACCGAAGGGCTCCTCCGGGCTGTCACGGTGAAGTACTCCTCTAGCACAGTATGGCAAAGGCCTCCTCCAGGGCGCCATTAAAGAAGGGCTCCTCCGGGCCACACACATTAGGGGCTCCTCAAGCGCGGCACAACCAGGGGCTCCTCCAGGATGGCACACTGAAGCCTCCTACGCGATGGAACGGCAATGGCCTCCTCTGCAGCAGTGTGCCAAACGCATCCGCTGCGGCGCCATGGCAAAGGGCTCCTCCAGCACTCTGCACCAAAGGGCTCCTCCGGCTCGGCGCAACGATGGGACCCTCCAGGAAACCACGGCAAAGAGCTCCTCTGCAGGGGCGCATTCAACTGCTCCTCCAGCGCACCGCCACCTTGGGCTCCTCCAAGGAAGTATCATGAAGGCCGCCTCCGGCACGGCATGACAAAGGGCCCCTACAATGTGGCATGCTGAAGGGCGCCTCGGCGGTGGCACATACAAAGGCTTCTGCGCACCGGCACGGCAAAGGCCTCTTCCGTGGCAGCGCGGGGAAGGGCTCCGCCGCGGCAGCGCCACTAAGGCCTCTTGCAAGGCGGCGCAATTTGTGGCTCCTCCGACGCGGCCCGACAATGTCCTCCTCTGGCGTGGCACACAGTGGAGGACTCCTACGGCGTGGCACAGCAAACGCCTGCTCCAGAGCGCTCTGACAAAGGCCTCTCTGGGGCCGCACCACAAAAGGCTCCTCTGGGGCTGTGCAGCCAAGGGCTCCTCCAGGCTGCCACAGAAAAGGCTTCCTCCGCAGCGCTGCGATGATGGCCTCCTCTCCAGGGCTGCCGGACTATGGCCTCCTCTGGCCCGGCACAATGAAGGGCTCCTCCGGCGCTGCGCGATGACAGGCCCCACCATCAAGGTGCCATGAGGGCCTCCTCCGCATCGCAGCAAGGAGTGACTCCCACAGGAACTGCGCGACCTGATGAATCACTCCTCCAGGGCAGCACGACGGCGGGCTCCTCCGCAGCGGACCAATGGAGGCCTAATTGCTGCGCAGCACCATGACGGGCTCCTCCAGGGCGGCAACACAACGGCCTCCTCGTACAATACACACCACACCAAAGACACTACTCCACAAAATACATGACAAGACTTACAAGATACACACAAGACAGGACAAAATACATTGCATTGCATTACATACAATACAATACAATACAACACAGTAGAAAATATATTACAATACCAAATACAGTGCAATACCAAATAGACAAGGAGGACGATACAATACAACACACGCAACATAAGACAACACGCAAACTATCATACAATACAGTACATACACTACCCAAAAAAAAGAAATACCATAACCTAACCGAAGATACATACAATACAGTGCAATACAGAGCATACAAGACAATACAAAACACCTCCAATACAATACCTACAGTACACCAGAAAACACACACAAATATACAACACGTACAGAACACCACGTACAATACAACACAGACAATACAACACAATGCTATACACAAAATACAGTAAACACCACGCCATACACTACATCTCTTTCAACAACACCATAATTACAACACACATGAGAAGATACAACACAACAGGGCAAAAAACAAAATACAAGACAGACAAGACAATAAACACACAAGACAGATATACAGTCTACAGTACAAGAAATACCACAACAGACAATAACATACATACCATACACAATACAAAGCGCAAGAAAAAGCACAGCACAACACGAACTACAGCACAATACAAACCAGACTACGGGACAACACAAGACATGCAACACGAGAATTACCAGAACAGGCAAGAAAACACAGACAAGACAACGCAAGGCAACACAGAGGAACAAAATAGAATAGAAAATAAATACAGTCCCATACAAATCCCAATCCAAGACGTACAATACTACACAATACACACCATACCATCAATACCAGACGCTACGGCGGGGACGCGCTGTCAGGGGCTCCTCTGGACGGGCGCCATCATGGGGTCCTCAGGCGTGGCGTGAGGAGGGGCTCCAAGAAGACATGGGCACGCTGATGAAGAACTCCTCCTGAGCGGCGTGACGACAGGCTCGTCCGGCACAGCGTGATGAGGGACTCCTCCAGGGCGGCGCAAGCAATACATAATGCAATATAAGCAACACAAGTAAATGTAATACAATGCCTCCAATACAGACAAGATGGTAGAGATACTAGGATACAATGCAGACACTTTGATACATAACACTTAATAAATACTCTATCATACAAGAAAAGCCATACCACACCGAATGCAATACAAAATACAATACACAATGCACAAAAAGCTATGGTACAGTACAATTAATACAATACAATTTAAAAAATACAACACAAACAATACCATATCACACTAAGCAACACACACAATGCGTACCACACAAGACCAGGCAATAACTTACATCACTATAGGATACCATACAATAAAATAATAACCATAATATACCATATTATAATTAATATACCATACAATACCATGCAATACCCTACCCTTCAACACCTGTCACATTTACAATATATAACATACATTACACTATATACAATACAGTATACAATAGCAACATAAACAGTTCAAAATACAACACATACCATACTACACATATGCAACACCACAGGGAATACAATACACTACAATACATAAAGTACAATAAACTCCATGCCACGCACTAAATAGATTTAAACAACACGATACGTACAATACAGACAAGGTACAATAATATAGAACACAAACGGTACAATTTATGCAACTTGATACAATACATTCCTTACCCTAAAATATATACCAGACCTGCATTACAATACCAGAAGGACAATAAACACGGTACCATAGCCTATGCGAGCCCATACAATACAATACCAGAAATACCACACCACAGAACCCATACAGGGGCAAGACGCAAAGGGCTCTTCCGTGACGGAGCCACAGAGGGCTCCTCCAGCACGGCACGGTGAAGGCCTCCTGCGGCAAGGCACGATCAAGGGCTCCAAGAAGACCTGCGCGCTGCGATGAACAACTCCACCAGGATGGCACAAAAACGGGCTCCTCCGGGCTGCCGCTGTGAAGGGCTCCCCAGGCGCACCACAGCAAAGGGCTCCTGTTTCTGGGCTGCTGCAACGATGCTCTCCGCCCGGGGCAGAGGGATGAAGGGCTCTTCCGGCGCAGCACGATGAAGGACTCCTCCCAGGTGGCACGACGAAGGGCTCCTCTGCAGCGGCAGGACAATGGGCTCCTATGCCGCAGCAAGACAAACGGCTCCTCCGCAGCGCTGCGATGAACGGCTCTTCCGGGCTGCTGTGCTGAATGGCTCCTCCAGCTTGGCGCAACAATGGGCTCCTCCAAGGCGGCGCCGTGAAGGGCTCCTCTGCAGCGGCGAGACGATGGCCTCCTACGGGGTAGCGTGGCAAAGGGCTGCTCCGGAGCGGGGCAATGAACGGCTCCTCTGGGCTGCTGCGGTGAATGGCTCCTCCAGCTTGGCGCAACAATGGGCTCCTCCAAGGCGGCGCCAGGAAGGGCTCCTCAGAGCTCACACAGTGATCGAGGGCTCCTCTCGGCTGCTGCCACAATGGCTTGCTCTGGGCCCGCAAAATGATGGACGACTCCGGCGTGGTGCAACGACGGCCTCCTCTGGCTCAGCGAAGGGCTCCTCCACGCCGCTGTGATGATGGGCTCCTCTGGTGCAGCATGCTAAAGGGCTCCTGCGGCACGGCACGGCACGGCACGATGAAGGGCTCCACCCTGGTGGCACGACGATGGGCTCCTCTGGGGCGGCGCGATGATGGGCTCCTCCACGCCTCCACAACGATGGCCTCCACTCCAGGGCAGCGCACCGAAGGGCTCCTCCGGGCTGTCACGGTGAAGTACTCCTCTGGCACAGTATGGCAAAGGCCTCCTCCAGGGCGCCATTAAAGAAGGGCTCCTCCGGGCCACACACATTAGGGGCTCCTCAAGCGCGGCACAACCAGGGGCTCCTCCAGGATGGCACACTGAAGCCTCCTACGCGATGGAACGGCAATGGCCTCCTCTGCAGCAGTGTGCCAAACGCATCCGCTGCGGCGCCATGGCAAAGGGCTCCTCCAGCACTCTGCACCAAAGGGCTCCTCCGGCTCGGCGCAACGATGGGACCCTCCAGGAAACCACGGCAAAGAGCTCCTCTGCAGGGGCGCATTCAACTGCTCCTCCAGCGCACTGCCACCTTGGGCTCCTCCAAGGAAGTATCATGAAGGCCGCCTCCGGCACGGCACGACAAAGGGCCCCTACAATGTGGCATGCTGAAGGGCGCCTCGGCGGTGGCACATACAAAGGCTTCTGCGCACCGGCACGGCAAAGGCCTCTTCCGTGGCAGCGCGGGGAAGGGCTCCGCCGCGGCAGCGCCACTAAGGCCTCTTGCAAGGCGGCGCAATTTGTGGCTCCTCCGACGCGGCCCGACAATGTCCTCCTCTGGCGTGGCACACAGTGGAGGACTCCTACGGCGTGGCACAGCAAACGCCTGCTCCAGAGCGCTCTGACAAAGGCCTCTCTGGGGCCGCACCACAAAAGGCTCCTCTGGGGCTGTGCAGCCAAGGGCTCCTCCAGGCTGCCACAGAAAAGGCTTCCTCCGCAGCGCTGCGATGATGGCCTCCTCTCCAGGGCTGCCGGACTATGGCCTCCTCTGGCCCGGCACAATGAAGGGCTCCTCCGGCGCTGCGCGATGACAGGCCCCACCATCAAGGTGCCATGAGGGCCTCCTCCGCATCGCGGCAAGGAGTGACTCCCACAGGAACTGCGCGACCTGATGAATCACTCCTCCAGGGCAGCACGACGGCGGGCTCCTCCGCAGCGGACCAATGGAGGCCTAATTGCTGCGCAGCACCATGACGGGCTCCTCCAGGGCGGCAACACAACGGCCTCCTCGTACAATACACACCACACCAAAGACACTACTCCACAAAATACATGACAAGACTTACAAGATACACACAAGACAGGACAAAATACATTGCATTGCATTACATACAATACAATACAATACAACACAGTAGAAAATATATTACAATACCAAATACAGTGCAATACCAAATAGACAAGGAGGACGATACAATACAACACACGCAACATAAGACAACACGCAAACTATCATACAATACAGTACATACACTACCCAAAAAAAAGAAATACCATAACCTAACCGAAGATACATACAATACAGTGCAATACAGAGCATACAAGACAATACAAAACACCTCCAATACAATACCTACAGTACACCAGAAAACACACACAAATATACAACACGTACAGAACACCACGTACAATACAACACAGACAATACAACACAATGCTATACACAAAATACAGTAAACACCACGCCATACACTACATCTCTTTCAACAACACCATAATTACAACACACATGAGAAGATACAACACAACAGGGCAAAAAACAAAATACAAGACAGACAAGACAATAAACACACAAGACAGATATACAGTCTACAGTACAAGAAATACCACAACAGACAATAACATACATACCATACACAATACAAAGCGCAAGAAAAAGCACAGCACAACACGAACTACAGCACAATACAAACCAGACTACGGGACAACACAAGACATGCAACACGAGAATTACCAGAACAGGCAAGAAAACACAGACAAGACAACGCAAGGCAACACAGAGGAACAAAATAGAATAGAAAATAAATACAGTCCCATACAAATCCCAATCCAAGACGTACAATACTACACAATACACACCATACCATCAATACCAGACGCTACGGCGGGGACGCGCTGTCAGGGGCTCCTCTGGACGGGCGCCATCATGGGGTCCTCAGGCGTGGCGTGAGGAGGGGCTCCAAGAAGACATGGGCACGCTGATGAAGAACTCCTCCTGAGCGGCGTGACGACAGGCTCGTCCGGCACAGCGTGATGAGGGACTCCTCCAGGGCGGCGCAAGCAATACATAATGCAATATAAGCAACACAAGTAAATGTAATACAATGCCTCCAATACAGACAAGATGGTAGAGATACTAGGATACAATGCAGACACTTTGATACATAACACTTAATAAATACTCTATCATACAAGAAAAGCCATACCACACCGAATGCAATACAAAATACAATACACAATGCACAAAAAGCTATGGTACAGTACAATTAATACAATACAATTTAAAAAATACAACACAAACAATACCATATCACACTAAGCAACACACACAATGCGTACCACACAAGACCAGGCAATAACTTACATCACTATAGGATACCATACAATAAAATAATAACCATAATATACCATATTATAATTAATATACCATACAATACCATGCAATACCCTACCCTTCAACACCTGTCACATTTACAATATATAACATACATTACACTATATACAATACAGTATACAATAGCAACATAAACAGTTCAAAATACAACACATACCATACTACACATATGCAACACCACAGGGAATACAATACACTACAATACATAAAGTACAATAAACTCCATGCCACGCACTAAATAGATTTAAACAACACGATACGTACAATACAGACAAGGTACAATAATATAGAACACAAACGGTACAATTTATGCAACTTGATACAATATATTCCTTACCCTAAAATATATACCAGACCTGCATTACAATACCAGAAGGACAATAAACACGGTACCATAGCCTATGCGAGCCCATACAATACAATACCAGAAATACCACACCACAGAACCCATACAGGGGCAAGACGCAAAGGGCTCTTCCGTGACGGAGCCACAGAGGGCTCCTCCAGCACGGCACGGTGAAGGCCTCCTGCGGCAAGGCACGATCAAGGGCTCCAAGAAGACCTGCGCGCTGCGATGAACAACTCCACCAGGATGGCACAAAAACGGGCTCCTCCGGGCTGCCGCTGTGAAGGGCTCCCCAGGCGCACCACAGCAAAGGGCTCCTGTTTCTGGGCTGCTGCAACGATGCTCTCCGCCCGGGGCAGAGGGATGAAGGGCTCTTCCGGCGCAGCACGATGAAGGACTCCTCCCAGGTGGCACGACGAAGGGCTCCTCTGCAGCGGCAGGACAATGGGCTCCTATGCCGCAGCAAGACAAACGGCTCCTCCGCAGCGCTGCGATGAACGGCTCTTCCGGGCTGCTGTGCTGAATGGCTCCTCCAGCTTGGCGCAACAATGGGCTCCTCCAAGGCGGCGCCGTGAAGGGCTCCTCTGCAGCGGCGTGACGATGGCCTCCTACGGGGTAGCGTGGCAAAGGGCTGCTCCAGAGCGGCGCAATGAACGGCTCCTCTGGGCTGCTGCGGTGAATGGCTCCTCCAGCTTGGCGCAACAATGGGCTCCTCCAAGGCGGTGCCAGGAAGGGCTCCTCAGAGCTCACACAGTGATCGAGGGCTCCTCTCGGCTGCTGCCACAATGGCTTGCTCTGGGCCCGCAAAATGATGGACGACTCCGGCGTGGTGCAACGACGGCCTCCTCTGGCTCAGCGAAGGGCTCCTCCACGCCGCTGCGATGATGGGCTCCTCTGGTGCAGCATGCTAAAGGGCTCCTGCGGCACGGCACGGCACGATGAAGGGCTCCACCCTGGTGGCACGACGATGGGCTCCTCTGGGGCGGCGCGATGATGGGCTCCTCCACGCCTCCACAACGATGGCCTCCACTCCAGGGCGGCGCACCGAAGGGCTCCTCCGGGCTGTCACGGTGAAGTACTCCTCTGGCACAGTATGGCAAAGGCCTCCTCCAGGGCGCCATTAAAGAAGGGCTCCTCCGGGCCACACACATTAGGGGCTCCTCAAGCGCGGCACAACCAGGGGCTCCTCCAGGATGGCACACTGAAGCCTCCTACGCGATGGAACGGCAATGGCCTCCTCTGCAGCAGTGTGCCAAACGCATCCGCTGCGGCGCCATGGCAAAGGGCTCCTCCAGCACTCTGCACCAAAGGGCTCCTCCGGCTCGGCGCAACGATGGGACCCTCCAGGAAACCACGGCAAAGAGCTCCTCTGCAGGGGCGCATTCAACTGCTCCTCCAGCGCACTGCCACCTTGGGCTCCTCCAAGGAAGTATCATGAAGGCCGCCTCCGGCACGGCACGACAAAGGGCCCCTACAATGTGGCATGCTGAAGGGCGCCTCGGCGGTGGCACATACAAAGGCTTCTGCGCACCGGCACGGCAAAGGCCTCTTCCGTGGCAGCGCGGGGAAGGGCTCCGCCGCGGCAGCGCCACTAAGGCCTCTTGCAAGGCGGCGCAATTTGTGGCTCCTCCGACGCGGCCCGACAATGTCCTCCTCTGGCGTGGCACACAGTGGAGGACTCCTACGGCGTGGCACAGCAAACGCCTGCTCCAGAGCGCTCTGACAAAGGCCTCTCTGGGGCCGCACCACAAAAGGCTCCTCTGGGGCTGTGCAGCCAAGGGCTCCTCCAGGCTGCCACAGAAAAGGCTTCCTCCGCAGCGCTGCGATGATGGCCTCCTCTCCAGGGCTGCCGGACTATGGCCTCCTCTGGCCCGGCACAATGAAGGGCTCCTCCGGCGCTGCGCGATGACAGGCCCCACCATCAAGGTGCCATGAGGGCCTCCTCCGCATCGCGGCAAGGAGTGACTCCCACAGGAACTGCGCGACCTGATGAATCACTCCTCCAGGGCAGCACGACGGCGGGCTCCTCCGCAGCGGACCAATGGAGGCCTAATTGCTGCGCAGCACCATGACGGGCTCCTCCAGGGCGGCAACACAACGGCCTCCTCGTACAATACACACCACACCAAAGACACTACTCCACAAAATACATGACAAGACTTACAAGATACACACAAGACAGGACAAAATACATTGCATTGCATTACATACAATACAATACAATACAACACAGTAGAAAATATATTACAATACCAAATACAGTGCAATACCAAATAGACAAGGAGGACGATACAATACAACACACGCAACATAAGACAACACGCAAACTATCATACAATACAGTACATACACTACCCAAAAAAAAGAAATACCATAACCTAACCGAAGATACATACAATACAGTGCAATACAGAGCATACAAGACAATACAAAACACCTCCAATACAATACCTACAGTACACCAGAAAACACACACAAATATACAACACGTACAGAACACCACGTACTATACAACACAGACAATACAACACAATGCTATACACAAAATACAGTAAACACCACGCCATACACTACATCTCTTTCAACAACACCATAATTACAACACACATGAGAAGATACAACACAACAGGGCAAAAAACAAAATACAAGACAGACAAGACAATAAACACACAAGACAGATATACAGTCTACAGTACAAGAAATACCACAACAGACAATAACATACATACCATACACAATACAAAGCGCAAGAAAAAGCACAGCACAACACGAACTACAGCACAATACAAACCAGACTACGGGACAACACAAGACATGCAACACGAGAATTACCAGAACAGGCAAGAAAACACAGACAAGACAACGCAAGGCAACACAGAGGAACAAAATAGAATAGAAAATAAATACAGTCCCATACAAATCCCAATCCAAGACGTACAATACTACACAATACACACCATACCATCAATACCAGACGCTACGGCGGGGACGCGCTGTCAGGGGCTCCTCTGGACGGGCGCCATCATGGGGTCCTCAGGCGTGGCGTGAGGAGGGGCTCCAAGAAGACCTGGGCACGCTGATGAAGAACTCCTCCTGAGCGGCGTGACGACAGGCTCGTCCGGCACAGCGTGATGAGGGACTCCTCCAGGGCGGCGCAAGCAATACATAATGCAATATCAGCAACACAAGTAAATGTAATACAATGCCTCCAATACAGACAAGATGGTAGAGATACTAGGATACAATGCAGACACTTTGATACATAACACTTAATAAATACTCTATCATACAAGAAAAGCCATACCACACCGAATGCAATACAAAATACAATACACAATGCACAAAAAGCTATGGTACAGTACAATTAATACAATACAATTTAAAAAATACAACACAAACAATACCATATCACACTAAGCAACACACACAATGCGTACCACACAAGACCAGGCAATAACTTACATCACTATAGGATACCATACAATAAAATAATAACCATAATATACCATATTATAATTAATATACCATACAATACCATGCAATACCCTACCCTTCAACACCTGTCACATTTACAATATATAACATACATTACACTATATACAATACAGTATACAATAGCAACATAAACAGTTCAAAATACAACACATACCATACTACACATATGCAACACCACAGGGAATACAATACACTACAATACATAAAGTACAATAAACTCCATGCCACGCACTAAATAGATTTAAACAACACGATACGTACAATACAGACAAGGTACAATAATATAGAACACAAACGGTACAATTTATGCAACTTGATACAATATATTCCTTACCCTAAAATATATACCAGACCTGCATTACAATACCAGAAGGACAATAAACACGGTACCATAGCCTATGCGAGCCCATACAATACAATACCAGAAATACCACACCACAGAACCCATACAGGGGCAAGACGCAAAGGGCTCTTCCGTGACGGAGCCACAGAGGGCTCCTCCAGCACGGCACGGTGAAGGCCTCCTGCGGCAAGGCACGATCAAGGGCTCCAAGAAGACCTGCGCGCTGCGATGAACAACTCCACCAGGATGGCACAAAAACGGGCTCCTCCGGGCTGCCGCTGTGAAGGGCTCCCCAGGCGCACCACAGCAAAGGGCTCCTGTTTCTGGGCTGCTGCAACGATGCTCTCCGCCCGGGGCAGAGGGATGAAGGGCTCTTCCGGCGCAGCACGATGAAGGACTCCTCCCAGGTGGCACGACGAAGGGCTCCTCTGCAGCGGCAGGACAATGGGCTCCTATGCCGCAGCAAGACAAACGGCTCCTCCGCAGCGCTGCGATGAACGGCTCTTCCGGGCTGCTGTGCTGAATGGCTCCTCCAGCTTGGCGCAACAATGGGCTCCTCCAAGGCGGCGCCGTGAAGGGCTCCTCTGCAGCGGCGTGACGATGGCCTCCTACGGGGTAGCGTGGCAAAGGGCTGCTCCAGAGCGGCGCAATGAACGGCTCCTCTGGGCTGCTGCGGTGAATGGCTCCTCCAGCTTGGCGCAACAATGGGCTCCTCCAAGGCGGTGCCAGGAAGGGCTCCTCAGAGCTCACACAGTGATCGAGGGCTCCTCTCGGCTGCTGCCACAATGGCTTGCTCTGGGCCCGCAAAATGATGGACGACTCCGGCGTGGTGCAACGACGGCCTCCTCTGGCTCAGCGAAGGGCTCCTCCACGCCGCTGCGATGATGGGCTCCTCTGGTGCAGCATGCTAAAGGGCTCCTGCGGCACGGCACGGCACGATGAAGGGCTCCACCCTGGTGGCACGACGATGGGCTCCTCTGGGGCGGCGCGATGATGGGCTCCTCCACGCCTCCACAACGATGGCCTCCACTCCAGGGCGGCGCACCGAAGGGCTCCTCCGGGCTGTCACGGTGAAGTACTCCTCTGGCACAGTATGGCAAAGGCCTCCTCCAGGGCGCCATTAAAGAAGGGCTCCTCCGGGCCACACACATTAGGGGCTCCTCAAGCGCGGCACAACCAGGGGCTCCTCCAGGATGGCACACTGAAGCCTCCTACGCGATGGAACGGCAATGGCCTCCTCTGCAGCAGTGTGCCAAACGCATCCGCTGCGGCGCCATGGCAAAGGGCTCCTCCAGCACTCTGCACCAAAGGGCTCCTCCGGCTCGGCGCAACGATGGGACCCTCCAGGAAACCACGGCAAAGAGCTCCTCTGCAGGGGCGCATTCAACTGCTCCTCCAGCGCACCGCCACCTTGGGCTCCTCCAAGGAAGTATCATGAAGGCCGCCTCCGGCACGGCACGACAAAGGGCCCCTACAATGTGGCATGCTGAAGGGCGCCTCGGCGGTGGCACATACAAAGGCTTCTGCGCACCGGCACGGCAAAGGCCTCTTCCGTGGCAGCGCGGGGAAGGGCTCCGCCGCGGCAGCGCCACTAAGGCCTCTTGCAAGGCGGCGCAATTTGTGGCTCCTCCGACGCGGCCCGACAATGTCCTCCTCTGGCGTGGCACACAGTGGAGGACTCCTACGGCGTGGCACAGCAAACGCCTGCTCCAGAGCGCTCTGACAAAGGCCTCTCTGGGGCCGCACCACAAAAGGCTCCTCTGGGGCTGTGCAGCCAAGGGCTCCTCCAGGCTGCCACAGAAAAGGCTTCCTCCGCAGCGCTGCGATGATGGCCTCCTCTCCAGGGCTGCCGGACTATGGCCTCCTCTGGCCCGGCACAATGAAGGGCTCCTCCGGCGCTGCGCGATGACAGGCCCCACCATCAAGGTGCCATGAGGGCCTCCTCCGCATCGCGGCAAGGAGTGACTCCCACAGGAACTGCGCGACCTGATGAATCACTCCTCCAGGGCAGCACGACGGCGGGCTCCTCCGCAGCGGACCAATGGAGGCCTAATTGCTGCGCAGCACCATGACGGGCTCCTCCAGGGCGGCAACACAACGGCCTCCTCGTACAATACACACCACACCAAAGACACTACTCCACAAAATACATGACAAGACTTACAAGATACACACAAGACAGGACAAAATACATTGCATTGCATTACATACAATACAATACAATACAACACAGTAGAAAATATATTACAATACCAAATACAGTGCAATACCAAATAGACAAGGAGGACGATACAATACAACACACGCAACATAAGACAACACCCAAACTATCATACAATACAGTACATACACTACCCAAAAAAAAGAAATACCATAACCTAACCGAAGATACATACAATACAGTGCAATACAGAGCATACAAGACAATACAAAACACCTCCAATACAATACCTACAGTACACCAGAAAACACACACAAATATACAACACGTACAGAACACCACGTACAATACAACACAGACAATACAACACAATGCTATACACAAAATACAGTAAACACCACGCCATACACTACATCTCTTTCAACAACACCATAATTACAACACACATGAGAAGATACAACACAACAGGGCAAAAAACAAAATACAAGACAGACAAGACAATAAACACACAAGACAGATATACAGTCTACAGTACAAGAAATACCACAACAGACAATAACATACATACCATACACAATACAAAGCGCAAGAAAAAGCACAGCACAACACGAACTACAGCACAATACAAACCAGACTACGGGACAACACAAGACATGCAACACGAGAATTACCAGAACAGGCAAGAAAACACAGACAAGACAACGCAAGGCAACACAGAGGAACAAAATAGAATAGAAAATAAATACAGTCCCATACAAATCCCAATCCAAGACGTACAATACTACACAATACACACCATACCATCAATACCAGACGCTACGGCGGGGACGCGCTGTCAGGGGCTCCTCTGGACGGGCGCCATCATGGGGTCCTCAGGCGTGGCGTGAGGAGGGGCTCCAAGAAGACATGGGCACGCTGATGAAGAACTCCTCCTGAGCGGCGTGACGACAGGCTCGTCCGGCACAGCGTGATGAGGGACTCCTCCAGGGCGGCGCAAGCAATACATAATGCAATATAAGCAACACAAGTAAATGTAATACAATGCCTCCAATACAGACAAGATGGTAGAGATACTAGGATACAATGCAGACACTTTGATACATAACACTTAATAAATACTCTATCATACAAGAAAAGCCATACCACACCGAATGCAATACAAAATACAATACACAATGCACAAAAAGCTATGGTACAGTACAATTAATACAATACAATTTAAAAAATACAACACAAACAATACCATATCACACTAAGCAACACACACAATGCGTACCACACAAGACCAGGCAATAACTTACATCACTATAGGATACCATACAATAAAATAATAACCATAATATACCATATTATAATTAATATACCATACAATACCATGCAATACCCTACCCTTCAACACCTGTCACATTTACAATATATAACATACATTACACTATATACAATACAGTATACAATAGCAACATAAACAGTTCAAAATACAACACATACCATACTACACATATGCAACACCACAGGGAATACAATACACTACAATACATAAAGTACAATAAACTCCATGCCACGCACTAAATAGATTTAAACAACACGATACGTACAATACAGACAAGGTACAATAATATAGAACACAAACGGTACAATTTATGCAACTTGATACAATATATTCCTTACCCTAAAATATATACCAGACCTGCATTACAATACCAGAAGGACAATAAACACGGTACCATAGCCTATGCGAGCCCATACAATACAATACCAGAAATACCACACCACAGAACCCATACAGGGGCAAGACGCAAAGGGCTCTTCCGTGACGGAGCCACAGAGGGCTCCTCCAGCACGGCACGGTGAAGGCCTCCTGCGGCAAGGCACGATCAAGGGCTCCAAGAAGACCTGCGCGCTGCGATGAACAACTCCACCAGGATGGCACAAAAACGGGCTCCTCCGGGCTGCCGCTGTGAAGGGCTCCCCAGGCGCACCACAGCAAAGGGCTCCTGTTTCTGGGCTGCTGCAACGATGCTCTCCGCCCGGGGCAGAGGGATGAAGGGCTCTTCCGGCGCAGCACGATGAAGGACTCCTCCCAGGTGGCACGACGAAGGGCTCCTCTGCAGCGGCAGGACAATGGGCTCCTATGCCGCAGCAAGACAAACGGCTCCTCCGCAGCGCTGCGATGAACGGCTCTTCCGGGCTGCTGTGCTGAATGGCTCCTCCAGCTTGGCGCAACAATGGGCTCCTCCAAGGCGGCGCCGTGAAGGGCTCCTCTGCAGCGGCGTGACGATGGCCTCCTACGGGGTAGCGTGGCAAAGGGCTGCTCCAGAGCGGCGCAATGAACGGCTCCTCTGGGCTGCTGCGGTGAATGGCTCCTCCAGCTTGGCGCAACAATGGGCTCCTCCAAGGCGGTGCCAGGAAGGGCTCCTCAGAGCTCACACAGTGATCGAGGGCTCCTCTCGGCTGCTGCCACAATGGCTTGCTCTGGGCCCGCAAAATGATGGACGACTCCGGCGTGGTGCAACGACGGCCTCCTCTGGCTCAGCGAAGGGCTCCTCCACGCCGCTGCGATGATGGGCTCCTCTGGTGCAGCATGCTAAAGGGCTCCTGCGGCACGGCACGGCACGATGAAGGGCTCCACCCTGGTGGCACGACGATGGGCTCCTCTGGGGCGGCGCGATGATGGGCTCCTCCACGCCTCCACAACGATGGCCTCCACTCCAGGGCGGCGCACCGAAGGGCTCCTCCGGGCTGTCACGGTGAAGTACTCCTCTGGCACAGTATGGCAAAGGCCTCCTCCAGGGCGCCATTAAAGAAGGGCTCCTCCGGGCCACACACATTAGGGGCTCCTCAAGCGCGGCACAACCAGGGGCTCCTCCAGGATGGCACACTGAAGCCTCCTACGCGATGGAACGGCAATGGCCTCCTCTGCAGCAGTGTGCCAAACGCATCCGCTGCGGCGCCATGGCAAAGGGCTCCTCCAGCACTCTGCACCAAAGGGCTCCTCCGGCTCGGCGCAACGATGGCACCCTCCAGGAAACCACGGCAAAGAGCTCCTCTGCAGGGGCGCATTCAACTGCTCCTCCAGCGCACTGCCACCTTGGGCTCCTCCAAGGAAGTATCATGAAGGCCGCCTCCGGCACGGCACGACAAAGGGCCCCTACAATGTGGCATGCTGAAGGGCGCCTCGGCGGTGGCACATACAAAGGCTTCTGCGCACCGGCACGGCAAAGGCCTCTTCCGTGGCAGCGCGGGGAAGGGCTCCGCCGCGGCAGCGCCACTAAGGCCTCTTGCAAGGCGGCGCAATTTGTGGCTCCTCCGACGCGGCCCGACAATGTCCTCCTCTGGCGTGGCCACACACAGTGGAGGACTCCTACGGCGTGGCACAGCAAACGCCTGCTCCAGAGCGCTCTGACAAAGGCCTCTCTGGGGCCGCACCACAAAAGGCTCCTCTGGGGCTGTGCAGCCAAGGGCTCCTCCAGGCTGCCACAGAAAAGGCTTCCTCCGCAGCGCTGCGATGATGGCCTCCTCTCCAGGGCTGCCGGACTATGGCCTCCTCTGGCCCGGCACAATGAAGGGCTCCTCCGGCGCTGCGCGATGACAGGCCCCACCATCAAGGTGCCATGAGGGCCTCCTCCGCATCGCGGCAAGGAGTGACTCCCACAGGAACTGCGCGACCTGATGAATCACTCCTCCAGGGCAGCACGACGGCGGGCTCCTCCGCAGCAGACCAATGGAGGCCTAATTGCTGCGCAGCACCATGACGGGCTCCTCCAGGGCGGCAACACAACGGCCTCCTCGTACAATACACACCACACCAAAGACACTACTCCACAAAATACATGACAAGACTTACAAGATACACACAAGACAGGACAAAATACATTGCATTGCATTACATACAATACAATACAATACAACACAGTAGAAAATATATTACAATACCAAATACAGTGCAATACCAAATAGACAAGGAGGACGATACAATACAACACACGCAACATAAGACAACACGCAAACTATCATACAATACAGTACATACACTACCCAAAAAAAAGAAATACCATAACCTAACCGAAGATACATACAATACAGTGCAATACAGAGCATACAAGACAATACAAAACACCTCCAATACAATACCTACAGTACACCAGAAAACACACACAAATATACAACACGTACAGAACACCACGTACAATACAACACAGACAATACAACACAATGCTATACACAAAATACAGTAAACACCACGCCATACACTACATCTCTTTCAACAACACCATAATTACAACACACATGAGAAGATACAACACAACAGGGCAAAAAACAAAATACAAGACAGACAAGACAATAAACACACAAGACAGATATACAGTCTACAGTACAAGAAATACCACAACAGACAATAACATACATACCATACACAATACAAAGCGCAAGAAAAAGCACAGCACAACACGAACTACAGCACAATACAAACCAGACTACGGGACAACACAAGACATGCAACACGAGAATTACCAGAACAGGCAAGAAAACACAGACAAGACAACGCAAGGCAACACAGAGGAACAAAATAGAATAGAAAATAAATACAGTCCCATACAAATCCCAATCCAAGACGTACAATACTACACAATACACACCATACCATCAATACCAGACGCTACGGCGGGGACGCGCTGTCAGGGGCTCCTCTGGACGGGCGCCATCATGGGGTCCTCAGGCGTGGCGTGAGGAGGGGCTCCAAGAAGACATGGGCACGCTGATGAAGAACTCCTCCTGAGCGGCGTGACGACAGGCTCGTCCGGCACAGCGTGATGAGGGACTCCTCCAGGGCGGCGCAAGCAATACATAATGCAATATAAGCAACACAAGTAAATGTAATACAATGCCTCCAATACAGACAAGATGGTAGAGATACTAGGATACAATGCAGACACTTTGATACATAACACTTAATAAATACTCTATCATACAAGAAAAGCCATACCACACCGAATGCAATACAAAATACAATACACAATGCACAAAAAGCTATGGTACAGTACAATTAATACAATACAATTTAAAAAATACAACACAAACAATACCATATCACACTAAGCAACACACACAATGCGTACCACACAAGACCAGGCAATAACTTACATCACTATAGGATACCATACAATAAAATAATAACCATAATATACCATATTATAATTAATATACCATACAATACCATGCAATACCCTACCCTTCAACACCTGTCACATTTACAATATATAACATACATTACACTATATACAATACAGTATACAATAGCAACATAAACAGTTCAAAATACAACACATACCATACTACACATATGCAACACCACAGGGAATACAATACACTACAATACATAAAGTACAATAAACTCCATGCCACGCACTAAATAGATTTAAACAACACGATACGTACAATACAGACAAGGTACAATAATATAGAACACAAACGGTACAATTTATGCAACTTGATACAATATATTCCTTACCCTAAAATATATACCAGACCTGCATTACAATACCAGAAGGACAATAAACACGGTACCATAGCCTATGCGAGCCCATACAATACAATACCAGAAATACCACACCACAGAACCCATACAGGGGCAAGACGCAAAGGGCTCTTCCGTGACGGAGCCACAGAGGGCTCCTCCAGCACGGCACGGTGAAGGCCTCCTGCGGCAAGGCACGATCAAGGGCTCCAAGAAGACCTGCGCGCTGCGATGAACAACTCCACCAGGATGGCACAAAAACGGGCTCCTCCGGGCTGCCGCTGTGAAGGGCTCCCCAGGCGCACCACAGCAAAGGGCTCCTGTTTCTGGGCTGCTGCAACGATGCTCTCCGCCCGGGGCAGAGGGATGAAGGGCTCTTCCGGCGCAGCACGATGAAGGACTCCTCCCAGGTGGCACGACGAAGGGCTCCTCTGCAGCGGCAGGACAATGGGCTCCTATGCCGCAGCAAGACAAACGGCTCCTCCGCAGCGCTGCGATGAACGGCTCTTCCGGGCTGCTGTGCTGAATGGCTCCTCCAGCTTGGCGCAACAATGGGCTCCTCCAAGGCGGCGCCGTGAAGGGCTCCTCTGCAGCGGCGTGACGATGGCCTCCTACGGGGTAGCGTGGCAAAGGGCTGCTCCGGAGCGGCGCAATGAACGGCTCCTCTGGGCTGCTGCGGTGAATGGCTCCTCCAGCTTGGCGCAACAATGGGCTCCTCCAAGGCGGTGCCAGGAAGGGCTCCTCAGAGCTCACACAGTGATCGAGGGCTCCTCTCGGCTGCTGCCACAATGGCTTGCTCTGGGCCCGCAAAATGATGGACGACTCCGGCGTGGTGCAACGACGGCCTCCTCTGGCTCAGCGAAGGGCTCCTCCACGCCGCTGCGATGATGGGCTCCTCTGGTGCAGCATGCTAAAGGGCTCCTGCGGCACGGCACGGCACGATGAAGGGCTCCACCCTGGTGGCACGACGATGGGCTCCTCTGGGGCGGCGCGATGATGGGCTCCTCCACGCCTCCACAACGATGGCCTCCACTCCAGGGCGGCGCACCGAAGGGCTCCTCCGGGCTGTCACGGTGAAGTACTCCTCTGGCACAGTATGGCAAAGGCCTCCTCCAGGGCGCCATTAAAGAAGGGCTCCTCCGGGCCACACACATTAGGGGCTCCTCAAGCGCGGCACAACCAGGGGCTCCTCCAGGATGGCACACTGAAGCCTCCTACGCGATGGAACGGCAATGGCCTCCTCTGCAGCAGTGTGCCAAACGCATCCGCTGCGGCGCCATGGCAAAGGGCTCCTCCAGCACTCTGCACCAAAGGGCTCCTCCGGCTCGGCGCAACGATGGGACCCTCCAGGAAACCACGGCAAAGAGCTCCTCTGCAGGGGCGCATTCAACTGCTCCTCCAGCGCACCGCCACCTTGGGCTCCTCCAAGGAAGTATCATGAAGGCCGCCTCCGGCACGGCACGACAAAGGGCCCCTACAATGTGGCATGCTGAAGGGCGCCTCGGCGGTGGCACATACAAAGGCTTCTGCGCACCGGCACGGCAAAGGCCTCTTCCGTGGCAGCGCGGGGAAGGGCTCCGCCGCGGCAGCGCCACTAAGGCCTCTTGCAAGGCGGCGCAATTTGTGGCTCCTCCGACGCGGCCCGACAATGTCCTCCTCTGGCGTGGCACACAGTGGAGGACTCCTACGGCGTGGCACAGCAAACGCCTGCTCCAGAGCGCTCTGACAAAGGCCTCTCTGGGGCCGCACCACAAAAGGCTCCTCTGGGGCTGTGCAGCCAAGGGCTCCTCCAGGCTGCCACAGAAAAGGCTTCCTCCGCAGCGCTGCGATGATGGCCTCCTCTCCAGGGCTGCCGGACTATGGCCTCCTCTGGCCCGGCACAATGAAGGGCTCCTCCGGCGCTGCGCGATGACAGGCCCCACCATCAAGGTGCCATGAGGGCCTCCTCCGCATCGCGGCAAGGAGTGACTCCCACAGGAACTGCGCGACCTGATGAATCACTCCTCCAGGGCAGCACGACGGCGGGCTCCTCCGCAGCGGACCAATGGAGGCCTAATTGCTGCGCAGCACCATGACGGGCTCCTCCAGGGCGGCAACACAACGGCCTCCTCGTACAATACACACCACACCAAAGACACTACTCCACAAAATACATGACAAGACTTACAAGATACACACAAGACAGGACAAAATACATTGCATTGCATTACATACAATACAATACAATACAACACAGTAGAAAATATATTACAATACCAAATACAGTGCAATACCAAATAGACAAGGAGGACGATACAATACAACACACGCAACATAAGACAACACGCAAACTATCATACAATACAGTACATACACTACCCAAAAAAAAGAAATACCATAACCTAACCGAAGATACATACAATACAGTGCAATACAGAGCATACAAGACAATACAAAACACCTCCAATACAATACCTACAGTACACCAGAAAACACACACAAATATACAACACGTACAGAACACCACGTACAATACAACACAGACAATACAACACAATGCTATACACAAAATACAGTAAACACCACGCCATACACTACATCTCTTTCAACAACACCATAATTACAACACACATGAGAAGATACAACACAACAGGGCAAAAAACAAAATACAAGACAGACAAGACAATAAACACACAAGACAGATATACAGTCTACAGTACAAGAAATACCACAACAGACAATAACATACATACCATACACAATACAAAGCGCAAGAAAAAGCACAGCACAACACGAACTACAGCACAATACAAACCAGACTACGGGACAACACAAGACATGCAACACGAGAATTACCAGAACAGGCAAGAAAACACAGACAAGACAACGCAAGGCAACACAGAGGAACAAAATAGAATAGAAAATAAATACAGTCCCATACAAATCCCAATCCAAGACGTACAATACTACACAATACACACCATACCATCAATACCAGACGCTACGGCGGGGACGCGCTGTCAGGGGCTCCTCTGGACGGGCGCCATCATGGGGTCCTCAGGCGTGGCGTGAGGAGGGGCTCCAAGAAGACATGGGCACGCTGATGAAGAACTCCTCCTGAGCGGCGTGACGACAGGCTCGTCCGGCACAGCGTGATGAGGGACTCCTCCAGGGCGGCGCAAGCAATACATAATGCAATATAAGCAACACAAGTAAATGTAATACAATGCCTCCAATACAGACAAGATGGTAGAGATACTAGGATACAATGCAGACACTTTGATACATAACACTTAATAAATACTCTATCATACAAGAAAAGCCATACCACACCGAATGCAATACAAAATACAATACACAATGCACAAAAAGCTATGGTACAGTACAATTAATACAATACAATTTAAAAAATACAACACAAACAATACCATATCACACTAAGCAACACACACAATGCGTACCACACAAGACCAGGCAATAACTTACATCACTATAGGATACCATACAATAAAATAATAACCATAATATACCATATTATAATTAATATACCATACAATACCATGCAATACCCTACCCTTCAACACCTGTCACATTTACAATATATAACATACATTACACTATATACAATACAGTATACAATAGCAACATAAACAGTTCAAAATACAACACATACCATACTACACATATGCAACACCACAGGGAATACAATACACTACAATACATAAAGTACAATAAACTCCATGCCACGCACTAAATAGATTTAAACAACACGATACGTACAATACAGACAAGGTACAATAATATAGAACACAAACGGTACAATTTATGCAACTTGATACAATATATTCCTTACCCTAAAATATATACCAGACCTGCATTACAATACCAGAAGGACAATAAACACGGTACCATAGCCTATGCGAGCCCATACAATACAATACCAGAAATACCACACCACAGAACCCATACAGGGGCAAGACGCAAAGGGCTCTTCCGTGACGGAGCCACAGAGGGCTCCTCCAGCACGGCACGGTGAAGGCCTCCTGCGGCAAGGCACGATCAAGGGCTCCAAGAAGACCTGCGCGCTGCGATGAACAACTCCACCAGGATGGCACAAAAACGGGCTCCTCCGGGCTGCCGCTGTGAAGGGCTCCCCAGGCGCACCACAGCAAAGGGCTCCTGTTTCTGGGCTGCTGCAACGATGCTCTCCGCCCGGGGCAGAGGGATGAAGGGCTCTTCCGGCGCAGCACGATGAAGGACTCCTCCCAGGTGGCACGACGAAGGGCTCCTCTGCAGCGGCAGGACAATGGGCTCCTATGCCGCAGCAAGACAAACGGCTCCTCCGCAGCGCTGCGATGAACGGCTCTTCCGGGCTGCTGTGCTGAATGGCTCCTCCAGCTTGGCGCAACAATGGGCTCCTCCAAGGCGGCGCCGTGAAGGGCTCCTCTGCAGCGGCGTGACGATGGCCTCCTACGGGGTAGCGTGGCAAAGGGCTGCTCCAGAGCGGCGCAATGAACGGCTCCTCTGGGCTGCTGCGGTGAATGGCTCCTCCAGCTTGGCGCAACAATGGGCTCCTCCAAGGCGGTGCCAGGAAGGGCTCCTCAGAGCTCACACAGTGATCGAGGGCTCCTCTCGGCTGCTGCCACAATGGCTTGCTCTGGGCCCGCAAAATGATGGACGACTCCGGCGTGGTGCAACGACGGCCTCCTCTGGCTCAGCGAAGGGCTCCTCCACGCCGCTGCGATGATGGGCTCCTCTGGTGCAGCATGCTAAAGGGCTCCTGCGGCACGGCACGGCACGATGAAGGGCTCCACCCTGGTGGCACGACGATGGGCTCCTCTGGGGCGGCGCGATGATGGGCTCCTCCACGCCTCCACAACGATGGCCTCCACTCCAGGGCGGCGCACCGAAGGGCTCCTCCGGGCTGTCACGGTGAAGTACTCCTCTGGCACAGTATGGCAAAGGCCTCCTCCAGGGCGCCATTAAAGAAGGGCTCCTCCGGGCCACACACATTAGGGGCTCCTCAAGCGCGGCACAACCAGGGGCTCCTCCAGGATGGCACACTGAAGCCTCCTACGCGATGGAACGGCAATGGCCTCCTCTGCAGCAGTGTGCCAAACGCATCCGCTGCGGCGCCATGGCAAAGGGCTCCTCCAGCACTCTGCACCAAAGGGCTCCTCCGGCTCGGCGCAACGATGGCACCCTCCAGGAAACCACGGCAAAGAGCTCCTCTGCAGGGGCGCATTCAACTGCTCCTCCAGCGCACTGCCACCTTGGGCTCCTCCAAGGAAGTATCATGAAGGCCGCCTCCGGCACGGCACGACAAAGGGCCCCTACAATGTGGCATGCTGAAGGGCGCCTCGGCGGTGGCACATACAAAGGCTTCTGCGCACCGGCACGGCAAAGGCCTCTTCCGTGGCAGCGCGGGGAAGGGCTCCGCCGCGGCAGCGCCACTAAGGCCTCTTGCAAGGCGGCGCAATTTGTGGCTCCTCCGACGCGGCCCGACAATGTCCTCCTCTGGCGTGGCCACACACAGTGGAGGACTCCTACGGCGTGGCACAGCAAACGCCTGCTCCAGAGCGCTCTGACAAAGGCCTCTCTGGGGCCGCACCACAAAAGGCTCCTCTGGGGCTGTGCAGCCAAGGGCTCCTCCAGGCTGCCACAGAAAAGGCTTCCTCCGCAGCGCTGCGATGATGGCCTCCTCTCCAGGGCTGCCGGACTATGGCCTCCTCTGGCCCGGCACAATGAAGGGCTCCTCCGGCGCTGCGCGATGACAGGCCCCACCATCAAGGTGCCATGAGGGCCTCCTCCGCATCGCGGCAAGGAGTGACTCCCACAGGAACTGCGCGACCTGATGAATCACTCCTCCAGGGCAGCACGACGGCGGGCTCCTCCGCAGCAGACCAATGGAGGCCTAATTGCTGCGCAGCACCATGACGGGCTCCTCCAGGGCGGCAACACAACGGCCTCCTCGTACAATACACACCACACCAAAGACACTACTCCACAAAATACATGACAAGACTTACAAGATACACACAAGACAGGACAAAATACATTGCATTGCATTACATACAATACAATACAATACAACACAGTAGAAAATATATTACAATACCAAATACAGTGCAATACCAAATAGACAAGGAGGACGATACAATACAACACACGCAACATAAGACAACACGCAAACTATCATACAATACAGTACATACACTACCCAAAAAAAAGAAATACCATAACCTAACCGAAGATACATACAATACAGTGCAATACAGAGCATACAAGACAATACAAAACACCTCCAATACAATACCTACAGTACACCAGAAAACACACACAAATATACAACACGTACAGAACACCACGTACAATACAACACAGACAATACAACACAATGCTATACACAAAATACAGTAAACACCACGCCATACACTACATCTCTTTCAACAACACCATAATTACAACACACATGAGAAGATACAACACAACAGGGCAAAAAACAAAATACAAGACAGACAAGACAATAAACACACAAGACAGATATACAGTCTACAGTACAAGAAATACCACAACAGACAATAACATACATACCATACACAATACAAAGCGCAAGAAAAAGCACAGCACAACACGAACTACAGCACAATACAAACCAGACTACGGGACAACACAAGACATGCAACACGAGAATTACCAGAACAGGCAAGAAAACACAGACAAGACAACGCAAGGCAACACAGAGGAACAAAATAGAATAGAAAATAAATACAGTCCCATACAAATCCCAATCCAAGACGTACAATACTACACAATACACACCATACCATCAATACCAGACGCTACGGCGGGGACGCGCTGTCAGGGGCTCCTCTGGACGGGCGCCATCATGGGGTCCTCAGGCGTGGCGTGAGGAGGGGCTCCAAGAAGACATGGGCACGCTGATGAAGAACTCCTCCTGAGCGGCGTGACGACAGGCTCGTCCGGCACAGCGTGATGAGGGACTCCTCCAGGGCGGCGCAAGCAATACATAATG
The DNA here is from genome assembly GCF_965231255.1 of Vanellus vanellus. Classification (NCBI taxonomy): domain Eukaryota; kingdom Metazoa; phylum Chordata; class Aves; order Charadriiformes; family Charadriidae; genus Vanellus; species Vanellus vanellus. The sequence continues at coordinate 10,375,231 of NC_138907.1, forward strand.
CAATATAAGCAACACAAGTAAATGTAATACAATGCCTCCAATACAGACAAGATGGTAGAGATACTAGGATACAATGCAGACACTTTGATACATAACACTTAATAAATACTCTATCATACAAGAAAAGCCATACCACACCGAATGCAATACAAAATACAATACACAATGCACAAAAAGCTATGGTACAGTACAATTAATACAATACAATTTAAAAAATACAACACAAACAATACCATATCACACTAAGCAACACACACAATGCGTACCACACAAGACCAGGCAATAACTTACATCACTATAGGATACCATACAATAAAATAATAACCATAATATACCATATTATAATTAATATACCATACAATACCATGCAATACCCTACCCTTCAACACCTGTCACATTTACAATATATAACATACATTACACTATATACAATACAGTATACAAGAGCAACATAAACAGTTCAAAATACAACACATACCATACTACACATATGCAACACCACAGGGAATACAATACACTACAATACATAAAGTACAATAAACTCCATGCCACGCACTAAATAGATTTAAACAACACGATACGTACAATACAGACAAGGTACAATAATATAGAACACAAACGGTACAATTTATGCAACTTGATACAATATATTCCTTACCCTAAAATATATACCAGACCTGCATTACAATACCAGAAGGACAATAAACACGGTACCATAGCCTATGCGAGCCCATACAATACAATACCAGAAATACCACACCACAGAACCCATACAGGGGCAAGACGCAAAGGGCTCTTCCGTGACGGAGCCACAGAGGGCTCCTCCAGCACGGCACGGTGAAGGCCTCCTGCGGCAAGGCACGATCAAGGGCTCCAAGAAGACCTGCGCGCTGCGATGAACAACTCCACCAGGATGGCACAAAAACGGGCTCCTCCGGGCTGCCGCTGTGAAGGGCTCCCCAGGCGCACCACAGCAAAGGGCTCCTGTTTCTGGGCTGCTGCAACGATGCTCTCCGCCCGGGGCAGAGGGATGAAGGGCTCTTCCGGCGCAGCACGATGAAGGACTCCTCCCAGGTGGCACGACGAAGGGCTCCTCTGCAGCGGCAGGACAATGGGCTCCTATGCCGCAGCAAGACAAACGGCTCCTCCGCAGCGCTGCGATGAACGGCTCTTCCGGGCTGCTGTGCTGAATGGCTCCTCCAGCTTGGCGCAACAATGGGCTCCTCCAAGGCGGCGCCGTGAAGGGCTCCTCTGCAGCGGCGTGACGATGGCCTCCTACGGGGTAGCGTGGCAAAGGGCTGCTCCGGAGCGGCGCAATGAACGGCTCCTCTGGGCTGCTGCGGTGAATGGCTCCTCCAGCTTGGCGCAACAATGGGCTCCTCCAAGGCGGTGCCAGGAAGGGCTCCTCAGAGCTCACACAGTGATCGAGGGCTCCTCTCGGCTGCTGCCACAATGGCTTGCTCTGGGCCCGCAAAATGATGGACGACTCCGGCGTGGTGCAACGACGGCCTCCTCTGGCTCAGCGAAGGGCTCCTCCACGCCGCTGCGATGATGGGCTCCTCTGGTGCAGCATGCTAAAGGGCTCCTGCGGCACGGCACGGCACGATGAAGGGCTCCACCCTGGTGGCACGACGATGGGCTCCTCTGGGGCGGCGCGATGATGGGCTCCTCCACGCCTCCACAACGATGGCCTCCACTCCAGGGCGGCGCACCGAAGGGCTCCTCCGGGCTGTCACGGTGAAGTACTCCTCTGGCACAGTATGGCAAAGGCCTCCTCCAGGGCGCCATTAAAGAAGGGCTCCTCCGGGCCACACACATTAGGGGCTCCTCAAGCGCGGCACAACCAGGGGCTCCTCCAGGATGGCACACTGAAGCCTCCTACGCGATGGAACGGCAATGGCCTCCTCTGCAGCAGTGTGCCAAACGCATCCGCTGCGGCGCCATGGCAAAGGGCTCCTCCAGCACTCTGCACCAAAGGGCTCCTCCGGCTCGGCGCAACGATGGGACCCTCCAGGAAACCACGGCAAAGAGCTCCTCTGCAGGGGCGCATTCAACTGCTCCTCCAGCGCACTGCCACCTTGGGCTCCTCCAAGGAAGTATCATGAAGGCCGCCTCCGGCACGGCACGACAAAGGGCCCCTACAATGTGGCATGCTGAAGGGCGCCTCGGCGGTGGCACATACAAAGGCTTCTGCGCACCGGCACGGCAAAGGCCTCTTCCGTGGCAGCGCGGGGAAGGGCTCCGCCGCGGCAGCGCCACTAAGGCCTCTTGCAAGGCGGCGCAATTTGTGGCTCCTCCGACGCGGCCCGACAATGTCCTCCTCTGGCGTGGCCACACACAGTGGAGGACTCCTACGGCGTGGCACAGCAAACGCCTGCTCCAGAGCGCTCTGACAAAGGCCTCTCTGGGGCCGCACCACAAAAGGCTCCTCTGGGGCTGTGCAGCCAAGGGCTCCTCCAGGCTGCCACAGAAAAGGCTTCCTCCGCAGCGCTGCGATGATGGCCTCCTCTCCAGGGCTGCCGGACTATGGCCTCCTCTGGCCCGGCACAATGAAGGGCTCCTCCGGCGCTGCGCGATGACAGGCCCCACCATCAAGGTGCCATGAGGGCCTCCTCCGCATCGCGGCAAGGAGTGACTCCCACAGGAACTGCGCGACCTGATGAATCACTCCTCCAGGGCAGCACGACGGCGGGCTCCTCCGCAGCAGACCAATGGAGGCCTAATTGCTGCGCAGCACCATGACGGGCTCCTCCAGGGCGGCAACACAACGGCCTCCTCGTACAATACACACCACACCAAAGACACTACTCCACAAAATACATGACAAGACTTACAAGATACACACAAGACAGGACAAAATACATTGCATTGCATTACATACAATACAATACAATACAACACAGTAGAAAATATATTACAATACCAAATACAGTGCAATACCAAATAGACAAGGAGGACGATACAATACAACACACGCAACATAAGACAACACGCAAACTATCATACAATACAGTACATACACTACCCAAAAAAAAGAAATACCATAACCTAACCGAAGATACATACAATACAGTGCAATACAGAGCATACAAGACAATACAAAACACCTCCAATACAATACCTACAGTACACCAGAAAACACACACAAATATACAACACGTACAGAACACCACGTACAATACAACACAGACAATACAACACAATGCTATACACAAAATACAGTAAACACCACGCCATACACTACATCTCTTTCAACAACACCATAATTACAACACACATGAGAAGATACAACACAACAGGGCAAAAAACAAAATACAAGACAGACAAGACAATAAACACACAAGACAGATATACAGTCTACAGTACAAGAAATACCACAACAGACAATAACATACATACCATACACAATACAAAGCGCAAGAAAAAGCACAGCACAACACGAACTACAGCACAATACAAACCAGACTACGGGACAACACAAGACATGCAACACGAGAATTACCAGAACAGGCAAGAAAACACAGACAAGACAACGCAAGGCAACACAGAGGAACAAAATAGAATAGAAAATAAATACAGTCCCATACAAATCCCAATCCAAGACGTACAATACTACACAATACACACCATACCATCAATACCAGACGCTACGGCGGGGACGCGCTGTCAGGGGCTCCTCTGGACGGGCGCCATCATGGGGTCCTCAGGCGTGGCGTGAGGAGGGGCTCCAAGAAGACCTGGGCACGCTGATGAAGAACTCCTCCTGAGCGGCGTGACGACAGGCTCGTCCGGCACAGCGTGATGAGGGACTCCTCCAGGGCGGCGCAAGCAATACATAATGCAATATCAGCAACACAAGTAAATGTAATACAATGCCTCCAATACAGACAAGATGGTAGAGATACTAGGATACAATGCAGACACTTTGATACATAACACTTAATAAATACTCTATCATACAAGAAAAGCCATACCACACCGAATGCAATACAAAATACAATACACAATGCACAAAAAGCTATGGTACAGTACAATTAATACAATACAATTTAAAAAATACAACACAAACAATACCATATCACACTAAGCAACACACACAATGCGTACCACACAAGACCAGGCAATAACTTACATCACTATAGGATACCATACAATAAAATAATAACCATAATATACCATATTATAATTAATATACCATACAATACCATGCAATACCCTACCCTTCAACACCTGTCACATTTACAATATATAACATACATTACACTATATACAATACAGTATACAATAGCAACATAAACAGTTCAAAATACAACACATACCATACTACACATATGCAACACCACAGGGAATACAATACACTACAATACATAAAGTACAATAAACTCCATGCCACGCACTAAATAGATTTAAACAACACGATACGTACAATACAGACAAGGTACAATAATATAGAACACAAACGGTACAATTTATGCAACTTGATACAATACATTCCTTACCCTAAAATATATACCAGACCTGCATTACAATACCAGAAGGACAATAAACACGGTACCATAGCCTATGCGAGCCCATACAATACAATACCAGAAATACCACACCACAGAACCCATACAGGGGCAAGACGCAAAGGGCTCTTCCGTGACGGAGCCACAGAGGGCTCCTCCAGCACGGCACGGTGAAGGCCTCCTGCGGCAAGGCACGATCAAGGGCTCCAAGAAGACCTGCGCGCTGCGATGAACAACTCCACCAGGATGGCACAAAAACGGGCTCCTCCGGGCTGCCGCTGTGAAGGGCTCCCCAGGCGCACCACAGCAAAGGGCTCCTGTTTCTGGGCTGCTGCAACGATGCTCTCCGCCCGGGGCAGAGGGATGAAGGGCTCTTCCGGCGCAGCACGATGAAGGACTCCTCCCAGGTGGCACGACGAAGGGCTCCTCTGCAGCGGCAGGACAATGGGCTCCTATGCCGCAGCAAGACAAACGGCTCCTCCGCAGCGCTGCGATGAACGGCTCTTCCGGGCTGCTGTGCTGAATGGCTCCTCCAGCTTGGCGCAACAATGGGCTCCTCCAAGGCGGCGCCGTGAAGGGCTCCTCTGCAGCGGCGTGACGATGGCCTCCTACGGGGTAGCGTGGCAAAGGGCTGCTCCAGAGCGGCGCAATGAACGGCTCCTCTGGGCTGCTGCGGTGAATGGCTCCTCCAGCTTGGCGCAACAATGGGCTCCTCCAAGGCGGTGCCAGGAAGGGCTCCTCAGAGCTCACACAGTGATCGAGGGCTCCTCTCGGCTGCTGCCACAATGGCTTGCTCTGGGCCCGCAAAATGATGGACGACTCCGGCGCGGTGCAACGACGGCCTCCTCTGGCTCAGCGAAGGGCTCCTCCACGCCGCTGCGATGATGGGCTCCTCTGGTGCAGCATGCTAAAGGGCTCCTGCGGCACGGCACGGCACGATGAAGGGCTCCACCCTGGTGGCACGACGATGGGCTCCTCTGGGGCGGCGCGATGATGGGCTCCTCCACGCCTCCACAACGATGGCCTCCACTCCAGGGCAGCGCACCGAAGGGCTCCTCCGGGCTGTCACGGTGAAGTACTCCTCTGGCACAGTATGGCAAAGGCCTCCTCCAGGGCGCCATTAAAGAAGGGCTCCTCCGGGCCACACACATTAGGGGCTCCTCAAGCGCGGCACAACCAGGGGCTCCTCCAGGATGGCACACTGAAGCCTCCTACGCGATGGAACGGCAATGGCCTCCTCTGCAGCAGTGTGCCAAACGCATCCGCTGCGGCGCCATGGCAAAGGGCTCCTCCAGCACTCTGCACCAAAGGGCTCCTCCGGCTCGGCGCAACGATGGGACCCTCCAGGAAACCACGGCAAAGAGCTCCTCTGCAGGGGCGCATTCAACTGCTCCTCCAGCGCACCGCCACCTTGGGCTCCTCCAAGGAAGTATCATGAAGGCCGCCTCCGGCACGGCACGACAAAGGGCCCCTACAATGTGGCATGCTGAAGGGCGCCTCGGCGGTGGCACATACAAAGGCTTCTGCGCACCGGCACGGCAAAGGCCTCTTCCGTGGCAGCGCGGGGAAGGGCTCCGCCGCGGCAGCGCCACTAAGGCCTCTTGCAAGGCGGCGCAATTTGTGGCTCCTCCGACGCGGCCCGACAATGTCCTCCTCTGGCGTGGCACACAGTGGAGGACTCCTACGGCGTGGCACAGCAAACGCCTGCTCCAGAGCGCTCTGACAAAGGCCTCTCTGGGGCCGCACCACAAAAGGCTCCTCTGGGGCTGTGCAGCCAAGGGCTCCTCCAGGCTGCCACAGAAAAGGCTTCCTCCGCAGCGCTGTGATGATGGCCTCCTCTCCAGGGCTGCCGGACTATGGCCTCCTCTGGCCCGGCACAATGAAGGGCTCCTCCGGCGCTGCGCGATGACAGGCCCCACCATCAAGGTGCCATGAGGGCCTCCTCCGCATCGCGGCAAGGAGTGACTCCCACAGGAACTGCGCGACCTGATGAATCACTCCTCCAGGGCAGCACGACGGCGGGCTCCTCCGCAGCGGACCAATGGAGGCCTAATTGCTGCGCAGCACCATGACGGGCTCCTCCAGGGCGCCAACACAACGGCCTCCTCGTACAATACACACCACACAAAAGACACTACTCCACAAAATACATGACAAGACTTACAAGATACACACAAGACAGGACAAAATACATTGCATTGCATTACATACAATACAATACAACACAGAAGAAAATATATTACAATACCAAATACAGTGCAATACCAAATAGACAAGGAGGACGATACAATACAACACACGCAACATAAGACAACATGCAAACTATCATACAATACAGTACATACACTACCCAAAAAAAAGAAATACCATAACCTAACCGAAGATACATACAATACAGTGCAATACAGAGCATACAAGACAATACAAAACAGCTCCAATACAATACCTACAGTACACCAGAAAACACACACAAATATACAACACGTACAGAACACCACGTACAATACAACACAGACAATACAACACAATGCTATACACAAAATACAGTAAACACCACGCCATACACTACATCTCTTTCAACAACACCATAATTACAACACACATGAGAAGATACAACACAACAGGGCAAAAAACAAAATACAAGACAGACAAGACAATAAACACACAAGACAGATATACAGTCTACAGTACAAGAATTACCACAACAGACAATAACATACATACCATACACAATACAAAGCGCAAGAAAAAGCACAGCACAACACGAACTACAGCACAATACAAACCAGACTACGGGACAACACAAGACATGCAACACGAGAATTACCAGAACAGGCAAGAAAACACAGACAAGACAACGCAAGGCAACACAGAGGAACAAAATAGAATAGAAAATAAATACAGTCCCATACAAATCCCAATCCAAGACGTACAATACTACACAATACACACCATACCATCAATACCAGACGCTACGGCGGGGACGCGCTGTCAGAGGCTCCTCTGGCCGGGCGCCATCATGGGGTCCTCAGGTGTGGCGTGAGGAGGGGCTCCAAGAAGACCTGGGCACGCTGATGAAGAACTCCTCCTGAGCGGCGTGACGACAGGCTCGTCCGGCACAGCGTGATGAGGGACTCCTCCAGGGCGGCGCAAGCAATACATAATGCAATATCAGCAACACAAGGAAATGTAATACAATGCCTCCAATACAGACAAGATGGTAGAGATACTAGGATACAATGCAGACACTTTGATATATAACACTTAATAAATACTCTATCATACAAGAAAAGCCATACCACACCGAATGCAATACAAAATACAATACACAATGCACAAAAAGCTATGGTACAGTACAATTAATACAATACAATTTAAAAAATACAACACAAACAATACCATATCACACTAAGCAACACACACAATGCGTACCACACAAGACCAGGCAATAACTTACATCACTATAGGATACCATACAATAAAATAATAACCATAATATACCATATTATAATTAATATACCATACAATACCATGCAATACCCTACCCTTCAACACCTGTAACATTTACAATATATAACATACATTACACTATATACAATACAGTATACAATAGCAACATAAACAGTTCAAAATACAACACATACCATACTACACATATGCAACACCACAGGGAATACAATACACTACAATACATAAAGTACAATAAACTCCATGCCACGCACTAAATAGATTTAAACAACACGATACGTACAATACAGACAAGGTACAATAATATAGAACACAAACGGTACAATTTATGCAACTTGATACAATATATTCCTTACCCTAAAATATATACCAGACCTGCATTACAATACCAGAAGGACAATAAACACGGTACCATAGCCTATGCGAGCCCATACAATACAATACCAGAAATACCACACCACAGAACCCATACAGGGGCAAGACGCAAAGGGCTCTTCCGTGACGGAGCCACAGAGGGCTCCTCCAGCACGGCACGGTGAAGGCCTCCTGCGGCAAGGCACGATCAAGGGCTCCAAGAAGACCTGCGCGCTGCGATGAACAACTCCACCAGGATGGCACAAAAACGGGCTCCTCCGGGCTGCCGCTGTGAAGGGCTCCCCAGGCACACCACAGCAAAGGGCTCCTGTTTCTGGGCTGCTGCAACGATGCTCTCCGCCCGGGGCAGAGGGATGAAGGGCTCTTCCGGCGCAGCACGATGAAGGACTCCTCCCAGGTGGCACGACGAAGGGCTCCTCTGCAGCGGCAGGACAATGGGCTCCTATGCCGCAGCAAGACAAACGGCTCCTCCGCAGCGCTGCGATGAACGGCTCTTCCGGGCTGCTGTGCTGAATGGCTCCTCCAGCTTGGCGCAACAATGGGCTCCTCCAAGGCGGCGCCGTGAAGGGCTCCTCTGCAGCGGCGTGACGATGGCCTCCTACGGGGTAGCGTGGCAAAGGGCTGCTCCAGAGCGGCGCAATGAACGGCTCCTCTGGGCTGCTGCGGTGAATGGCTCCTCCAGCTTGGCGCAACAATGGGCTCCTCCAAGGCGGTGCCAGGAAGGGCTCCTCAGAGCTCACACAGTGATCGAGGGCTCCTCTCGGCTGCTGCCACAATGGCTTGCTCTGGGCCCGCAAAATGATGGACGACTCCGGCGTGGTGCAACGACGGCCTCCTCTGGCTCAGCGAAGGGCTCCTCCACGCCGCTGCGATGATGGGCTCCTCTGGTGCAGCATGCTAAAGGGCTCCTGCGGCACGGCACGGCACGATGAAGGGCTCCACCCTGGTGGCACGACGATGGGCTCCTCTGGGGCGGCGCGATGATGGGCTCCTCCACGCCTCCACAACGATGGCCTCCACTCCAGGGCAGCGCACCGAAGGGCTCCTCCGGGCTGTCACGGTGAAGTACTCCTCTGGCACAGTATGGCAAAGGCCTCCTCCAGGGCGCCATTAAAGAAGGGCTCCTCCGGGCCACACACATTAGGGGCTCCTCAAGCGCGGCACAACCAGGGGCTCCTCCAGGATGGCACACTGAAGCCTCCTACGCGATGGAACGGCAATGGCCTCCTCTGCAGCAGTGTGCCAAACGCATCCGCTGCGGCGCCATGGCAAAGGGCTCCTCCAGCACTCTGCACCAAAGGGCTCCTCCGGCTCGGCGCAACGATGGGACCCTCCAGGAAACCACGGCAAAGAGCTCCTCTGCAGGGGCGCATTCAACTGCTCCTCCAGCGCACTGCCACCTTGGGCTCCTCCAAGGAAGTATCATGAAGGCCGCCTCCGGCACGGCACGACAAAGGGCCCCTACAATGTGGCATGCTGAAGGGCGCCTCGGCGGTGGCACATACAAAGGCTTCTGCGCACCGGCACGGCAAAGGCCTCTTCCGTGGCAGCGCGGGGAAGGGCTCCGCCGCGGCAGCGCCACTAAGGCCTCTTGCAAGGCGGCGCAATTTGTGGCTCCTCCGACGCGGCCCGACAATGTCCTCCTCTGGCGTGGCACACAGTGGAGGACTCCTACGGCGTGGCACAGCAAACGCCTGCTCCAGAGCGCTCTGACAAAGGCCTCTCTGGGGCCGCACCACAAAAGGCTCCTCTGGGGCTGTGCAGCCAAGGGCTCCTCCAGGCTGCCACAGAAAAGGCTTCCTCCGCAGCGCTGTGATGATGGCCTCCTCTCCAGGGCTGCCGGACTATGGCCTCCTCTGGCCCGGCACAATGAAGGGCTCCTCCGGCGCTGCGCGATGACAGGCCCCACCATCAAGGTGCCATGAGGGCCTCCTCCGCATCGCGGCAAGGAGTGACTCCCACAGGAACTGCGCGACCTGATGAATCACTCCTCCAGGGCAGCACGACGGCGGGCTCCTCCGCAGCGGACCAATGGAGGCCTAATTGCTGCGCAGCACCATGACGGGCTCCTCCAGGGCGCCAACACAACGGCCTCCTCGTACAATACACACCACACAAAAGACACTACTCCACAAAATACATGACAAGACTTACAAGATACACACAAGACAGGACAAAATACATTGCATTGCATTACATACAATACAATACAACACAGAAGAAAATATATTACAATACCAAATACAGTGCAATACCAAATAGACAAGGAGGACGATACAATACAACACACGCAACATAAGACAACATGCAAACTATCATACAATACAGTACATACACTACCCAAAAAAAAGAAATACCATAACCTAACCGAAGATACATACAATACAGTGCAATACAGAGCATACAAGACAATACAAAACAGCTCCAATACAATACCTACAGTACACCAGAAAACACACACAAATATACAACACGTACAGAACACCACGTACAATACAACACAGACAATACAACACAATGCTATACACAAAATACAGTAAACACCACGCCATACACTACATCTCTTTCAACAACACCATAATTACAACACACATGAGAAGATACAACACAACAGGGCAAAAAACAAAATACAAGACAGACAAGACAATAAACACACAAGACAGATATACAGTCTACAGTACAAGAATTACCACAACAGACAATAACATACATACCATACACAATACAAAGCGCAAGAAAAAGCACAGCACAACACGAACTACAGCACAATACAAACCAGACTACGGGACAACACAAGACATGCAACACGAGAATTACCAGAACAGGCAAGAAAACACAGACAAGACAACGCAAGGCAACACAGAGGAACAAAATAGAATAGAAAATAAATACAGTCCCATACAAATCCCAATCCAAGACGTACAATACTACACAATACACACCATACCATCAATACCAGACGCTACGGCGGGGACGCGCTGTCAGAGGCTCCTCTGGCCGGGCGCCATCATGGGGTCCTCAGGTGTGGCGTGAGGAGGGGCTCCAAGAAGACCTGGGCACGCTGATGAAGAACTCCTCCTGAGCGGCGTGACGACAGGCTCGTCCGGCACAGCGTGATGAGGGACTCCTCCAGGGCGGCGCAAGCAATACATAATGCAATATCAGCAACACAAGGAAATGTAATACAATGCCTCCAATACAGACAAGATGGTAGAGATACTAGGATACAATGCAGACACTTTGATATATAACACTTAATAAATACTCTATCATACAAGAAAAGCCATACCACACCGAATGCAATACAAAATACAATACACAATGCACAAAAAGCTATGGTACAGTACAATTAATACAATACAATTTAAAAAATACAACACAAACAATACCATATCACACTAAGCAACACACACAATGCGTACCACACAAGACCAGGCAATAACTTACATCACTATAGGATACCATACAATAAAATAATAACCATAATATACCATATTATAATTAATATACCATACAATACCATGCAATACCCTACCCTTCAACACCTGTAACATTTACAATATATAACATACATTACACTATATACAATACAGTATACAATAGCAACATAAACAGTTCAAAATACAACACATACCATACTACACATATGCAACACCACAGGGAATACAATACACTACAATACATAAAGTACAATAAACTCCATGCCACGCACTAAATAGATTTAAACAACACGATACGTACAATACAGACAAGGTACAATAATATAGAACACAAACGGTACAATTTATGCAACTTGATACAATATATTCCTTACCCTAAAATATATACCAGACCTGCATTACAATACCAGAAGGACAATAAACACGGTACCATAGCCTATGCGAGCCCATACAATACAATACCAGAAATACCACACCACAGAACCCATACAGGGGCAAGACGCAAAGGGCTCTTCCGTGACGGAGCCACAGAGGGCTCCTCCAGCACGGCACGGTGAAGGCCTCCTGCGGCAAGGCACGATCAAGGGCTCCAAGAAGACCTGCGCGCTGCGATGAACAACTCCACCAGGATGGCACAAAAACGGGCTCCTCCGGGCTGCCGCTGTGAAGGGCTCCCCAGGCACACCACAGCAAAGGGCTCCTGTTTCTGGGCTGCTGCAACGATGCTCTCCGCCCGGGGCAGAGGGATGAAGGGCTCTTCCGGCGCAGCACGATGAAGGACTCCTCCCAGGTGGCACGACGAAGGGCTCCTCTGCAGCGGCAGGACAATGGGCTCCTATGCCGCAGCAAGACAAACGGCTCCTCCGCAGCGCTGCGATGAACGGCTCTTCCGGGCTGCTGTGCTGAATGGCTCCTCCAGCTTGGCGCAACAATGGGCTCCTCCAAGGCGGCGCCGTGAAGGGCTCCTCTGCAGCGGCGTGACGATGGCCTCCTACGGGGTAGCGTGGCAAAGGGCTGCTCCAGAGCGGCGCAATGAACGGCTCCTCTGGGCTGCTGCGGTGAATGGCTCCTCCAGCTTGGCGCAACAATGGGCTCCTCCAAGGCGGTGCCAGGAAGGGCTCCTCAGAGCTCACACAGTGATCGAGGGCTCCTCTCGGCTGCTGCCACAATGGCTTGCTCTGGGCCCGCAAAATGATGGACGACTCCGGCGTGGTGCAACGACGGCCTCCTCTGGCTCAGCGAAGGGCTCCTCCACGCCGCTGCGATGATGGGCTCCTCTGGTGCAGCATGCTAAAGGGCTCCTGCGGCACGGCACGGCACGATGAAGGGCTCCACCCTGGTGGCACGACGATGGGCTCCTCTGGGGCGGCGCGATGATGGGCTCCTCCACGCCTCCACAACGATGGCCTCCACTCCAGGGCAGCGCACCGAAGGGCTCCTCCGGGCTGTCACGGTGAAGTACTCCTCTGGCACAGTATGGCAAAGGCCTCCTCCAGGGCGCCATTAAAGAAGGGCTCCTCCGGGCCACACACATTAGGGGCTCCTCAAGCGCGGCACAACCAGGGGCTCCTCCAGGATGGCACACTGAAGCCTCCTACGCGATGGAACGGCAATGGCCTCCTCTGCAGCAGTGTGCCAAACGCATCCGCTGCGGCGCCATGGCAAAGGGCTCCTCCAGCACTCTGCACCAAAGGGCTCCTCCGGCTCGGCGCAACGATGGGACCCTCCAGGAAACCACGGCAAAGAGCTCCTCTGCAGGGGCGCATTCAACTGCTCCTCCAGCGCACTGCCACCTTGGGCTCCTCCAAGGAAGTATCATGAAGGCCGCCTCCGGCACGGCACGACAAAGGGCCCCTACAATGTGGCATGCTGAAGGGCGCCTCGGCGGTGGCACATACAAAGGCTTCTGCGCACCGGCACGGCAAAGGCCTCTTCCGTGGCAGCGCGGGGAAGGGCTCCGCCGCGGCAGCGCCACTAAGGCCTCTTGCAAGGCGGCGCAATTTGTGGCTCCTCCGACGCGGCCCGACAATGTCCTCCTCTGGCGTGGCACACAGTGGAGGACTCCTACGGCGTGGCACAGCAAACGCCTGCTCCAGAGCGCTCTGACAAAGGCCTCTCTGGGGCCGCACCACAAAAGGCTCCTCTGGGGCTGTGCAGCCAAGGGCTCCTCCAGGCTGCCACAGAAAAGGCTTCCTCCGCAGCGCTGCGATGATGGCCTCCTCTCCAGGGCTGCCGGACTATGGCCTCCTCTGGCCCGGCACAATGAAGGGCTCCTCCGGCGCTGCGCGATGACAGGCCCCACCATCAAGGTGCCATGAGGGCCTCCTCCGCATCGCGGCAAGGAGTGACTCCCACAGGAACTGCGCGACCTGATGAATCACTCCTCCAGGGCAGCACGACGGCGGGCTCCTCCGCAGCGGACCAATGGAGGCCTAATTGCTGCGCAGCACCATGACGGGCTCCTCCAGGGCGCCAACACAACGGCCTCCTCGTACAATACACACCACACAAAAGACACTACTCCACAAAATACATGACAAGACTTACAAGATACACACAAGACAGGACAAAATACATTGCATTGCATTACATACAATACAATACAATACAACACAGTAGAAAATATATTACAATACCAAATACAGTGCAATACCAAATAGACAAGGAGGACGATACAATACAACACACGCAACATAAGACAACACGCAAACTATCATACAATACAGTACATACACTACCCAAAAAAAAGAAATACCATAACCTAACCGAAGATACATACAATACAGTGCAATACAGAGCATACAAGACAATACAAAACACCTCCAATACAATACCTACAGTACACCAGAAAACACACACAAATATACAACACGTACAGAACACCACGTACAATACAACACAGACAATACAACACAATGCTATACACAAAATACAGTAAACACCACGCCATACACTACATCTCTTTCAACAACACCATAATTACAACACACATGAGAAGATACAACACAACAGGGCAAAAAACAAAATACAAGACAGACAAGACAATAAACACACAAGACAGATATACAGTCTACAGTACAAGAAATACCACAACAGACAATAACATACATACCATACACAATACAAAGCGCAAGAAAAAGCACAGCACAACACGAACTACAGCACAATACAAACCAGACTACGGGACAACACAAGACATGCAACACGAGAATTACCAGAACAGGCAAGAAAACACAGACAAGACAACGCAAGGCAACACAGAGGAACAAAATAGAATAGAAAATAAATACAGTCCCATACAAATCCCAATCCAAGACGTACAATACTACACAATACACACCATACCATCAATACCAGACGCTACGGCGGGGACGCGCTGTCAGGGGCTCCTCTGGACGGGCGCCATCATGGGGTCCTCAGGCGTGGCGTGAGGAGGGGCTCCAAGAAGACATGGGCACGCTGATGAAGAACTCCTCCTGAGCGGCGTGACGACAGGCTCGTCCGGCACAGCGTGATGAGGGACTCCTCCAGGGCGGCGCAAGCAATACATAATGCAATATAAGCAACACAAGTAAATGTAATACAATGCCTCCAATACAGACAAGATGGTAGAGATACTAGGATACAATGCAGACACTTTGATACATAACACTTAATAAATACTCTATCATACAAGAAAAGCCATACCACACCGAATGCAATACAAAATACAATACACAATGCACAAAAAGCTATGGTACAGTACAATTAATACAATACAATTTAAAAAATACAACACAAACAATACCATATCACACTAAGCAACACACACAATGCGTACCACACAAGACCAGGCAATAACTTACATCACTATAGGATACCATACAATAAAATAATAACCATAATATACCATATTATAATTAATATACCATACAATACCATGCAATACCCTACCCTTCAACACCTGTCACATTTACAATATATAACATACATTACACTATATACAATACAGTATACAATAGCAACATAAACAGTTCAAAATACAACACATACCATACTACACATATGCAACACCACAGGGAATACAATACACTACAATACATAAAGTACAATAAACTCCATGCCACGCACTAAATAGATTTAAACAACACGATACGTACAATACAGACAAGGTACAATAATATAGAACACAAACGGTACAATTTATGCAACTTGATACAATATATTCCTTACCCTAAAATATATACCAGACCTGCATTACAATACCAGAAGGACAATAAACACGGTACCATAGCCTATGCGAGCCCATACAATACAATACCAGAAATACCACACCACAGAACCCATACAGGGGCAAGACGCAAAGGGCTCTTCCGTGACGGAGCCACAGAGGGCTCCTCCAGCACGGCACGGTGAAGGCCTCCTGCGGCAAGGCACGATCAAGGGCTCCAAGAAGACCTGCGCGCTGCGATGAACAACTCCACCAGGATGGCACAAAAACGGGCTCCTCCGGGCTGCCGCTGTGAAGGGCTCCCCAGGCACACCACAGCAAAGGGCTCCTGTTTCTGGGCTGCTGCAACGATGCTCTCCGCCCGGGGCAGAGGGATGAAGGGCTCTTCCGGCGCAGCACGATGAAGGACTCCTCCCAGGTGGCACGACGAAGGGCTCCTCTGCAGCGGCAGGACAATGGGCTCCTATGCCGCAGCAAGACAAACGGCTCCTCCGCAGCGCTGCGATGAACGGCTCTTCCGGGCTGCTGTGCTGAATGGCTCCTCCAGCTTGGCGCAACAATGGGCTCCTCCAAGGCGGCGCCGTGAAGGGCTCCTCTGCAGCGGCGTGACGATGGCCTCCTACGGGGTAGCGTGGCAAAGGGCTGCTCCAGAGCGGCGCAATGAACGGCTCCTCTGGGCTGCTGCGGTGAATGGCTCCTCCAGCTTGGCGCAACAATGGGCTCCTCCAAGGCGGTGCCAGGAAGGGCTCCTCAGAGCTCACACAGTGATCGAGGGCTCCTCTCGGCTGCTGCCACAATGGCTTGCTCTGGGCCCGCAAAATGATGGACGACTCCGGCGTGGTGCAACGACGGCCTCCTCTGGCTCAGCGAAGGGCTCCTCCACGCCGCTGCGATGATGGGCTCCTCTGGTGCAGCATGCTAAAGGGCTCCTGCGGCACGGCACGGCACGATGAAGGGCTCCACCCTGGTGGCACGACGATGGGCTCCTCTGGGGCGGCGCGATGATGGGCTCCTCCACGCCTCCACAACGATGGCCTCCACTCCAGGGCGGTGCACCGAAGGGCTCCTCCGGGCTGTCACGGTGAAGTACTCCTCTGGCACAGTATGGCAAAGGCCTCCTCCAGGGCGCCATTAAAGAAGGGCTCCTCCGGGCCACACACATTAGGGGCTCCTCAAGCGCGGCACAACCAGGGGCTCCTCCAGGATGGCACACTGAAGCCTCCTACGCGATGGAACGGCAATGGCCTCCTCTGCAGCAGTGTGCCAAACGCATCCGCTGCGGCGCCATGGCAAAGGGCTCCTCCAGCACTCTGCACCAAAGGGCTCCTCCGGCTCGGCGCAACGATGGGACCCTCCAGGAAACCACGGCAAAGAGCTCCTCTGCAGGGGCGCATTCAACTGCTCCTCCAGCGCACTGCCACCTTGGGCTCCTCCAAGGAAGTATCATGAAGGCCGCCTCCGGCACGGCACGACAAAGGGCCCCTACAATGTGGCATGCTGAAGGGCGCCTCGGCGGTGGCACATACAAAGGCTTCTGCGCACCGGCACGGCAAAGGCCTCTTCCGTGGCAGCGCGGGGAAGGGCTCCGCCGCGGCAGCGCCACTAAGGCCTCTTGCAAGGCGGCGCAATTTGTGGCTCCTCCGACGCGGCCCGACAATGTCCTCCTCTGGCGTGGCCACACACAGTGGAGGACTCCTACGGCGTGGCACAGCAAACGCCTGCTCCAGAGCGCTCTGACAAAGGCCTCTCTGGGGCCGCACCACAAAAGGCTCCTCTGGGGCTGTGCAGCCAAGGGCTCCTCCAGGCTGCCACAGAAAAGGCTTCCTCCGCAGCGCTGCGATGATGGCCTCCTCTCCAGGGCTGCCGGACTATGGCCTCCTCTGGCCCGGCACAATGAAGGGCTCCTCCGGCGCTGCGCGATGACAGGCCCCACCATCAAGGTGCCATGAGGGCCTCCTCCGCATCGCGGCAAGGAGTGACTCCCACAGGAACTGCGCGACCTGATGAATCACTCCTCCAGGGCAGCACGACGGCGGGCTCCTCCGCAGCAGACCAATGGAGGCCTAATTGCTGCGCAGCACCATGACGGGCTCCTCCAGGGCGGCAACACAACGGCCTCCTCGTACAATACACACCACACCAAAGACACTACTCCACAAAATACATGACAAGACTTACAAGATACACACAAGACAGGACAAAATACATTGCATTGCATTACATACAATACAATACAATACAACACAGTAGAAAATATATTACAATACCAAATACAGTGCAATACCAAATAGACAAGGAGGACGATACAATACAACACACGCAACATAAGACAACACGCAAACTATCATACAATACAGTACATACACTACCCAAAAAAAAGAAATACCATAACCTAACCGAAGATACATACAATACAGTGCAATACAGAGCATACAAGACAATACAAAACACCTCCAATACAATACCTACAGTACACCAGAAAACACACACAAATATACAACACGTACAGAACACCACGTACAATACAACACAGACAATACAACACAATGCTATACACAAAATACAGTAAACACCACGCCATACACTACATCTCTTTCAACAACACCATAATTACAACACACATGAGAAGATACAACACAACAGGGCAAAAAACAAAATACAAGACAGACAAGACAATAAACACACAAGACAGATATACAGTCTACAGTACAAGAAATACCACAACAGACAATAACATACATACCATACACAATACAAAGCGCAAGAAAAAGCACAGCACAACACGAACTACAGCACAATACAAACCAGACTACGGGACAACACAAGACATGCAACACGAGAATTACCAGAACAGGCAAGAAAACACAGACAAGACAACGCAAGGCAACACAGAGGAACAAAATAGAATAGAAAATAAATACAGTCCCATACAAATCCCAATCCAAGACGTACAATACTACACAATACACACCATACCATCAATACCAGACGCTACGGCGGGGACGCGCTGTCAGAGGCTCCTCTGGCCGGGCGCCATCATGGGGTCCTCAGGCGTGGCGTGAGGAGGGGCTCCAAGAAGACCTGGGCACGCTGATGAAGAACTCCTCCTGAGCGGCGTGACGACAGGCTCGTCCGGCACAGCGTGATGAGGGACTCCTCCAGGGCGGCGCAAGCAATACATAATGCAATATCAGCAACACAAGGAAATGTAATACAATGCCTCCAATACAGACAAGATGGTAGAGATACTAGGATACAATGCAGACACTTTGATACATAACACTTAATAAATACTCTATCATACAAGAAAAGCCATACCACACCGAATGCAATACAAAATACAATACACAATGCACAAAAAGCTATGGTACAGTACAATTAATACAATACAATTTAAAAAATACAACACAAACAATACCATATCACACTAAGCAACACACACAATGCGTACCACACAAGACCAGGCAATAACTTACATCACTATAGGATACCATACAATAAAATAATAACCATAATATACCATATTATAATTAATATACCATACAATACCATGCAATACCCTACCCTTCAACACCTGTCACATTTACAATATATAACATACATTACACTATATACAATACAGTATACAATAGCAACATAAACAGTTCAAAATACAACACATACCATACTACACATATGCAACACCACAGGGAATACAATACACTACAATACATAAAGTACAATAAACTCCATGCCACGCACTAAATAGATTTAAACAACACGATACGTACAATACAGACAAGGTACAATAATATAGAACACAAACGGTACAATTTATGCAACTTGATACAATACATTCCTTACCCTAAAATATATACCAGACCTGCATTACAATACCAGAAGGACAATAAACACGGTACCATAGCCTATGCGAGCCCATACAATACAATACCAGAAATACCACACCACAGAACCCATACAGGGGCAAGACGCAAAGGGCTCTTCCGTGACGGAGCCACAGAGGGCTCCTCCAGCACGGCACGGTGAAGGCCTCCTGCGGCAAGGCACGATCAAGGGCTCCAAGAAGACCTGCGCGCTGCGATGAACAACTCCACCAGGATGGCACAAAAACGGGCTCCTCCGGGCTGCCGCTGTGAAGGGCTCCCCAGGCGCACCACAGCAAAGGGCTCCTGTTTCTGGGCTGCTGCAACGATGCTCTCCGCCCGGGGCAGAGGGATGAAGGGCTCTTTCGGCGCAGCACGATGAAGGACTCCTCCCAGGTGGCACGACGAAGGGCTCCTCTGCAGCGGCAGGACAATGGGCTCCTATGCCGCAGCAAGACAAACGGCTCCTCCGCAGCGCTGCGATGAACGGCTCTTCCGGGCTGCTGTGCTGAATGGCTCCTCCAGCTTGGCGCAACAATGGGCTCCTCCAAGGCGGCGCCGTGAAGGGCTCCTCTGCAGCGGCGTGACGATGGCCTCCTACGGGGTACCGTGGCAAAGGGCTGCTCCAGAGCGGCGCAATGAACGGCTCCTCTGGGCTGCTGCGGTGAATGGCTCCTCCAGCTTGGCGCAACAATGGGCTCCTCCAAGGCGGTGCCAGGAAGGGCTCCTCAGAGCTCACACAGTGATCGAGGGCTCCTCTCGGCTGCTGCCACAATGGCTTGCTCTGGGCCCGCAAAATGATGGACGACTCCGGCGCGGTGCAACGACGGCCTCCTCTGGCTCAGCGAAGGGCTCCTCCACGCCGCTGCGATGATGGGCTCCTCTGGTGCAGCATGCTAAAGGGCTCCTGCGGCACGGCACGGCACGATGAAGGGCTCCACCCTGGTGGCACGACGATGGGCTCCTCTGGGGCGGCGCGATGATGGGCTCCTCCACGCCTCCACAACGATGGCCTCCACTCCAGGGCAGCGCACCGAAGGGCTCCTCCGGGCTGTCACGGTGAAGTACTCCTCTGGCACAGTATGGCAAAGGCCTCCTCCAGGGCGCCATTAAAGAAGGGCTCCTCCGGGCCACACACATTAGGGGCTCCTCAAGCGCGGCACAACCAGGGGCTCCTCCAGGATGGCACACTGAAGCCTCCTACGCGATGGAACGGCAATGGCCTCCTCTGCAGCAGTGTGCCAAACGCATCCGCTGCGGCGCCATGGCAAAGGGCTCCTCCAGCACTCTGCACCAAAGGGCTCCTCCGGCTCGGCGCAACGATGGGACCCTCCAGGAAACCACGGCAAAGAGCTCCTCTGCAGGGGCGCATTCAACTGCTCCTCCAGCGCACCGCCACCTTGGGCTCCTCCAAGGAAGTATCATGAAGGCCGCCTCCGGCACGGCACGACAAAGGGCCCCTACAATGTGGCATGCTGAAGGGCGCCTCGGCGGTGGCACATACAAAGGCTTCTGCGCACCGGCACGGCAAAGGCCTCTTCCGTGGCAGCGCGGGGAAGGGCTCCGCCGCGGCAGCGC
The DNA here is from genome assembly GCF_965231255.1 of Vanellus vanellus. NCBI lineage: Eukaryota > Metazoa > Chordata > Aves > Charadriiformes > Charadriidae > Vanellus > Vanellus vanellus. The sequence continues at coordinate 10,396,673 of NC_138907.1, forward strand.
CACTAAGGCCTCTTGCAAGGCGGCGCAATTTGTGGCTCCTCCGACGCGGCCCGACAATGTCCTCCTCTGGCGTGGCACACAGTGGAGGACTCCTACGGCGTGGCACAGCAAACGCCTGCTCCAGAGCGCTCTGACAAAGGCCTCTCTGGGGCCGCACCACAAAAGGCTCCTCTGGGGCTGTGCAGCCAAGGGCTCCTCCAGGCTGCCACAGAAAAGGCTTCCTCCGCAGCGCTGTGATGATGGCCTCCTCTCCAGGGCTGCCGGACTATGGCCTCCTCTGGCCCGGCACAATGAAGGGCTCCTCCGGCGCTGCGCGATGACAGGCCCCACCATCAAGGTGCCATGAGGGCCTCCTCCGCATCGCGGCAAGGAGTGACTCCCACAGGAACTGCGCGACCTGATGAATCACTCCTCCAGGGCAGCACGACGGCGGGCTCCTCCGCAGCGGACCAATGGAGGCCTAATTGCTGCGCAGCACCATGACGGGCTCCTCCAGGGCGCCAACACAACGGCCTCCTCGTACAATACACACCACACAAAAGACACTACTCCACAAAATACATGACAAGACTTACAAGATACACACAAGACAGGACAAAATACATTGCATTGCATTACATACAATACAATACAACACAGAAGAAAATATATTACAATACCAAATACAGTGCAATACCAAATAGACAAGGAGGACGATACAATACAACACACGCAACATAAGACAACATGCAAACTATCATACAATACAGTACATACACTACCCAAAAAAAAGAAATACCATAACCTAACCGAAGATACATACAATACAGTGCAATACAGAGCATACAAGACAATACAAAACAGCTCCAATACAATACCTACAGTACACCAGAAAACACACACAAATATACAACACGTACAGAACACCACGTACAATACAACACAGACAATACAACACAATGCTATACACAAAATACAGTAAACACCACGCCATACACTACATCTCTTTCAACAACACCATAATTACAACACACATGAGAAGATACAACACAACAGGGCAAAAAACAAAATACAAGACAGACAAGACAATAAACACACAAGACAGATATACAGTCTACAGTACAAGAATTACCACAACAGACAATAACATACATACCATACACAATACAAAGCGCAAGAAAAAGCACAGCACAACACGAACTACAGCACAATACAAACCAGACTACGGGACAACACAAGACATGCAACACAAGAATTACCAGAACAGGCAAGAAAACACAGACAAGACAACGCAAGGCAACACAGAGGAACAAAATAGAATAGAAAATAAATACAGTCCCATACAAATCCCAATCCAAGACGTACAATACTACACAATACACACCATACCATCAATACCAGACGCTACGGCGGGGACGCGCTGTCAGGGGCTCCTCTGGACGGGCGCCATCATGGGGTCCTCAGGCGTGGCGTGAGGAGGGGCTCCAAGAAGACATGGGCACGCTGATGAAGAACTCCTCCTGAGCGGCGTGACGACAGGCTCGTCCGGCACAGCGTGATGAGGGACTCCTCCAGGGCGGCGCAAGCAATACATAATGCAATATAAGCAACACAAGTAAATGTAATACAATGCCTCCAATACAGACAAGATGGTAGAGATACTAGGATACAATGCAGACACTTTGATACATAACACTTAATAAATACTCTATCATACAAGAAAAGCCATACCACACCGAATGCAATACAAAATACAATACACAATGCACAAAAAGCTATGGTACAGTACAATTAATACAATACAATTTAAAAAATACAACACAAACAATACCATATCACACTAAGCAACACACACAATGCGTACCACACAAGACCAGGCAATAACTTACATCACTATAGGATACCATACAATAAAATAATAACCATAATATACCATATTATAATTAATATACCATACAATACCATGCAATACCCTACCCTTCAACACCTGTCACATTTACAATATATAACATACATTACACTATATACAATACAGTATACAATAGCAACATAAACAGTTCAAAATACAACACATACCATACTACACATATGCAACACCACAGGGAATACAATACACTACAATACATAAAGTACAATAAACTCCATGCCACGCACTAAATAGATTTAAACAACACGATACGTACAATACAGACAAGGTACAATAATATAGAACACAAACGGTACAATTTATGCAACTTGATACAATACATTCCTTACCCTAAAATATATACCAGACCTGCATTACAATACCAGAAGGACAATAAACACGGTACCATAGCCTATGCGAGCCCATACAATACAATACCAGAAATACCACACCACAGAACCCATACAGGGGCAAGACGCAAAGGGCTCTTCCGTGACGGAGCCACAGAGGGCTCCTCCAGCACGGCACGGTGAAGGCCTCCTGCGGCAAGGCACGATCAAGGGCTCCAAGAAGACCTGCGCGCTGCGATGAACAACTCCACCAGGATGGCACAAAAACGGGCTCCTCCGGGCTGCCGCTGTGAAGGGCTCCCCAGGCGCACCACAGCAAAGGGCTCCTGTTTCTGGGCTGCTGCAACGATGCTCTCCGCCCGGGGCAGAGGGATGAAGGGCTCTTCCGGCGCAGCACGATGAAGGACTCCTCCCAGGTGGCACGACGAAGGGCTCCTCTGCAGCGGCAGGACAATGGGCTCCTATGCCGCAGCAAGACAAACGGCTCCTCCGCAGCGCTGCGATGAACGGCTCTTCCGGGCTGCTGTGCTGAATGGCTCCTCCAGCTTGGCGCAACAATGGGCTCCTCCAAGGCGGCGCCGTGAAGGGCTCCTCTGCAGCGGCGTGACGATGGCCTCCTACGGGGTAGCGTGGCAAAGGGCTGCTCCAGAGCGGCGCAATGAACGGCTCCTCTGGGCTGCTGCGGTGAATGGCTCCTCCAGCTTGGCGCAACAATGGGCTCCTCCAAGGCGGTGCCAGGAAGGGCTCCTCAGAGCTCACACAGTGATCGAGGGCTCCTCTCGGCTGCTGCCACAATGGCTTGCTCTGGGCCCGCAAAATGATGGACGACTCCGGCGTGGTGCAACGACGGCCTCCTCTGGCTCAGCGAAGGGCTCCTCCACGCCGCTGCGATGATGGGCTCCTCTGGTGCAGCATGCTAAAGGGCTCCTGCGGCACGGCACGGCACGATGAAGGGCTCCACCCTGGTGGCACGACGATGGGCTCCTCTGGGGCGGCGCGATGATGGGCTCCTCCACGCCTCCACAACGATGGCCTCCACTCCAGGGCGGTGCACCGAAGGGCTCCTCCGGGCTGTCACGGTGAAGTACTCCTCTGGCACAGTATGGCAAAGGCCTCCTCCAGGGCGCCATTAAAGAAGGGCTCCTCCGGGCCACACACATTAGGGGCTCCTCAAGCGCGGCACAACCAGGGGCTCCTCCAGGATGGCACACTGAAGCCTCCTACGCGATGGAACGGCAATGGCCTCCTCTGCAGCAGTGTGCCAAACGCATCCGCTGCGGCGCCATGGCAAAGGGCTCCTCCAGCACTCTGCACCAAAGGGCTCCTCCGGCTCGGCGCAACGATGGGACCCTCCAGGAAACCACGGCAAAGAGCTCCTCTGCAGGGGCGCATTCAACTGCTCCTCCAGCGCACTGCCACCTTGGGCTCCTCCAAGGAAGTATCATGAAGGCCGCCTCCGGCACGGCACGACAAAGGGCCCCTACAATGTGGCATGCTGAAGGGCGCCTCGGCGGTGGCACATACAAAGGCTTCTGCGCACCGGCACGGCAAAGGCCTCTTCCGTGGCAGCGCGGGGAAGGGCTCCGCCGCGGCAGCGCCACTAAGGCCTCTTGCAAGGCGGCGCAATTTGTGGCTCCTCCGACGCGGCCCGACAATGTCCTCCTCTGGCGTGGCACACAGTGGAGGACTCCTACGGCGTGGCACAGCAAACGCCTGCTCCAGAGCGCTCTGACAAAGGCCTCTCTGGGGCCGCACCACAAAAGGCTCCTCTGGGGCTGTGCAGCCAAGGGCTCCTCCAGGCTGCCACAGAAAAGGCTTCCTCCGCAGCGCTGCGATGATGGCCTCCTCTCCAGGGCTGCCGGACTATGGCCTCCTCTGGCCCGGCACAATGAAGGGCTCCTCCGGCGCTGCGCGATGACAGGCCCCACCATCAAGGTGCCATGAGGGCCTCCTCCGCATCGCGGCAAGGAGTGACTCCCACAGGAACTGCGCGACCTGATGAATCACTCCTCCAGGGCAGCACGACGGCGGGCTCCTCCGCAGCGGACCAATGGAGGCCTAATTGCTGCGCAGCACCATGACGGGCTCCTCCAGGGCGCCAACACAACGGCCTCCTCGTACAATACACACCACACAAAAGACACTACTCCACAAAATACATGACAAGACTTACAAGATACACACAAGACAGGACAAAATACATTGCACTGCATTACATACAATACAATACAATACAACACAGTAGAAAATATATTACAATACCAAATACAGTGCAATACCAAATAGACAAGGAGGACGATACAATACAACACACGCAACATAAGACAACACGCAAACTATCATACAATACAGTACATACACTACCCAAAAAAAAGAAATACCATAACCTAACCGAAGATACATACAATACAGTGCAATACAGAGCATACAAGACAATACAAAACACCTCCAATACAATACCTACAGTACACCAGAAAACACACACAAATATACAACACGTACAGAACACCACGTACAATACAACACAGACAATACAACACAATGCTATACACAAAATACAGTAAACACCACGCCATACACTACATCTCTTTCAACAACACCATAATTACAACACACATGAGAAGATACAACACAACAGGGCAAAAAACAAAATACAAGACAGACAAGACAATAAACACACAAGACAGATATACAGTCTACAGTACAAGAAATACCACAACAGACAATAACATACATACCATACACAATACAAAGCGCAAGAAAAAGCACAGCACAACACGAACTACAGCACAATACAAACCAGACTACGGGACAACACAAGACATGCAACACGAGAATTACCAGAACAGGCAAGAAAACACAGACAAGACAACGCAAGGCAACACAGAGGAACAAAATAGAATAGAAAATAAATACAGTCCCATACAAATCCCAATCCAAGACGTACAATACTACACAATACACACCATACCATCAATACCAGACGCTACGGCGGGGACGCGCTGTCAGGGGCTCCTCTGGACGGGCGCCATCATGGGGTCCTCAGGCGTGGCGTGAGGAGGGGCTCCAAGAAGACATGGGCACGCTGATGAAGAACTCCTCCTGAGCGGCGTGACGACAGGCTCGTCCGGCACAGCGTGATGAGGGACTCCTCCAGGGCGGCGCAAGCAATACATAATGCAATATAAGCAACACAAGTAAATGTAATACAATGCCTCCAATACAGACAAGATGGTAGAGATACTAGGATACAATGCAGACACTTTGATACATAACACTTAATAAATACTCTATCATACAAGAAAAGCCATACCACACCGAATGCAATACAAAATACAATACACAATGCACAAAAAGCTATGGTACAGTACAATTAATACAATACAATTTAAAAAATACAACACAAACAATACCATATCACACTAAGCAACACACACAATGCGTACCACACAAGACCAGGCAATAACTTACATCACTATAGGATACCATACAATAAAATAATAACCATAATATACCATATTATAATTAATATACCATACAATACCATGCAATACCCTACCCTTCAACACCTGTCACATTTACAATATATAACATACATTACACTATATACAATACAGTATACAATAGCAACATAAACAGTTCAAAATACAACACATACCATACTACACATATGCAACACCACAGGGAATACAATACACTACAATACATAAAGTACAATAAACTCCATGCCACGCACTAAATAGATTTAAACAACACGATACGTACAATACAGACAAGGTACAATAATATAGAACACAAACGGTACAATTTATGCAACTTGATACAATATATTCCTTACCCTAAAATATATACCAGACATGCATTACAATACCAGAAGGACAATAAACACGGTACCATAGCCTATGCGAGCCCATACAATACAATACCAGAAATACCACACCACAGAACCCATACAGGGGCAAGACGCAAAGGGCTCTTCCGTGACGGAGCCACAGAGGGCTCCTCCAGCACGGCACGGTGAAGGCCTCCTGCGGCAAGGCACGATCAAGGGCTCCAAGAAGACCTGCGCGCTGCGATGAACAACTCCACCAGGATGGCACAAAAACGGGCTCCTCCGGGCTGCCGCTGTGAAGGGCTCCCCAGGCACACCACAGCAAAGGGCTCCTGTTTCTGGGCTGCTGCAACGATGCTCTCCGCCCGGGGCAGAGGGATGAAGGGCTCTTCCGGCGCAGCACGATGAAGGACTCCTCCCAGGTGGCACGACGAAGGGCTCCTCTGCAGCGGCAGGACAATGGGCTCCTATGCCGCAGCAAGACAAACGGCTCCTCCGCAGCGCTGCGATGAACGGCTCTTCCGGGCTGCTGTGCTGAATGGCTCCTCCAGCTTGGCGCAACAATGGGCTCCTCCAAGGCGGCGCCGTGAAGGGCTCCTCTGCAGCGGCGTGACGATGGCCTCCTACGGGGTAGCGTGGCAAAGGGCTGCTCCAGAGCGGCGCAATGAACGGCTCCTCTGGGCTGCTGCGGTGAATGGCTCCTCCAGCTTGGCGCAACAATGGGCTCCTCCAAGGCGGTGCCAGGAAGGGCTCCTCAGAGCTCACACAGTGATCGAGGGCTCCTCTCGGCTGCTGCCACAATGGCTTGCTCTGGGCCCGCAAAATGATGGACGACTCCGGCGTGGTGCAACGACGGCCTCCTCTGGCTCAGCGAAGGGCTCCTCCACGCCGCTGCGATGATGGGCTCCTCTGGTGCAGCATGCTAAAGGGCTCCTGCAGCACGGCACGGCACGATGAAGGGCTCCACCCTGGTGGCACGACGATGGGCTCCTCTGGGGCGGCGCGATGATGGGCTCCTCCACGCCTCCACAACGATGGCCTCCACTCCAGGGCGGCGCACCGAAGGGCTCCTCCGGGCTGTCACGGTGAAGTACTCCTCTGGCACAGTATGGCAAAGGCCTCCTCCAGGGCGCCATTAAAGAAGGGCTCCTCCGGGCCACACACATTAGGGGTTCCTCAAGCGCTGCACAACCAGGGGCTCCTCCAGGATGGCACACTGAAGCCTCCTACGCGATGGAACGGCAATGGCCTCCTCTGCAGCAGTGTGCCAAACGCATCCGCTGCGGCGCCATGGCAAAGGGCTCCTCCAGCACTCTGCACCAAAGGGCTCCTCCGGCTCGGCGCAACGATGGGACCCTCCAGGAAACCACGGCAAAGAGCTCCTCTGCAGGGGCGCATTCAACTGCTCCTCCAGCGCACCGCCACCTTGGGCTCCTCCAAGGAAGTATCATGAAGGCCGCCTCCGGCACGGCACGACAAAGGGCCCCTACAATGTGGCATGCTGAAGGGCGCCTCGGCGGTGGATCATACAAAGGCTTCTGCGCACCGGCACGGCAAAGGCCTCTTCCGTGGCAGCGCGGGGAAGGGCTCCGCCGCGGCAGCGCCACTAAGGCCTCTTGCAAGGAGGCGCAATTTGTGGCTCCTCCGACGCGGCCCGACAATGTCCTCCTCTGGCGTGGCACACAGTGGAGGACTCCTACGGCGTGGCACAGCAAACGCCTGCTCCAGAGCGCTCTGACAAAGGCCTCTCTGGGGCCGCACCACAAAAGGCTCCTCTGGGGCTGTGCAGCCAAGGGCTCCTCCAGGCTGCCACAGAAAAGGCTTCCTCCGCAGCGCTGTGATGATGGCCTCCTCTCCAGGGCTGCCGGACTATGGCCTCCTCTGGCCCGGCACAATGAAGGGCTCCTCCGGCGCTGCGCGATGACAGGCCCCACCATCAAGGTGCCATGACGGCCTCCTCCGCATCGCGGCAAGGAGTGACTCCCACAGGAACTGCGCGACCTGATGAATCACTCCTCCAGGGCAGCACGACGGCGGGCTCCTCCGCAGCGGACCAATGAAGGCCTAATTGCTGCGCAGCACCATGACGGGCTCCTCCAGGGCGCCAACACAACGGCCTCCTCGTACAATACACACCACACAAAAGACACTACTCCACAAAATACATGACAAGACTTACAAGATACACACAAGACAGGACAAAATACATTGCATTGCATTACATACAATACAATACAACACAGAAGAAAATATATTACAATACCAAATACAGTGCAATACCAAATAGACAAGGAGGACGATACAATACAACACACGCAACATAAGACAACATGCAAACTATCATACAATACAGTACATACACTACCCAAAAAAAAGAAATACCATAACCTAACCGAAGATACATACAATACAGTGCAATACAGAGCATACAAGACAATACAAAACACCTCCAATACAATACCTACAGTACACCAGAAAACACACACAAATATACAACACGTACAGAACACCACGTACAATACAACACAGACAATACAACACAATGCTATACACAAAATACAGTAAACACCACGCCATACACTACATCTCTTTCAACAACACCATAATTACAACACACATGAGAAGATACAACACAACAGGGCAAAAAACAAAATACAAGACAGACAAGACAATAAACACACAAGACAGATATACAGTCTACAGTACAAGAATTACCACAACAGACAATAACATACATACCATACACAATACAAAGCGCAAGAAAAAGCACAGCACAACACGAACTACAGCACAATACAAACCAGACTACGGGACAACACAAGACATGCAACACAAGAATTACCAGAACAGGCAAGAAAACACAGACAAGACAACGCAAGGCAACACAGAGGAACAAAATAGAATAGAAAATAAATACAGTCCCATACAAATCCCAATCCAAGACGTACAATACTACACAATACACACCATACCATCAATACCAGACGCTACGGCGGGGACGCGCTGTCAGAGGCTCCTCTGGCCGGGCGCCATCATGGGGTCCTCAGGTGTGGCGTGAGGAGGGGCTCCAAGAAGACCTGGGCACGCTGATGAAGAACTCCTCCTGAGCGGCGTGACGACAGGCTCGTCCGGCACAGCGTGATGAGGGACTCCTCCAGGGCGGCGCAAGCAATACATAATGCAATATCAGCAACACAAGGAAATGTAATACAATGCCTCCAATACAGACAAGATGGTAGAGATACTAGGATACAATGCAGACACTTTGATACATAACACTTAATAAATACTCTATCATACAAGAAAAGCCATACCACACCGAATGCAATACAAAATACAATACACAATGCACAAAAAGCTATGGTACAGTACAATTAATACAATACAATTTAAAAAATACAACACAAACAATACCATATCACACTAAGCAACACACACAATGCGTACCACACAAGACCAGGCAATAACTTACATCACTATAGGATACCATACAATAAAATAATAACCATAATATACCATATTATAATTAATATACCATACAATACCATGCAATACCCTACCCTTCAACACCTGTCACATTTACAATATATAACATACATTACACTATATACAATACAGTATACAATAGCAACATAAACAGTTCAAAATACAACACATACCATACTACACATATGCAACACCACAGGGAATACAATACACTACAATACATAAAGTACAATAAACTCCATGCCACGCACTAAATAGATTTAAACAACACGATACGTACAATACAGACAAGGTACAATAATATAGAACACAAACGGTACAATTTATGCAACTTGATACAATACATTCCTTACCCTAAAATATATACCAGACCTGCATTACAATACCAGAAGGACAATAAACACGGTACCATAGCCTATGCGAGCCCATACAATACAATACCAGAAATACCACACCACAGAACCCATACAGGGGCAAGACGCAAAGGGCTCTTCCGTGACGGAGCCACAGAGGGCTCCTCCAGCACGGCACGGTGAAGGCCTCCTGCGGCAAGGCACGATCAAGGGCTCCAAGAAGACCTGCGCGCTGCGATGAACAACTCCACCAGGATGGCACAAAAACGGGCTCCTCCGGGCTGCCGCTGTGAAGGGCTCCCCAGGCGCACCACAGCAAAGGGCTCCTGTTTCTGGGCTGCTGCAACGATGCTCTCCGCCCGGGGCAGAGGGATGAAGGGCTCTTCCGGCGCAGCACGATGAAGGACTCCTCCCAGGTGGCACGACGAAGGGCTCCTCTGCAGCGGCAGGACAATGGGCTCCTATGCCGCAGCAAGACAAACGGCTCCTCCGCAGCGCTGCGATGAACGGCTCTTCCGGGCTGCTGTGCTGAATGGCTCCTCCAGCTTGGCGCAACAATGGGCTCCTCCAAGGCGGCGCCGTGAAGGGCTCCTCTGCAGCGGCGTGACGATGGCCTCCTACGGGGTAGCGTGGCAAAGGGCTGCTCCAGAGCGGCGCAATGAACGGCTCCTCTGGGCTGCTGCGGTGAATGGCTCCTCCAGCTTGGCGCAACAATGGGCTCCTCCAAGGCGGTGCCAGGAAGGGCTCCTCAGAGCTCACACAGTGATCGAGGGCTCCTCTCGGCTGCTGCCACAATGGCTTGCTCTGGGCCCGCAAAATGATGGACGACTCCGGCGTGGTGCAACGACGGCCTCCTCTGGCTCAGCGAAGGGCTCCTCCACGCCGCTGCGATGATGGGCTCCTCTGGTGCAGCATGCTAAAGGGCTCCTGCGGCACGGCACGGCACGATGAAGGGCTCCACCCTGGTGGCACGACGATGGGCTCCTCTGGGGCGGCGCGATGATGGGCTCCTCCACGCCTCCACAACGATGGCCTCCACTCCAGGGCGGCGCACCGAAGGGCTCCTCCGGGCTGTCACGGTGAAGTACTCCTCTGGCACAGTATGGCAAAGGCCTCCTCCAGGGCGCCATTAAAGAAGGGCTCCTCCGGGCCACACACATTAGGGGCTCCTCAAGCGCGGCACAACCAGGGGCTCCTCCAGGATGGCACACTGAAGCCTCCTACGCGATGGAACGGCAATGGCCTCCTCTGCAGCAGTGTGCCAAACGCATCCGCTGCGGCGCCATGGCAAAGGGCTCCTCCAGCACTCTGCACCAAAGGGCTCCTCCGGCTCGGCGCAACGATGGGACCCTCCAGGAAACCACGGCAAAGAGCTCCTCTGCAGGGGCGCATTCAACTGCTCCTCCAGCGCACTGCCACCTTGGGCTCCTCCAAGGAAGTATCATGAAGGCCGCCTCCGGCACGGCACGACAAAGGGCCCCTACAATGTGGCATGCTGAAGGGCGCCTCGGCGGTGGCACATACAAAGGCTTCTGCGCACCGGCACGGCAAAGGCCTCTTCCGTGGCAGCGCGGGGAAGGGCTCCGCCGCGGCAGCGCCACTAAGGCCTCTTGCAAGGCGGCGCAATTTGTGGCTCCTCCGACGCGGCCCGACAATGTCCTCCTCTGGCGTGGCACACAGTGGAGGACTCCTACGGCGTGGCACAGCAAACGCCTGCTCCAGAGCGCTCTGACAAAGGCCTCTCTGGGGCCGCACCACAAAAGGCTCCTCTGGGGCTGTGCAGCCAAGGGCTCCTCCAGGCTGCCACAGAAAAGGCTTCCTCCGCAGCGCTGCGATGATGGCCTCCTCTCCAGGGCTGCCGGACTATGGCCTCCTCTGGCCCGGCACAATGAAGGGCTCCTCCGGCGCTGCGCGATGACAGGCCCCACCATCAAGGTGCCATGAGGGCCTCCTCCGCATCGCGGCAAGGAGTGACTCCCACAGGAACTGCGCGACCTGATGAATCACTCCTCCAGGGCAGCACGACGGCGGGCTCCTCCGCAGCGGACCAATGGAGGCCTAATTGCTGCGCAGCACCATGACGGGCTCCTCCAGGGCGCCAACACAACGGCCTCCTCGTACAATACACACCACACAAAAGACACTACTCCACAAAATACATGACAAGACTTACAAGATACACACAAGACAGGACAAAATACATTGCATTGCATTACATACAATACAATACAATACAACACAGTAGAAAATATATTACAATACCAAATACAGTGCAATACCAAATAGACAAGGAGGACGATACAATACAACACACGCAACATAAGACAACACGCAAACTATCATACAATACAGTACATACACTACCCAAAAAAAAGAAATACCATAACCTAACCGAAGATACATACAATACAGTGCAATACAGAGCATACAAGACAATACAAAACACCTCCAATACAATACCTACAGTACACCAGAAAACACACACAAATATACAACACGTACAGAACACCACGTACAATACAACACAGACAATACAACACAATGCTATACACAAAATACAGTAAACACCACGCCATACACTACATCTCTTTCAACAACACCATAATTACAACACACATGAGAAGATACAACACAACAGGGCAAAAAACAAAATACAAGACAGACAAGACAATAAACACACAAGACAGATATACAGTCTACAGTACAAGAAATACCACAACAGACAATAACATACATACCATACACAATACAAAGCGCAAGAAAAAGCACAGCACAACACGAACTACAGCACAATACAAACCAGACTACGGGACAACACAAGACATGCAACACGAGAATTACCAGAACAGGCAAGAAAACACAGACAAGACAACGCAAGGCAACACAGAGGAACAAAATAGAATAGAAAATAAATACAGTCCCATACAAATCCCAATCCAAGACGTACAATACTACACAATACACACCATACCATCAATACCAGACGCTACGGCGGGGACGCGCTGTCAGGGGCTCCTCTGGACGGGCGCCATCATGGGGTCCTCAGGCGTGGCGTGAGGAGGGGCTCCAAGAAGACCTGGGCACGCTGATGAAGAACTCCTCCTGAGCGGCGTGACGACAGGCTCGTCCGGCACAGCGTGATGAGGGACTCCTCCAGGGCGGCGCAAGCAATACATAATGCAATATAAGCAACACAAGTAAATGTAATACAATGCCTCCAATACAGACAAGATGGTAGAGATACTAGGATACAATGCAGACACTTTGATACATAACACTTAATAAATACTCTATCATACAAGAAAAGCCATACCACAGCGAATGCAATACAAAATACAATACACAATGCACAAAAAGCTATGGTACAGTACAATTAATACAATACAATTTAAAAAATACAACACAAACAATACCATATCACACTAAGCAACACACACAATGCGTACCACACAAGACCAGGCAATAACTTACATCACTATAGGATACCATACAATAAAATAATAACCATAATATACCATATTATAATTAATATACCATACAATACCATGCAATACCCTACCCTTCAACACCTGTCACATTTACAATATATAACATACATTACACTATATACAATACAGTATACAATAGCAACATAAACAGTTCAAAATACAACACATACCATACTACACATATGCAACACCACAGGGAATACAATACACTACAATACATAAAGTACAATAAACTCCATGCCACGCACTAAATAGATTTAAACAACACGATACGTACAATACAGACAAGGTACAATAATATAGAACACAAACGGTACAATTTATGCAACTTGATACAATATATTCCTTACCCTAAAATATATACCAGACCTGCATTACAATACCAGAAGGACAATAAACACGGTACCATAGCCTATGCGAGCCCATACAATACAATACCAGAAATACCACACCACAGAACCCATACAGGGGCAAGACGCAAAGGGCTCTTCCGTGACGGAGCCACAGAGGGCTCCTCCAGCACGGCACGGTGAAGGCCTCCTGCGGCAAGGCACGATCAAGGGCTCCAAGAAGACCTGCGCGCTGCGATGAACAACTCCACCAGGATGGCACAAAAACGGGCTCCTCCGGGCTGCCGCTGTGAAGGGCTCCCCAGGCGCACCACAGCAAAGGGCTCCTGTTTCTGGGCTGCTGCAACGATGCTCTCCGCCCGGGGCAGAGGGATGAAGGGCTCTTCCGGCGCAGCACGATGAAGGACTCCTCCCAGGTGGCACGACGAAGGGCTCCTCTGCAGCGGCAGGACAATGGGCTCCTATGCCGCAGCAAGACAAACGGCTCCTCCGCAGCGCTGCGATGAACGGCTCTTCCGGGCTGCTGTGCTGAATGGCTCCTCCAGCTTGGCGCAACAATGGGCTCCTCCAAGGCGGCGCCGTGAAGGGCTCCTCTGCAGCGGCGTGACGATGGCCTCCTACGGGGTAGCGTGGCAAAGGGCTGCTCCAGAGCGGCGCAATGAACGGCTCCTCTGGGCTGCTGCGGTGAATGGCTCCTCCAGCTTGGCGCAACAATGGGCTCCTCCAAGGCGGTGCCAGGAAGGGCTCCTCAGAGCTCACACAGTGATCGAGGGCTCCTCTCGGCTGCTGCCACAATGGCTTGCTCTGGGCCCGCAAAATGATGGACGACTCCGGCGTGGTGCAACGACGGCCTCCTCTGGCTCAGCGAAGGGCTCCTCCACGCCGCTGCGATGATGGGCTCCTCTGGTGCAGCATGCTAAAGGGCTCCTGCGGCACGGCACGGCACGATGAAGGGCTCCACCCTGGTGGCACGACGATGGGCTCCTCTGGGGCGGCGCGATGATGGGCTCCTCCACGCCTCCACAACGATGGCCTCCACTCCAGGGCAGCGCACCGAAGGGCTCCTCCGGGCTGTCACGGTGAAGTACTCCTCTGGCACAGTATGGCAAAGGCCTCCTCCAGGGCGCCATTAAAGAAGGGCTCCTCCGGGCCACACACATTAGGGGCTCCTCAAGCGCGGCACAACCAGGGGCTCCTCCAGGATGGCACACTGAAGCCTCCTACGCGATGGAACGGCAATGGCCTCCTCTGCAGCAGTGTGCCAAACGCATCCGCTGCGGCGCCATGGCAAAGGGCTCCTCCAGCACTCTGCACCAAAGGGCTCCTCCGGCTCGGCGCAACGATGGGACCCTCCAGGAAACCACGGCAAAGAGCTCCTCTGCAGGGGCGCATTCAACTGCTCCTCCAGCGCACCGCCACCTTGGGCTCCTCCAAGGAAGTATCATGAAGGCCGCCTCCGGCACGGCACGACAAAGGGCCCCTACAATGTGGCATGCTGAAGGGCGCCTCGGCGGTGGCACATACAAAGGCTTCTGCGCACCGGCACGGCAAAGGCCTCTTCCGTGGCAGCGCGGGGAAGGGCTCCGCCGCGGCAGCGCCACTAAGGCCTCTTGCAAGGCGGCGCAATTTGTGGCTCCTCCGACGCGGCCCGACAATGTCCTCCTCTGGCGTGGCACACAGTGGAGGACTCCTACGGCGTGGCACAGCAAACGCCTGCTCCAGAGCGCTCTGACAAAGGCCTCTCTGGGGCCGCACCACAAAAGGCTCCTCTGGGGCTGTGCAGCCAAGGGCTCCTCCAGGCTGCCACAGAAAAGGCTTCCTCCGCAGCGCTGCGATGATGGCCTCCTCTCCAGGGCTGCCGGACTATGGCCTCCTCTGGCCCGGCACAATGAAGGGCTCCTCCGGCGCTGCGCGATGACAGGCCCCACCATCAAGGTGCCATGAGGGCCTCCTCCGCATCGCGGCAAGGAGTGACTCCCACAGGAACTGCGCGACCTGATGAATCACTCCTCCAGGGCAGCACGACGGCGGGCTCCTCCGCAGCGGACCAATGGAGGCCTAATTGCTGCGCAGCACCATGACGGGCTCCTCCAGGGCGCCAACACAACGGCCTCCTCGTACAATACACACCACACAAAAGACACTACTCCACAAAATACATGACAAGACTTACAAGATACACACAAGACAGGACAAAATACATTGCATTGCATTACATACAATACAATACAATACAACACAGTAGAAAATATATTACAATACCAAATACAGTGCAATACCAAATAGACAAGGAGGACGATACAATACAACACACGCAACATAAGACAACACGCAAACTATCATACAATACAGTACATACACTACCCAAAAAAAAGAAATACCATAACCTAACCGAAGATACATACAATACAGTGCAATACAGAGCATACAAGACAATACAAAACACCTCCAATACAATACCTACAGTACACCAGAAAACACACACAAATATACAACACGTACAGAACACCACGTACAATACAACACAGACAATACAACACAATGCTATACACAAAATACAGTAAACACCACGCCATACACTACATCTCTTTCAACAACACCATAATTACAACACACATGAGAAGATACAATACAACAGGGCAAAAAACAAAATACAAGACAGACAAGACAATAAACACACAAGACAGATATACAGTCTACAGTACAAGAAATACCACAACAGACAATAACATACATACCATACACAATACAAAGCGCAAGAAAAAGCACAGCACAACACGAACTACAGCACAATACAAACCAGACTACGGGACAACACAAGACATGCAACACGAGAATTACCAGAACAGGCAAGAAAACACAGACAAGACAACGCAAGGCAACACAGAGGAACAAAATAGAATAGAAAATAAATACAGTCCCATACAAATCCCAATCCAAGACGTACAATACTACACAATACACACCATACCATCAATACCAGACGCTACGGCGGGGACGCGCTGTCAGGGGCTCCTCTGGACGGGCGCCATCATGGGGCCCTCAGGCGTGGCGTGAGGAGGGGCTCCAAGAAGACATGGGCACGCTGATGAAGAACTCCTCCTGAGCGGCGTGACGACAGGCTCGTCCGGCACAGCGTGATGAGGGACTCCTCCAGGGCGGCGCAAGCAATACATAATGCAATATAAGCAACACAAGTAAATGTAATACAATGCCTCCAATACAGACAAGATGGTAGAGATACTAGGATACAATGCAGACACTTTGATACATAACACTTAATAAATACTCTATCATACAAGAAAAGCCATACCACACCGAATGCAATACAAAATACAATACACAATGCACAAAAAGCTATGGTACAGTACAATTAATACAATACAATTTAAAAAATACAACACAAACAATACCATATCACACTAAGCAACACACACAATGCGTACCACACAAGACCAGGCAATAACTTACATCACTATAGGATACCATACAATAAAATAATAACCATAATATACCATATTATAATTAATATACCATACAATACCATGCAATACCCTACCCTTCAACACCTGTCACATTTACAATATATAACATACATTACACTATATACAATACAGTATACAAGAGCAACATAAACAGTTCAAAATACAACACATACCATACTACACATATGCAACACCACAGGGAATACAATACACTACAATACATAAAGTACAATAAACTCCATGCCACGCACTAAATAGATTTAAACAACACGATACGTACAATACAGACAAGGTACAATAATATAGAACACAAACGGTACAATTTATGCAACTTGATACAATATATTCCTTACCCTAAAATATATACCAGACCTGCATTACAATACCAGAAGGACAATAAACACGGTACCATAGCCTATGCGAGCCCATACAATACAATACCAGAAATACCACACCACAGAACCCATACAGGGGCAAGACGCAAAGGGCTCTTCCGTGACGGAGCCACAGAGGGCTCCTCCAGCACGGCACGGTGAAGGCCTCCTGCGGCAAGGCACGATCAAGGGCTCCAAGAAGACCTGCGCGCTGCGATGAACAACTCCACCAGGATGGCACAAAAACGGGCTCCTCCGGGCTGCCGCTGTGAAGGGCTCCCCAGGCACACCACAGCAAAGGGCTCCTGTTTCTGGGCTGCTGCAACGATGCTCTCCGCCCGGGGCAGAGGGATGAAGGGCTCTTCCGGCGCAGCACGATGAAGGACTCCTCCCAGGTGGCACGACGAAGGGCTCCTCTGCAGCGGCAGGACAATGGGCTCCTATGCCGCAGCAAGACAAACGGCTCCTCCGCAGCGCTGCGATGAACGGCTCTTCCGGGCTGCTGTGCTGAATGGCTCCTCCAGCTTGGCGCAACAATGGGCTCCTCCAAGGCGGCGCCGTGAAGGGCTCCTCTGCAGCGGCGTGACGATGGCCTCCTACGGGGTAGCGTGGCAAAGGGCTGCTCCGGAGCGGCGCAATGAACGGCTCCTCTGGGCTGCTGCGGTGAATGGCTCCTCCAGCTTGGCGCAACAATGGGCTCCTCCAAGGCGGTGCCAGGAAGGGCTCCTCAGAGCTCACACAGTGATCGAGGGCTCCTCTCGGCTGCTGCCACAATGGCTTGCTCTGGGCCCGCAAAATGATGGACGACTCCGGCGTGGTGCAACGACGGCCTCCTCTGGCTCAGCGAAGGGCTCCTCCACGCCGCTGCGATGATGGGCTCCTCTGGTGCAGCATGCTAAAGGGCTCCTGCGGCACGGCACGGCACGGCACGATGAAGGGCTCCACCCTGGTGGCACGACGATGGGCTCCTCTGGGGCGGCGCGATGATGGGCTCCTCCACGCCTCCACAACGATGGCCTCCACTCCAGGGCGGCGCACCGAAGGGCTCCTCCGGGCTGTCACGGTGAAGTACTACTCTGGCACAGTATGGCAAAGGCCTCCTCCAGGGCGCCATTAAAGAAGGGCTCCTCCGGGCCACACACATTAGGGGCTCCTCAAGCGCGGCACAACCAGGGGCTCCTCCAGGATGGCACACTGAAGCCTCCTACGCGATGGAACGGCAATGGCCTCCTCTGCAGCAGTGTGCCAAACGCATCCGCTGCGGCGCCATGGCAAAGGGCTCCTCCAGCACTCTGCACCAAAGGGCTCCTCCGGCTCGGCGCAACGATGGGACCCTCCAGGAAACCACGGCAAAGAGCTCCTCTGCAGGGGCGCATTCAACTGCTCCTCCAGCGCACCGCCACCTTGGGCTCCTCCAAGGAAGTATCATGAAGGCCGCCTCCGGCACGGCACGACAAAGGGCCCCTACAATGTGGCATGCTGAAGGGCGCCTCGGCGGTGGCACATACAAAGGCTTCTGCGCACCGGCACGGCAAAGGCCTCTTCCGTGGCAGCGCGGGGAAGGGCTCCGCCGCGGCAGCGCCACTAAGGCCTCTTGCAAGGCGGCGCAATTTGTGGCTCCTCCGACGCGGCCCGACAATGTCCTCCTCTGGCGTGGCACACAGTGGAGGACTCCTACGGCGTGGCACAGCAAACGCCTGCTCCAGAGCGCTCTGACAAAGGCCTCTCTGGGGCCGCACCACAAAAGGCTCCTCTGGGGCTGTGCAGCCAAGGGCTCCTCCAGGCTGCCACAGAAAAGGCTTCCTCCGCAGCGCTGCGATGATGGCCTCCTCTCCAGGGCTGCCGGACTATGGCCTCCTCTGGCCCGGCACAATGAAGGGCTCCTCCGGCGCTGCGCGATGACAGGCCCCACCATCAAGGTGCCATGAGGGCCTCCTCCGCATCGCGGCAAGGAGTGACTCCCACAGGAACTGCGCGACCTGATGAATCACTCCTCCAGGGCAGCACGATGGCGGGCTCCTCCGCAGCGGACCAATGGAGGCCTAATTGCTGCGCAGCACCATGACGGGCTCCTCCAGGGCGCCAACACAACGGCCTCCTCGTACAATACACACCACACCAAAGACACTACTCCACAAAATACATGACAAGACTTACAAGATACACACAAGACAGGACAAAATACATTGCATTGCATTACATACAATACAATACAATACAACACAGTAGAAAATATATTACAATACCAAATACAGTGCAATACCAAATAGACAAGGAGGACGATACAATACAACACACGCAACATAAGACAACACCCAAACTATCATACAATACAGTACATACACTACCCAAAAAAAAGAAATACCATAACCTAACCGAAGATACATACAATACAGTGCAATACAGAGCATACAAGACAATACAAAACACCTCCAATACAATACCTACAGTACACCAGAAAACACACACAAATATACAACACGTACAGAACACCACGTACAATACAACACAGACAATACAACACAATGCTATACACAAAATACAGTAAACACCACGCCATACACTACATCTCTTTCAACAACACCATAATTACAACACACATGAGAAGATACAACACAACAGGGCAAAAAACAAAATACAAGACAGACAAGACAATAAACACACAAGACAGATATACAGTCTACAGTACAAGAAATACCACAACAGACAATAACATACATACCATACACAATACAAAGCGCAAGAAAAAGCACAGCACAACACGAACTACAGCACAATACAAACCAGACTACGGGACAACACAAGACATGCAACACGAGAATTACCAGAACAGGCAAGAAAACACAGACAAGACAACGCAAGGCAACACAGAGGAACAAAATAGAATAGAAAATAAATACAGTCCCATACAAATCCCAATCCAAGACGTACAATACTACACAATACACACCATACCATCAATACCAGACGCTACGGCGGGGACGCGCTGTCAGGGGCTCCTCTGGACGGGCGCCATCATGGGGTCCTCAGGCGTGGCGTGAGGAGGGGCTCCAAGAAGACATGGGCACGCTGATGAAGAACTCCTCCTGAGCGGCGTGACGACAGGCTCGTCCGGCACAGCGTGATGAGGGACTCCTCCAGGGCGGCGCAAGCAATACATAATGCAATATCAGCAACACAAGGAAATGTAATACAATGCCTCCAATACAGACAAGATGGTAGAGATACTAGGATACAATGCAGACACTTTGATACATAACACTTAATAAATACTCTATCATACAAGAAAAGCCATACCACACCGAATGCAATACAAAATACAATACACAATGCACAAAAAGCTATGGTACAGTACAATTAATACAATACAATTTAAAAAATACAACACAAACAATACCATATCACACTAAGCAACACACACAATGCGTACCACACAAGACCAGGCAATAACTTACATCACTATAGGATACCATACAATAAAATAATAACCATAATATACCATATTATAATTAATATACCATACAATACCATGCAATACCCTACCCTTCAACAC
Source organism: Vanellus vanellus (assembly GCF_965231255.1). Lineage (NCBI taxonomy): Eukaryota > Metazoa > Chordata > Aves > Charadriiformes > Charadriidae > Vanellus > Vanellus vanellus. Next base: position 10,417,829 of record NC_138907.1, read on the forward strand.
CTGTCACATTTACAATATATAACATACATTACACTATATACAATACAGTATACAATAGCAACATAAACAGTTCAAAATACAACACATACCATACTACACATATGCAACACCACAGGGAATACAATACACTACAATACATAAAGTACAATAAACTCCATGCCACGCACTAAATAGATTTAAACAACACGATACGTACAATACAGACAAGGTACAATAATATAGAACACAAACGGTACAATTTATGCAACTTGATACAATATATTCCTTACCCTAAAATATATACCAGACCTGCATTACAATACCAGAAGGACAATAAACACGGTACCATAGCCTATGCGAGCCCATACAATACAATACCAGAAATACCACACCACAGAACCCATACAGGGGCAAGACGCAAAGGGCTCTTCCGTGACGGAGCCACAGAGGGCTCCTCCAGCACGGCACGGTGAAGGCCTCCTGCGGCAAGGCACGATCAAGGGCTCCAAGAAGACCTGCGCGCTGCGATGAACAACTCCACCAGGATGGCACAAAAACGGGCTCCTCCGGGCTGCCGCTGTGAAGGGCTCCCCAGGCACACCACAGCAAAGGGCTCCTGTTTCTGGGCTGCTGCAACGATGCTCTCCGCCCGGGGCAGAGGGATGAAGGGCTCTTCCGGCGCAGCACGATGAAGGTCTCCTCCCAGGTGGCACGACGAAGGGCTCCTCTGCAGCGGCAGGACAATGGGCTCCTATGCCGCAGCAAGACAAACGGCTCCTCCGCAGCGCTGCGATGAACGGCTCTTCCGGGCTGCTGTGCTGAATGGCTCCTCCAGCTTGGCGCAACAATGGGCTCCTCCAAGGCGGCGCCGTGAAGGGCTCCTCTGCAGCGGCGTGACGATGGCCTCCTACGGGGTAGCGTGGCAAAGGGCTGCTCCAGAGCGGCGCAATGAACGGCTCCTCTGGGCTGCTGCGGTGAATGGCTCCTCCAGCTTGGCGCAACAATGGGCTCCTCCAAGGCGGTGCCAGGAAGGGCTCCTCAGAGCTCACACAGTGATCGAGGGCTCCTCTCGGCTGCTGCCACAATGGCTTGCTCTGGGCCCGCAAAATGATGGACGACTCCGGCGTGGTGCAACGACGGCCTCCTCTGGCTCAGCGAAGGGCTCCTCCACGCCGCTGCGATGATGGGCTCCTCTGGTGCAGCATGCTAAAGGGCTCCTGCGGCACGGCACGGCACGATGAAGGGCTCCACCCTGGTGGCACGACGATGGGCTCCTCTGGGGCGGCGCGATGATGGGCTCCTCCACGCCTCCACAACGATGGCCTCCACTCCAGGGCGGCGCACCGAAGGGCTCCTCCGGGCTGTCACGGTGAAGTACTCCTCTGGCACAGTATGGCAAAGGCCTCCTCCAGGGCGCCATTAAAGAAGGGCTCCTCCGGGCCACACACATTAGGGGCTCCTCAAGCGCGGCACAACCAGGGGCTCCTCCAGGATGGCACACTGAAGCCTCCTACGCGATGGAACGGCAATGGCCTCCTCTGCAGCAGTGTGCCAAACGCATCCGCTGCGGCGCCATGGCAAAGGGCTCCTCCAGCACTCTGCACCAAAGGGCTCCTCCGGCTCGGCGCAACGATGGGACCCTCCAGGAAACCACGGCAAAGAGCTCCTCTGCAGGGGCGCATTCAACTGCTCCTCCAGCGCACCGCCACCTTGGGCTCCTCCAAGGAAGTATCATGAAGGCCGCCTCCGGCACGGCACGACAAAGGGCCCCTACAATGTGGCATGCTGAAGGGCGCCTCGGCGGTGGCACATACAAAGGCTTCTGCGCACCGGCACGGCAAAGGCCTCTTCCGTGGCAGCGCGGGGAAGGGCTCCGCCGCGGCAGCGCCACTAAGGCCTCTTGCAAGGCGGCGCAATTTGTGGCTCCTCCGACGCGGCCCGACAATGTCCTCCTCTGGCGTGGCACACAGTGGAGGACTCCTACGGCGTGGCACAGCAAACGCCTGCTCCAGAGCGCTCTGACAAAGGCCTCTCTGGGGCCGCACCACAAAAGGCTCCTCTGGGGCTGTGCAGCCAAGGGCTCCTCCAGGCTGCCACAGAAAAGGCTTCCTCCGCAGCGCTGCGATGATGGCCTCCTCTCCAGGGCTGCCGGACTATGGCCTCCTCTGGCCCGGCACAATGAAGGGCTCCTCCGGCGCTGCGCGATGACAGGCCCCACCATCAAGGTGCCATGACGGCCTCCTCCGCATCGCGGCAAGGAGTGACTCCCACAGGAACTGCGCGACCTGATGAATCACTCCTCCAGGGCAGCACGACGGCGGGCTCCTCCGCAGCGGACCAATGGAGGCCTAATTGCTGCGCAGCACCATGACGGGCTCCTCCAGGGCGCCAACACAACGGCCTCCTCGTACAATACACACCACACAAAAGACACTACTCCACAAAATACATGACAAGACTTACAAGATACACACAAGACAGGACAAAATACATTGCATTGCATTACATACAATACAATACAATACAACACAGTAGAAAATATATTACAATACCAAATACAGTGCAATACCAAATAGACAAGGAGGACGATACAATACAACACACGCAACATAAGACAACACGCAAACTATCATACAATACAGTACATACACTACCCAAAAAAAAGAAATACCATAACCTAACCGAAGATACATACAATACAGTGCAATACAGAGCATACAAGACAATACAAAACACCTCCAATACAATACCTACAGTACACCAGAAAACACACACAAATATACAACACGTACAGAACACCACGTACAATACAACACAGACAATACAACACAATGCTATACACAAAATACAGTAAACACCACGCCATACACTACATCTCTTTCAACAACACCATAATTACAACACACATGAGAAGATACAACACAACAGGGCAAAAAACAAAATACAAGACAGACAAGACAATAAACACACAAGACAGATATACAGTCTACAGTACAAGAAATACCACAACAGACAATAACATACATACCATACACAATACAAAGCGCAAGAAAAAGCACAGCACAACACGAACTACAGCACAATACAAACCAGACTACGGGACAACACAAGACATGCAACACGAGAATTACCAGAACAGGCAAGAAAACACAGACAAGACAACGCAAGGCAACACAGAGGAACAAAATAGAATAGAAAATAAATACAGTCCCATACAAATCCCAATCCAAGACGTACAATACTACACAATACACACCATACCATCAATACCAGACGCTACGGCGGGGACGCGCTGTCAGGGGCTCCTCTGGACGGGCGCCATCATGGGGTCCTCAGGCGTGGCGTGAGGAGGGGCTCCAAGAAGACATGGGCACGCTGATGAAGAACTCCTCCTGAGCGGCGTGACGACAGGCTCGTCCGGCACAGCGTGATGAGGGACTCCTCCAGGGCGGCGCAAGCAATACATAATGCAATATAAGCAACACAAGTAAATGTAATACAATGCCTCCAATACAGACAAGATGGTAGAGATACTAGGATACAATGCAGACACTTTGATACATAACACTTAATAAATACTCTATCATACAAGAAAAGCCATACCACACCGAATGCAATACAAAATACAATACACAATGCACAAAAAGCTATGGTACAGTACAATTAATACAATACAATTTAAAAAATACAACACAAACAATACCATATCACACTAAGCAACACACACAATGCGTACCACACAAGACCAGGCAATAACTTACATCACTATAGGATACCATACAATAAAATAATAACCATAATATACCATATTATAATTAATATACCATACAATACCATGCAATACCCTACCCTTCAACACCTGTCACATTTACAATATATAACATACATTACACTATATACAATACAGTATACAAGAGCAACATAAACAGTTCAAAATACAACACATACCATACTACACATATGCAACACCACAGGGAATACAATACACTACAATACATAAAGTACAATAAACTCCATGCCACGCACTAAATAGATTTAAACAACACGATACGTACAATACAGACAAGGTACAATAATATAGAACACAAACGGTACAATTTATGCAACTTGATACAATATATTCCTTACCCTAAAATATATACCAGACCTGCATTACAATACCAGAAGGACAATAAACACGGTACCATAGCCTATGCGAGCCCATACAATACAATACCAGAAATACCACACCACAGAACCCATACAGGGGCAAGACGCAAAGGGCTCTTCCGTGACGGAGCCACAGAGGGCTCCTCCAGCACGGCACGGTGAAGGCCTCCTGCGGCAAGGCACGATCAAGGGCTCCAAGAAGACCTGCGCGCTGCGATGAACAACTCCACCAGGATGGCACAAAAACGGGCTCCTCCGGGCTGCCGCTGTGAAGGGCTCCCCAGGCACACCACAGCAAAGGGCTCCTGTTTCTGGGCTGCTGCAACGATGCTCTCCGCCCGGGGCAGAGGGATGAAGGGCTCTTCCGGCGCAGCACGATGAAGGACTCCTCCCAGGTGGCACGACGAAGGGCTCCTCTGCAGCGGCAGGACAATGGGCTCCTATGCCGCAGCAAGACAAACGGCTCCTCCGCAGCGCTGCGATGAACGGCTCTTCCGGGCTGCTGTGCTGAATGGCTCCTCCAGCTTGGCGCAACAATGGGCTCCTCCAAGGCGGCGCCGTGAAGGGCTCCTCTGCAGCGGCGTGACGATGGCCTCCTACGGGGTAGCGTGGCAAAGGGCTGCTCCAGAGCGGCGCAATGAACAGCTCCTCTGGGCTGCTGCGGTGAATGGCTCCTCCAGCTTGGCGCAACAATGGGCTCCTCCAAGGCGGTGCCAGGAAGGGCTCCTCAGAGCTCACACAGTGATCGAGGGCTCCTCTCAGCTGCTGCCACAATGGCTTGCTCTGGGCCCGCAAAATGATGGACGACTCCGGCGTGGTGCAACGACGGCCTCCTCTGGCTCAGCGAAGGGCTCCTCCACGCCGCTGCGATGATGGGCTCCTCTGGTGCAGCATGCTAAAGGGCTCCTGCGGCACGGCACGGCACGATGAAGGGCTCCACCCTGGTGGCACGACGATGGGCTCCTCTGGGGCGGCGCGATGATGGGCTCCTCCACGCCTCCACAACGATGGCCTCCACTCCAGGGCAGCGCACCGAAGGGCTCCTCCGGGCTGTCACGGTGAAGTACTCCTCTGGCACAGTATGGCAAAGGCCTCCTCCAGGGCGCCATTAAAGAAGGGCTCCTCCGGGCCACACACATTAGGGGCTCCTCAAGCGCGGCACAACCAGGGGCTCCTCCAGGATGGCACACTGAAGCCTCCTACGCGATGGAACGGCAATGGCCTCCTCTGCAGCAGTGTGCCAAACGCATCCGCTGCGGCGCCATGGCAAAGGGCTCCTCCAGCACTCTGCACCAAAGGGCTCCTCCGGCTCGGCGCAACGATGGGACCCTCCAGGAAACCACGGCAAAGAGCTCCTCTGCAGGGGCGCATTCAACTGCTCCTCCAGCGCACCGCCACCTTGGGCTCCTCCAAGGAAGTATCATGAAGGCCGCCTCCGGCACGGCACGACAAAGGGCCCCTACAATGTGGCATGCTGAAGGGCGCCTCGGCGGTGGCACATACAAAGGCTTCTGCGCACCGGCACGGCAAAGGCCTCTTCCGTGGCAGCGCGGGGAAGGGCTCCGCCGCGGCAGCGCCACTAAGGCCTCTTGCAAGGCGGCGCAATTTGTGGCTCCTCCGACGCGGCCCGACAATGTCCTCCTCTGGCGTGGCACACAGTGGAGGACTCCTACGGCGTGGCACAGCAAACGCCTGCTCCAGAGCGCTCTGACAAAGGCCTCTCTGGGGTCGCACCACAAAAGGCTCCTCTGGGGCTGTGCAGCCAAGGGCTCCTCCAGGCTGCCACAGAAAAGGCTTCCTCCGCAGCGCTGCGATGATGGCCTCCTCTCCAGGGCTGCCGGACTATGGCCTCCTCTGGCCCGGCACAATGAAGGGCTCCTCCGGCGCTGCGCGATGACAGGCCCCACCATCAAGGTGCCATGAGGGCCTCCTCCGCATCGCGGCAAGGAGTGACTCCCACAGGAACTGCGCGACCTGATGAATCACTCCTCCAGGGCAGCACGACGGCGGGCTCCTCCGCAGCGGACCAATGGAGGCCTAATTGCTGCGCAGCACCATGACGGGCTCCTCCAGGGCGCCAACACAACGGCCTCCTCGTACAATACACACCACACAAAAGACACTACTCCACAAAATACATGACAAGACTTACAAGATACACACAAGACAGGACAAAATACATTGCATTGCATTACATACAATACAATACAATACAACACAGTAGAAAATATATTACAATACCAAATACAGTGCAATACCAAATAGACAAGGAGGACGATACAATACAACACACGCAACATAAGACAACACGCAAACTATCATACAATACAGTACATACACTACCCAAAAAAAAGAAATACCATAACCTAACCGAAGATACATACAATACAGTGCAATACAGAGCATACAAGACAATACAAAACACCTCCAATACAATACCTACAGTACACCAGAAAACACACACAAATATACAACACGTACAGAACACCACGTACAATACAACACAGACAATACAACACAATGCTATACACAAAATACAGTAAACACCACGCCATACACTACATCTCTTTCAACAACACCATAATTACAACACACATGAGAAGATACAACACAACAAGGCAAAAAACAAAATACAAGACAGACAAGACAATAAACACACAAGACAGATATACAGTCTACAGTACAAGAAATACCACAACAGACAATAACATACATACCATACACAATACAAAGCGCAAGAAAAAGCACAGCACAACACGAACTACAGCACAATACAAACCAGACTACGGGACAACACAAGACATGCAACACGAGAATTACCAGAACAGGCAAGAAAACACAGACAAGACAACGCAAGGCAACACAGAGGAACAAAATAGAATAGAAAATAAATACAGTCCCATACAAATCCCAATCCAAGACGTACAATACTACACAATACACACCATACCATCAATACCAGACGCTACGGCGGGGACGCGCTGTCAGGGGCTCCTCTGGACGGGCGCCATCATGGGGTCCTCAGGCGTGGCGTGAGGAGGGGCTCCAAGAAGACATGGGCACGCTGATGAAGAACTCCTCCTGAGCGGCGTGACGACAGGCTCGTCCGGCACAGCGTGATGAGGGACTCCTCCAGGGCGGCGCAAGCAATACATAATGCAATATAAGCAACACAAGTAAATGTAATACAATGCCTCCAATACAGACAAGATGGTAGAGATACTAGGATACAATGCAGACACTTTGATACATAACACTTAATAAATACTCTATCATACAAGAAAAGCCATACCACACCGAATGCAATACAAAATACAATACACAATGCACAAAAAGCTATGGTACAGTACAATTAATACAATACAATTTAAAAAATACAACACAAACAATACCATATCACACTAAGCAACACACACAATGCGTACCACACAAGACCAGGCAATAACTTACATCACTATAGGATACCATACAATAAAATAATAACCATAATATACCATATTATAATTAATATACCATACAATACCATGCAATACCCTACCCTTCAACACCTGTCACATTTACAATATATAACATACATTACACTATATACAATACAGTATACAAGAGCAACATAAACAGTTCAAAATACAACACATACCATACTACACATATGCAACACCACAGGGAATACAATACACTACAATACATAAAGTACAATAAACTCCATGCCACGCACTAAATAGATTTAAACAACACGATACGTACAATACAGACAAGGTACAATAATATAGAACACAAACGGTACAATTTATGCAACTTGATACAATATATTCCTTACCCTAAAATATATACCAGACCTGCATTACAATACCAGAAGGACAATAAACACGGTACCATAGCCTATGCGAGCCCATACAATACAATACCAGAAATACCACACCACAGAACCCATACAGGGGCAAGACGCAAAGGGCTCTTCCGTGACGGAGCCACAGAGGGCTCCTCCAGCACGGCACGGTGAAGGCCTCCTGCGGCAAGGCACGATCAAGGGCTCCAAGAAGACCTGCGCGCTGCGATGAACAACTCCACCAGGATGGCACAAAAACGGGCTCCTCCGGGCTGCCGCTGTGAAGGGCTCCCCAGGCACACCACAGCAAAGGGCTCCTGTTTCTGGGCTGCTGCAACGATGCTCTCCGCCCGGGGCAGAGGGATGAAGGGCTCTTCCGGCGCAGCACGATGAAGGACTCCTCCCAGGTGGCACGACGAAGGGCTCCTCTGCAGCGGCAGGACAATGGGCTCCTATGCCGCAGCAAGACAAACGGCTCCTCCGCAGCGCTGCGATGAACGGCTCTTCCGGGCTGCTGTGCTGAATGGCTCCTCCAGCTTGGCGCAACAATGGGCTCCTCCAAGGCGGCGCCGTGAAGGGCTCCTCTGCAGCGGCGTGACGATGGCCTCCTACGGGGTAGCGTGGCAAAGGGCTGCTCCAGAGCGGCGCAATGAACGGCTCCTCTGGGCTGCTGCGGTGAATGGCTCCTCCAGCTTGGCGCAACAATGGGCTCCTCCAAGGCGGTGCCAGGAAGGGCTCCTCAGAGCTCACACAGAGATCGAGGGCTCCTCTCGGCTGCTGCCACAATGGCTTGCTCTGGGCCCGCAAAATGATGGACGACTCCGGCGTGGTGCAACGACGGCCTCCTCTGGCTCAGCGAAGGGCTCCTCCACGCCGCTGCGATGATGGGCTCCTCTGGTGCAGCATGCTAAAGGGCTCCTGCAGCACGGCACGGCACGATGAAGGGCTCCACCCTGGTGGCACGACGATGGGCTCCTCTGGGGCGGCGCGATGATGGGCTCCTCCACGCCTCCACAACGATGGCCTCCACTCCAGGGCGGCGCACCGAAGGGCTCCTCCGGGCTGTCACGGTGAAGTACTCCTCTGGCACAGTATGGCAAAGGCCTCCTCCAGGGCGCCATTAAAGAAGGGCTCCTCCGGGCCACACACATTAGGGGCTCCTCAAGCGCGGCACAACCAGGGGCTCCTCCAGGATGGCACACTGAAGCCTCCTACGCGATGGAACGGCAATGGCCTCCTCTGCAGCAGTGTGCCAAACGCATCCGCTGCGGCGCCATGGCAAAGGGCTCCTCCAGCACTCTGCACCAAAGGGCTCCTCCGGCTCGGCGCAACGATGGGACCCTCCAGGAAACCACGGCAAAGAGCTCCTCTGCAGGGGCGCATTCAACTGCTCCTCCAGCGCACTGCCACCTTGGGCTCCTCCAAGGAAGTATCATGAAGGCCGCCTCCGGCACGGCACGACAAAGGGCCCCTACAATGTGGCATGCTGAAGGGCGCCTCGGCGGTGGCACATACAAAGGCTTCTGCGCACCGGCACGGCAAAGGCCTCTTCCGTGGCAGCGCGGGGAAGGGCTCCGCCGCGGCAGCGCCACTAAGGCCTCTTGCAAGGCGGCGCAATTTGTGGCTCCTCCGACGCGGCCCGACAATGTCCTCCTCTGGCGTGGCACACAGTGGAGGACTCCTACGGCGTGGCACAGCAAACGCCTGCTCCAGAGCGCTCTGACAAAGGCCTCTCTGGGGCCGCACCACAAAAGGCTCCTCTGGGGCTGTGCAGCCAAGGGCTCCTCCAGGCTGCCACAGAAAAGGCTTCCTCCGCAGCGCTGCGATGATGGCCTCCTCTCCAGGGCTGCCGGACTATGGCCTCCTCTGGCCCGGCACAATGAAGGGCTCCTCCGGCGCTGCGCGATGACAGGCCCCACCATCAAGGTGCCATGAGGGCCTCCTCCGCATCGCGGCAAGGAGTGACTCCCACAGGAACTGCGCGACCTGATGAATCACTCCTCCAGGGCAGCACGACGGCGGGCTCCTCCGCAGCGGACCAATGGAGGCCTAATTGCTGCGCAGCACCATGACGGGCTCCTCCAGGGCGCCAACACAACGGCCTCCTCGTACAATACACACCACACAAAAGACACTACTCCACAAAATACATGACAAGACTTACAAGATACACACAAGACAGGACAAAATACATTGCATTGCATTACATACAATACAATACAATACAACACAGTAGAAAATATATTACAATACCAAATACAGTGCAATACCAAATAGACAAGGAGGACGATACAATACAACACACGCAACATAAGACAACACACAAACTATCATACAATACAGTACATACACTACCCAAAAAAAAGAAATACCATAACCTAACCGAAGATACATACAATACAGTGCAATACAGAGCATACAAGACAATACAAAACACCTCCAATACAATACCTACAGTACACCAGAAAACACACACAAATATACAACACGTACAGAACACCACGTACTATACAACACAGACAATACAACACAATGCTATACACAAAATACAGTAAACACCACGCCATACACTACATCTCTTTCAACAACACCATAATTACAACACACATGAGAAGATACAACACAACAGGGCAAAAAACAAAATACAAGACAGACAAGACAATAAACACACAAGACAGATATACAGTCTACAGTACAAGAAATACCACAACAGACAATAACATACATACCATACACAATACAAAGCGCAAGAAAAAGCACAGCACAACACGAACTACAGCACAATACAAACCAGGCTACGGGACAACACAAGACATGCAACACGAGAATTACCAGAACAGGCAAGAAAACACAGACAAGACAACGCAAGGCAACACAGAGGAACAAAATAGAATAGAAAATAAATACAGTCCCATACAAATCCCAATCCAAGACGTACAATACTACACAATACACACCATACCATCAATACCAGACGCTACGGCGGGGACGCGCTGTCAGGGGCTCCTCTGGACGGGCGCCATCATGGGGTCCTCAGGCGTGGCGTGAGGAGGGGCTCCAAGAAGACATGGGCACGCTGATGAAGAACTCCTCCTGAGCGGCGTGACGACAGGCTCGTCCGGCACAGCGTGATGAGGGACTCCTCCAGGGCGGCGCAAGCAATACATAATGCAATATCAGCAACACAAGTAAATGTAATACAATGCCTCCAATACAGACAAGATGGTAGAGATACTAGGATACAATGCAGACACTTTGATACATAACACTTAATAAATACTCTATCATACAAGAAAAGCCATACCACACCGAATGCAATACAAAATACAATACACAATGCACAAAAAGCTATGGTACAGTACAATTAATACAATACAATTTAAAAAATACAACACAAACAATACCATATCACACTAAGCAACACACACAATGCGTACCACACAAGACCAGGCAATAACTTACATCACTATAGGATACCATACAATAAAATAATAACCATAATATACCATATTATAATTAATATACCATACAATACCATGCAATACCCTACCCTTCAACACCTGTCACATTTACAATATATAACATACATTACACTATATACAATACAGTATACAAGAGCAACATAAACAGTTCAAAATACAACACATACCATACTACACATATGCAACACCACAGGGAATACAATACACTACAATACATAAAGTACAATAAACTCCATGCCACGCACTAAATAGATTTAAACAACACGATACGTACAATACAGACAAGGTACAATAATATAGAACACAAACGGTACAATTTATGCAACTTGATACAATATATTCCTTACCCTAAAATATATACCAGACCTGCATTACAATACCAGAAGGACAATAAACACGGTACCATAGCCTATGCGAGCCCATACAATACAATACCAGAAATACCACACCACAGAACCCATACAGGGGCAAGACGCAAAGGGCTCTTCCGTGACGGAGCCACAGAGGGCTCCTCCAGCACGGCACGGTGAAGGCCTCCTGCGGCAAGGCACGATCAAGGGCTCCAAGAAGACCTGCGCGCTGCGATGAACAACTCCACCAGGATGGCACAAAAACGGGCTCCTCCGGGCTGCCGCTGTGAAGGGCTCCCCAGGCACACCACAGCAAAGGGCTCCTGTTTCTGGGCTGCTGCAACGATGCTCTCCGCCCGGGGCAGAGGGATGAAGGGCTCTTCCGGCGCAGCACGATGAAGGACTCCTCCCAGGTGGCACGACGAAGGGCTCCTCTGCAGCGGCAGGACAATGGGCTCCTATGCCGCAGCAAGACAAACGGCTCCTCCGCAGCGCTGCGATGAACGGCTCTTCCGGGCTGCTGTGCTGAATGGCTCCTCCAGCTTGGCGCAACAATGGGCTCCTCCAAGGCGGCGCCGTGAAGGGCTCCTCTGCAGCGGCGTGACGATGGCCTCCTACGGGGTAGCGTGGCAAAGGGCTGCTCCAGAGCGGCGCAATGAACGGCTCCTCTGGGCTGCTGCGGTGAATGGCTCCTCCAGCTTGGCGCAACAATGGGCTCCTCCAAGGCGGTGCCAGGAAGGGCTCCTCAGAGCTCACACAGAGATCGAGGGCTCCTCTCGGCTGCTGCCACAATGGCTTGCTCTGGGCCCGCAAAATGATGGACGACTCCGGCGTGGTGCAACGACGGCCTCCTCTGGCTCAGCGAAGGGCTCCTCCACGCCGCTGCGATGATGGGCTCCTCTGGTGCAGCATGCTAAAGGGCTCCTGCGGCACGGCACGGCACGGCACGATGAAGGGCTCCACCCTGGTGGCACGACGATGGGCTCCTCTGGGGCGGCGCGATGATGGGCTCCTCCACGCCTCCACAACGATGGCCTCCACTCCAGGGCGGCGCACCGAAGGGCTCCTCCGGGCTGTCACGGTGAAGTACTCCTCTGGCACAGTATGGCAAAGGCCTCCTCCAGGGCGCCATTAAAGAAGGGCTCCTCCGGGCCACACACATTAGGGGCTCCTCAAGCGCGGCACAACCAGGGGCTCCTCCAGGATGGCACACTGAAGCCTCCTACGCGATGGAACGGCAATGGCCTCCTCTGCAGCAGTGTGCCAAACGCATCCGCTGCGGCGCCATGGCAAAGGGCTCCTCCAGCACTCTGCACCAAAGGGCTCCTCCGGCTCGGCGCAACGATGGGACCCTCCAGGAAACCACGGCAAAGAGCTCCTCTGCAGGGGCGCATTCAACTGCTCCTCCAGCGCACCGCCACCTTGGGCTCCTCCAAGGAAGTATCATGAAGGCCGCCTCCGGCACGGCACGACAAAGGGCCCCTACAATGTGGCATGCTGAAGGGCGCCTCGGCGGTGGCACATACAAAGGCTTCTGCGCACCGGCACGGCAAAGGCCTCTTCCGTGGCAGCGCGGGGAAGGGCTCCGCCGCGGCAGCGCCACTAAGGCCTCTTGCAAGGCGGCGCAATTTGTGGCTCCTCCGACGCGGCCCGACAATGTCCTCCTCTGGCGTGGCACACAGTGGAGGACTCCTACGGCGTGGCACAGCAAACGCCTGCTCCAGAGCGCTCTGACAAAGGCCTCTCTGGGGCCGCACCACAAAAGGCTCCTCTGGGGCTGTGCAGCCAAGGGCTCCTCCAGGCTGCCACAGAAAAGGCTTCCTCCGCAGCGCTGCGATGATGGCCTCCTCTCCAGGGCTGCCGGACTATGGCCTCCTCTGGCCCGGCACAATGAAGGGCTCCTCCGGCGCTGCGCGATGACAGGCCCCACCATCAAGGTGCCATGAGGGCCTCCTCCGCATCGCGGCAAGGAGTGACTCCCACAGGAACTGCGCGACCTGATGAATCACTCCTCCAGGGCAGCACGACGGCGGGCTCCTCCGCAGCGGACCAATGGAGGCCTAATTGCTGCGCAGCACCATGACGGGCTCCTCCAGGGCGCCAACACAACGGCCTCCTCGTACAATACACACCACACAAAAGACACTACTCCACAAAATACATGACAAGACTTACAAGATACACACAAGACAGGACAAAATACATTGCATTGCATTACATACAATACAATACAATACAATACAACACAGTAGAAAATATATTACAATACCAAATACAGTGCAATACCAAATAGACAAGGAGGACGATACAATACAACACACGCAACATAAGACAACACGCAAACTATCATACAATACAGTACATACACTACCCAAAAAAAAGAAATACCATAACCTAACCGAAGATACATACAATACAGTGCAATACAGAGCATACAAGACAATACAAAACACCTCCAATACAATACCTACAGTACACCAGAAAACACACACAAATATACAACACGTACAGAACACCACGTACAATACAACACAGACAATACAACACAATGCTATACACAAAATACAGTAAACACCACGCCATACACTACATCTCTTTCAACAACACCATAATTACAACACACATGAGAAGATACAACACAACAAGGCAAAAAACAAAATACAAGACAGACAAGACAATAAACACACAAGACAGATATACAGTCTACAGTACAAGAAATACCACAACAGACAATAACATACATACCATACACAATACAAAGCGCAAGAAAAAGCACAGCACAACACGAACTACAGCACAATACAAACCAGACTACGGGACAACACAAGACATGCAACACGAGAATTACCAGAACAGGCAAGAAAACACAGACAAGACAACGCAAGGCAACACAGAGGAACAAAATAGAATAGAAAATAAATACAGTCCCATACAAATCCCAATCCAAGACGTACAATACTACACAATACACACCATACCATCAATACCAGACGCTACGGCGGGGACGCGCTGTCAGGGGCTCCTCTGGACGGGCGCCATCATGGGGTCCTCAGGCGTGGCGTGAGGAGGGGCTCCAAGAAGACATGGGCACGCTGATGAAGAACTCCTCCTGAGCGGCGTGACGACAGGCTCGTCCGGCACAGCGTGATGAGGGACTCCTCCAGGGCGGCGCAAGCAATACATAATGCAATATAAGCAACACAAGGAAATGTAATACAATGCCTCCAATACAGACAAGATGGTAGAGATACTAGGATACAATGCAGACACTTTGATACATAACACTTAATAAATACTCTATCATACAAGAAAAGCCATACCACACCGAATGCAATACAAAATACAATACACAATGCACAAAAAGCTATGGTACAGTACAATTAATACAATACAATTTAAAAAATACAACACAAACAATACCATATCACACTAAGCAACACACACAATGCGTACCACACAAGACCAGGCAATAACTTACATCACTATAGGATACCATACAATAAAATAATAACCATAATATACCATATTATAATTAATATACCATACAATACCATGCAATACCCTACCCTTCAACACCTGTCACATTTACAATATATAACATACATTACACTATATACAATACAGTATACAATAGCAACATAAACAGTTCAAAATACAACACATACCATACTACACATATGCAACACCACAGGGAATACAATACACTACAATACATAAAGTACAATAAACTCCATGCCACGCACTAAATAGATTTAAACAACACGATACGTACAATACAGACAAGGTACAATAATATAGAACACAAACGGTACAATTTATGCAACTTGATACAATATATTCCTTACCCTAAAATATATACCAGACCTGCATTACAATACCAGAAGGACAATAAACACGGTACCATAGCCTATGCGAGCCCATACAATACAATACCAGAAATACCACACCACAGAACCCATACAGGGGCAAGACGCAAAGGGCTCTTCCGTGACGGAGCCACAGAGGGCTCCTCCAGCACGGCACGGTGAAGGCCTCCTGCGGCAAGGCACGATCAAGGGCTCCAAGAAGACCTGCGCGCTGCGATGAACAACTCCACCAGGATGGCACAAAAACGGGCTCCTCCGGGCTGCCGCTGTGAAGGGCTCCCCAGGCACACCACAGCAAAGGGCTCCTGTTTCTGGGCTGCTGCAACGATGCTCTCCGCCCGGGGCAGAGGGATGAAGGGCTCTTCCGGCGCAGCACGATGAAGGACTCCTCCCAGGTGGCACGACGAAGGGCTCCTCTGCAGCGGCAGGACAATGGGCTCCTATGCCGCAGCAAGACAAACGGCTCCTCCGCAGCGCTGCGATGAACGGCTCTTCCGGGCTGCTGTGCTGAATGGCTCCTCCAGCTTGGCGCAACAATGGGCTCCTCCAAGGCGGCGCCGTGAAGGGCTCCTCTGCAGCGGCGTGACGATGGCCTCCTACGGGGTAGCGTGGCAAAGGGCTGCTCCGGAGCGGCGCAATGAACGGCTCCTCTGGGCTGCTGCGGTGAATGGCTCCTCCAGCTTGGCGCAACAATGGGCTCCTCCAAGGCGGTGCCAGGAAGGGCTCCTCAGAGCTCACACAGTGATCGAGGGCTCCTCTCGGCTGCTGCCACAATGGCTTGCTCTGGGCCCGCAAAATGATGGACGACTCCGGCGTGGTGCAACGACGGCCTCCTCTGGCTCAGCGAAGGGCTCCTCCACGCCGCTGCGATGATGGGCTCCTCTGGTGCAGCATGCTAAAGGGCTCCTGCGGCACGGCACGGCACGGCACGATGAAGGGCTCCACCCTGGTGGCACGACGATGGGCTCCTCTGGGGCGGCGCGATGATGGGCTCCTCCACGCCTCCACAACGATGGCCTCCACTCCAGGGCGGCGCACCGAAGGGCTCCTCCGGGCTGTCACGGTGAAGTACTCCTCTGGCACAGTATGGCAAAGGCCTCCTCCAGGGCGCCATTAAAGAAGGGCTCCTCCGGGCCACACACATTAGGGGCTCCTCAAGCGCGGCACAACCAGGGGCTCCTCCAGGATGGCACACTGAAGCCTCCTACGCGATGGAACGGCAATGGCCTCCTCTGCAGCAGTGTGCCAAACGCATCCGCTGCGGCGCCATGGCAAAGGGCTCCTCCAGCACTCTGCACCAAAGGGCTCCTCCGGCTCGGCGCAACGATGGGACCCTCCAGGAAACCACGGCAAAGAGCTCCTCTGCAGGGGCGCATTCAACTGCTCCTCCAGCGCACCGCCACCTTGGGCTCCTCCAAGGAAGTATCATGAAGGCCGCCTCCGGCACGGCACGACAAAGGGCCCCTACAATGTGGCATGCTGAAGGGCGCCTCGGCGGTGGCACATACAAAGGCTTCTGCGCACCGGCACGGCAAAGGCCTCTTCCGTGGCAGCGCGGGGAAGGGCTCCGCCGCGGCAGCGCCACTAAGGCCTCTTGCAAGGCGGCGCAATTTGTGGCTCCTCCGACGCGGCCCGACAATGTCCTCCTCTGGCGTGGCACACAGTGGAGGACTCCTACGGCGTGGCACAGCAAACGCCTGCTCCAGAGCGCTCTGACAAAGGCCTCTCTGGGGCCGCACCACAAAAGGCTCCTCTGGGGCTGTGCAGCCAAGGGCTCCTCCAGGCTGCCACAGAAAAGGCTTCCTCCGCAGCGCTGCGATGATGGCCTCCTCTCCAGGGCTGCCGGACTATGGCCTCCTCTGGCCCGGCACAATGAAGGGCTCCTCCGGCGCTGCGCGATGACAGGCCCCACCATCAAGGTGCCATGAGGGCCTCCTCCGCATCGCGGCAAGGAGTGACTCCCACAGGAACTGCGCGACCTGATGAATCACTCCTCCAGGGCAGCACGACGGCAGGCTCCTCCGCAGCGGACCAATGGAGGCCTAATTGCTGCGCAGCACCATGACGGGCTCCTCCAGGGCGCCAACACAACGGCCTCCTCGTACAATACACACCACACAAAAGACACTACTCCACAAAATACATGACAAGACTTACAAGATACACACAAGACAGGACAAAATACATTGCATTGCATTACATACAATACAATACAATACAACACAGTAGAAAATATATTACAATACCAAATACAGTGCAATACCAAATAGACAAGGAGGACGATACAATACAACACACGCAACATAAGACAACACGCAAACTATCATACAATACAGTACATACACTACCCAAAAAAAAGAAATACCATAACCTAACCGAAGATACATACAATACAGTGCAATACAGAGCATACAAGACAATACAAAACACCTCCAATACAATACCTACAGTACACCAGAAAACACACACAAATATACAACACGTACAGAACACCACGTACAATACAACACAGACAATACAACACAATGCTATACACAAAATACAGTAAACACCACGCCATACACTACATCTCTTTCAACAACACCATAATTACAACACACATGAGAAGATACAACACAACAGGGCAAAAAACAAAATACAAGACAGACAAGACAATAAACACACAAGACAGATATACAGTCTACAGTACAAGAAATACCACAACAGACAATAACATACATACCATACACAATACAAAGCGCAAGAAAAAGCACAGCACAACACGAACTACAGCACAATACAAACCAGACTACGGGACAACACAAGACATGCAACACGAGAATTACCAGAACAGGCAAGAAAACACAGACAAGACAACGCAAGGCAACACAGAGGAACAAAATAGAATAGAAAATAAATACAGTCCCATACAAATCCCAATCCAAGACGTACAATACTACACAATACACACCATACCATCAATACCAGACGCTACGGCGGGGACGCGCTGTCAGGGGCTCCTCTGGACGGGCGCCATCATGGGGTCCTCAGGCGTGGCGTGAGGAGGGGCTCCAAGAAGACCTGGGCACGCTGATGAAGAACTCCTCCTGAGCGGCGTGACGACAGGCTCGTCCGGCACAGCGTGATGAGGGACTCCTCCAGGGCGGCGCAAGCAATACATAATGCAATATCAGCAACACAAGGAAATGTAATACAATGCCTCCAATACAGACAAGATGGTAGAGATACTAGGATACAATGCAGACACTTTGATACATAACACTTAATAAATACTCTATCATACAAGAAAAGCCATACCACACCGAATGCAATACAAAATACAATACACAATGCACAAAAAGCTATGGTACAGTACAATTAATACAATACAATTTAAAAAATACAACACAAACAATACCATATCACACTAAGCAACACACACAATGCGTACCACACAAGACCAGGCAATAACTTACATCACTATAGGATACCATACAATAAAATAATAACCATAATATACCATATTATAATTAATATACCATACAATACCATGCAATACCCTACCCTTCAACACCTGTCACATTTACAATATATAACATACATTACACTATATACAATACAGTATACAAGAGCAACATAAACAGTTCAAAATACAACACATACCATACTACACATATGCAACACCACAGGGAATACAATACACTACAATACATAAAGTACAATAAACTCCATGCCACGCACTAAATAGATTTAAACAACACGATACGTACAATACAGACAAGGTACAATAATATAGAACACAAACGGTACAATTTATGCAACTTGATACAATATATTCCTTACCCTAAAATATATACCAGACCTGCATTACAATACCAGAAGGACAATAAACACGGTACCATAGCCTATGCGAGCCCATACAATACAATACCAGAAATACCACACCACAGAACCCATACAGGGGCAAGACGCAAAGGGCTCTTCCGTGACGGAGCCACAGAGGGCTCCTCCAGCACGGCACGGTGAAGGCCTCCTGCGGCAAGGCACGATCAAGGGCTCCAAGAAGACCTGCGCGCTGCGATGAACAACTCCACCAGGATGGCACAAAAACGGGCTCCTCCGGGCTGCCGCTGTGAAGGGCTCCCCAGGCACACCACAGCAAAGGGCTCCTGTTTCTGGGCTGCTGCAACGATGCTCTCCGCCCGGGGCAGAGGGATGAAGGGCTCTTCCGGCGCAGCACGATGAAGGACTCCTCCCAGGTGGCACGACGAAGGGCTCCTCTGCAGCGGCAGGACAATGGGCTCCTATGCCGCAGCAAGACAAACGGCTCCTCCGCAGCGCTGCGATGAACGGCTCTTCCGGGCTGCTGTGCTGAATGGCTCCTCCAGCTTGGCGCAACAATGGGCTCCTCCAAGGCGGCGCCGTGAAGGGCTCCTCTGCAGCGGCGTGACGATGGCCTCCTACGGGGTAGCGTGGCAAAGGGCTGCTCCAGAGCGGCGCAATGAACGGCTCCTCTGGGCTGCTGCGGTGAATGGCTCCTCCAGCTTGGCGCAACAATGGGCTCCTCCAAGGCGGTGCCAGGAAGGGCTCCTCAGAGCTCACACAGTGATCGAGGGCTCCTCTCGGCTGCTGCCACAATGGCTTGCTCTGGGCCCGCAAAATGATGGACGACTCCGGCGTGGTGCAACGACGGCCTCCTCTGGCTCAGCGAAGGGCTCCTCCACGCCGCTGCGATGATGGGCTCCTCTGGTGCAGCATGCTAAAGGGCTCCTGCGGCACGGCACGGCACGATGAAGGGCTCCACCCTGGTGGCACGACGATGGGCTCCTCTGGGGCGGCGCGATGATGGGCTCCTCCACGCCTCCACAACGATGGCCTCCACTCCAGGGCAGCGCACCGAAGGGCTCCTCCGGGCTGTCACGGTGAAGTACTCCTCTGGCACAGTATGGCAAAGGCCTCCTCCAGGGCGCCATTAAAGAAGGGCTCCTCCGGGCCACACACATTAGGGGCTCCTCAAGCGCGGCACAACCAGGGGCTCCTCCAGGATGGCACACTGAAGCCTCCTACGCGATGGAACGGCAATGGCCTCCTCTGCAGCAGTGTGCCAAACGCATCCGCTGCGGCGCCATGGCAAAGGGCTCCTCCAGCACTCTGCACCAAAGGGCTCCTCCGGCTCGGCGCAACGATGGGACCCTCCAGGAAACCACGGCAAAGAGCTCCTCTGCAGGGGCGCATTCAACTGCTCCTCCAGCGCACCGCCACCTTGGGCTCCTCCAAGGAAGTATCATGAAGGCCGCCTCCGGCACGGCACGACAAAGGGCCCCTACAATGTGGCATGCTGAAGGGCGCCTCGGCGGTGGCACATACAAAGGCTTCTGCGCACCGGCACGGCAAAGGCCTCTTCCGTGGCAGCGCGGGGAAGGGCTCCGCCGCGGCAGCGCCACTAAGGCCTCTTGCAAGGAGGCGCAATTTGTGGCTCCTCCGACGCGGCCCGACAATGTCCTCCTCTGGCGTGGCACACAGTGGAGGACTCCTACGGCGTGGCACAGCAAACGCCTGCTCCAGAGCGCTCTGACAAAGGCCTCTCTGGGGCCGCACCACAAAAGGCTCCTCTGGGGCTGTGCAGCCAAGGGCTCCTCCAGGCTGCCACAGAAAAGGCTTCCTCCGCAGCGCTGTGATGATGGCCTCCTCTCCAGGGCTGCCGGACTATGGCCTCCTCTGGCCCGGCACAATGAAGGGCTCCTCCGGCGCTGCACGATGACAGGCCCCACCATCAAGGTGCCATGACGGCCTCCTCCGCATCGCGGCAAGGAGTGACTCCCACAGGAACTGCGCGACCTGATGAATCACTCCTCCAGGGCAGCACGACGGCGGGCTCCTCCGCAGCGGACCAATGGAGGCCTAATTGCTGCGCAGCACCATGACGGGCTCCTCCAGGGCGCCAACACAACGGCCTCCTCGTACAATACACACCACACAAAAGACACTACTCCACAAAATACATGACAAGACTTACAAGATACACACAAGACAGGACAAAATACATTGCATTGCATTACATACAATACAATACAACACAGAAGAAAATATATTACAATACCAAATACAGTGCAATACCAAATAGACAAGGAGGACGATACAATACAACACACGCAACATAAGACAACATGCAAACTATCATACAATACAGTACATACACTACCCAAAAAAAAGAAATACCATAACCTAACCGAAGATACATACAATACAGTGCAATACAGAGCATACAAGACAATACAAAACACCTCCAATACAATACCTACAGTACACCAGAAAACACACACAAATATACAACACGTACAGAACACCACGTACAATACAACACAGACAATACAACACAATGCTATACACAAAATACAGTAAACACCACGCCATACACTACATCTCTTTCAACAACACCATAATTACAACACACATGAGAAGATACAACACAACAGGGCAAAAAACAAAATACAAGACAGACAAGACAATAAACACACAAGACAGATATACAGTCTACAGTACAAGAAATACCACAACAGACAATAACATACATACCATACACAATACAAAGCGCAAGAAAAAGCACAGCACAACACGAACTACAGCACAATACAAACCAGACTACGGGACAACACAAGACATGCAACACAAGAATTACCAGAACAGGCAAGAAAACACAGACAAGACAACGCAAGGCAACACAGAGGAACAAAATAGAATAGAAAATAAATACAGTCCCATACAAATCCCAATCCAAGACGTACAATACTACACAATACACACCATACCATCAATACCAGACGCTACGGCGGGGACGCGCTGTCAGGGGCTCCTCTGGACGGGCGCCATCATGGGGTCCTCAGGTGTGGCGTGAGGAGGGGCTCCAAGAAGACCTGGGCACGCTGATGAAGAACTCCTCCTGAGCGGCGTGACGACAGGCTCGTCCGGCACAGCGTGATGAGGGACTCCTCCAGGGCGGCGCAAGCAATACATAATGCAATATCAGCAACACAAGGAAATGTAATACAATGCCTCCAATACAGACAAGATGGTAGAGATACTAGGATACAATGCAGACACTTTGATACATAACACTTAATAAATACTCTATCATACAAGAAAAGCCATACCACACCGAATGCAATACAAAATACAATACACAATGCACAAAAAGCTATGGTACAGTACAATTAATACAATACAATTTAAAAAATACAACACAAACAATACCATATCACACTAAGCAACACACACAATGCGTACCACACAAGACCAGGCAATAACTTACATCACTATAGGATACCATACAATAAAATAATAACCATAATATACCATATTATAATTAATATACCATACAATACCATGCAATACCCTACCCTTCAACACCTGTCACATTTACAATATATAACATACATTACACTATATACAATACAGTATACAATAGCAACATAAACAGTTCAAAATACAACACATACCATACTACACATATGCAACACCACAGGGAATACAATACACTACAATACATAAAGTACAATAAACTCCATGCCACGCACTAAATAGATTTAAACAACACGATACGTACAATACAGACAAGGTACAATAATATAGAACACAAACGGTACAATTTATGCAACTTGATACAATATATTCCTTACCCTAAAATATATACCAGACCTGCATTACAATACCAGAAGGACAATAAACACGGTACCATAGCCTATGCGAGCCCATACAATACAATACCAGAAATACCACACCACAGAACCCATACAGGGGCAAGACGCAAAGGGCTCTTCCGTGACGGAGCCACAGAGGGCTCCTCCAGCACGGCACGGTGAAGGCCTCCTGCGGCAAGGCACGATCAAGGGCTCCAAGAAGACCTGCGCGCTGCGATGAACAACTCCACCAGGATGGCACAAAAACGGGCTCCTCCGGGCTGCCGCTGTGAAGGGCTCCCCAGGCACACCACAGCAAAGGGCTCCTGTTTCTGGGCTGCTGCAACGATGCTCTCCGCCCGGGGCAGAGGGATGAAGGGCTCTTCCGGCGCAGCACGATGAAGGACTCCTCCCAGGTGGCACGACGAAGGGCTCCTCTGCAGCGGCAGGACAATGGGCTCCTATGCCGCAGCAAGACAAACGGCTCCTCCGCAGCGCTGCGATGAACGGCTCTTCCGGGCTGCTGTGCTGAATGGCTCCTCCAGCTTGGCGCAACAATGGGCTCCTCCAAGGCGGCGCCGTGAAGGGCTCCTCTGCAGCGGCGTGACGATGGCCTCCTACGGGGTAGCGTGGCAAAGGGCTGCTCCAGAGCGGCGCAATGAACGGCTCCTCTGGGCTGCTGCGGTGAATGGCTCCTCCAGCTTGGCGCAACAATGGGCTCCTCCAAGGCGGTGCCAGGAAGGGCTCCTCAGAGCTCACACAGTGATCGAGGGCTCCTCTCGGCTGCTGCCACAATGGCTTGCTCTGGGCCCGCAAAATGATGGACGACTCCGGCGTGGTGCAACGACGGCCTCCTCTGGCTCAGCGAAGGGCTCCTCCACGCCGCTGCGATGATGGGCTCCTCTGGTGCAGCATGCTAAAGGGCTCCTGCGGCACGGCACGGCACGATGAAGGGCTCCACCCTGGTGGCACGACGATGGGCTCCTCTGGGGCGGCGCGATGATGGGCTCCTCCACGCCTCCACAACGATGGCCTCCACTCCAGGGCAGCGCACCGAAGGGCTCCTCCGGGCTGTCACGGTGAAGTACTCCTCTGGCACAGTATGGCAAAGGCCTCCTCCAGGGCGCCATTAAAGAAGGGCTCCTCCGGGCCACACACATTAGGGGCTCCTCAAGCGCGGCACAACCAGGGGCTCCTCCAGGATGGCACACTGAAGCCTCCTACGCGATGGAACGGCAATGGCCTCCTCTGCAGCAGTGTGCCAAACGCATCCGCTGCGGCGCCATGGCAAAGGGCTCCTCCAGCACTCTGCACCAAAGGGCTCCTCCGGCTCGGCGCAACGATGGGACCCTCCAGGAAACCACGGCAAAGAGCTCCTCTGCAGGGGCGCATTCAACTGCTCCTCCAGCGCACCGCCACCTTGGGCTCCTCCAAGGAAGTATCATGAAGGCCGCCTCCGGCACGGCACGACAAAGGGCCCCTACAATGTGGCATGCTGAAGGGCGCCTCGGCGGTGGATCATACAAAGGCTTCTGCGCACCGGCACGGCAAAGGCCTCTTCCGTGGCAGCGCGGGGAAGGGCTCCGCCGCGGCAGCGCCACTAAGGCCTCTTGCAAGGAGGCGCAATTTGTGGCTCCTCCGACGCGGCCCGACAATGTCCTCCTCTGGCGTGGCACACAGTGGAGGACTCCTACGGCGTGGCACAGCAAACGCCTGCTCCAGAGCGCTCTGACAAAGGCCTCTCTGGGGCCGCACCACAAAAGGCTCCTCTGGGGCTGTGCAGCCAAGGGCTCCTCCAGGCTGCCACAGAAAAGGCTTCCTCCGCAGCGCTGTGATGATGGCCTCCTCTCCAGGGCTGCCGGACTATGGCCTCCTCTGGCCCGGCACAATGAAGGGCTCCTCCGGCGCTGCGCGATGACAGGCCCCACCATCAAGGTGCCATGACGGCCTCCTCCGCATCGCGGCAAGGAGTGACTCCCACAGGAACTGCGCGACCTGATGAATCACTCCTCCAGGGCAGCACGACGGCGGGCTCCTCCGCAGCGGACCAATGGAGGCCTAATTGCTGCGCAGCACCATGACGGGCTCCTCCAGGGCGCCAACACAACGGCCTCCTCGTACAATACACACCACACAAAAGACACTACTCCACAAAATACATGACAAGACTTACAAGATACACACAAGACAGGACAAAATACATTGCATTGCATTACATACAATACAATACAATACAACACAGTAGAAAATATATTACAATACCAAATACAGTGCAATACCAAATAGACAAGGAGGACGATACAATACAACACACGCAACATAAGACAACACCCAAACTATCATACAATACAGTACATACACTACCCAAAAAAAAGAAATACCATAACCTAACCGAAGATACATACAATACAGTGCAATACAGAGCATACAAGACAATACAAAACACCTCCAATACAATACCTACAGTACACCAGAAAACACACACAAATATACAACACGTACAGAACACCACGTACAATACAACACAGACAATACAACACAATGCTATACACAAAATACAGTAAACACCACGCCATACACTACATCTCTTTCAACAACACCATAATTACAACACACATGAGAAGATACAACACAACAGGGCAAAAAACAAAATACAAGACAGACAAGACAATAAACACACAAGACAGATATACAGTCTACAGTACAAGAAATACCACAACAGACAATAACATACATACCATACACAATACAAAGCGCAAGAAAAAGCACAGCACAACACGAACTACAGCACAATACAAACCAGACTACGGGACAACACAAGACATGCAACACGAGAATTACCAGAACAGGCAAGAAAACACAGACAAGACAACGCAAGGCAACACAGAGGAACAAAATAGAATAGAAAATAAATACAGTCCCATACAAATCCCAATCCAAGACGTACAATACTACACAATACACACCATACCATCAATACCAGACGCTACGGCGGGGACGCGCTGTCAGGGGCTCCTCTGGACGGGCGCCATCATGGGGTCCTCAGGTGTGGCGTGAGGAGGGGCTCCAAGAAGACCTGGGCACGCTGATGAAGAACTCCTCCTGAGCGGCGTGACGACAGGCTCGTCCGGCACAGCGTGATGAGGGACTCCTCCAGGGCGGCGCAAGCAATACATAATGCAATATCAGCAACACAAGGAAATGTAATACAATGCCTCCAATACAGACAAGATGGTAGAGATACTAGGATACAATGCAGACACTTTGATACATAACACTTAATAAATACTCTATCATACAAGAAAAGCCATACCACACCGAATGCAATACAAAATACAATACACAATGCACAAAAAGCTATGGTACAGTACAATTAATACAATACAATTTAAAAAATACAACACAAACAATACCATATCACACTAAGCAACACACACAATGCGTACCACACAAGACCAGGCAATAACTTACATCACTATAGGATACCATACAATAAAATAATAACCATAATATACCATATTATAATTAATATACCATACAATACCATGCAATACCCTACCCTTCAACACCTGTCACATTTACAATATATAACATACATTACACTATATACAATACAGTATACAATAGCAACATAAACAGTTCAAAATACAACACATACCATACTACACATATGCAACACCACAGGGAATACAATACACTACAATACATAAAGTACAATAAACTCCATGCCACGCACTAAATAGATTTAAACAACACGATACGTACAATACAGACAAGGTACAATAATATAGAACACAAACGGTACAATTTATGCAACTTGATACAATATATTCCTTACCCTAAAATATATACCAGACCTGCATTACAATACCAGAAGGACAATAAACACGGTACCATAGCCTATGCGAGCCCATACAATACAATACCAGAAATACCACACCACAGAACCCATACAGGGGCAAGACGCAAAGGGCTCTTCCGTGACGGAGCCACAGAGGGCTCCTCCAGCACGGCACGGTGAAGGCCTCCTGCGGCAAGGCACGATCAAGGGCTCCAAGAAGACCTGCGCGCTGCGATGAACAACTCCACCAGGATGGCACAAAAACGGGCTCCTCCGGGCTGCCGCTGTGAAGGGCTCCCCAGGCGCACCACAGCAAAGGGCTCCTGTTTCTGGGCTGCTGCAACGATGCTCTCCGCCCGGGGCAGAGGGATGAAGGGCTCTTCCGGCGCAGCACGATGAAGGACTCCTCCCAGGTGGCACGACGAAGGGCTCCTCTGCAGCGGCAGGACAATGGGCTCCTATGCCGCAGCAAGACAAACGGCTCCTCCGCAGCGCTGCGATGAACGGCTCTTCCGGGCTGCTGTGCTGAATGGCTCCTCCAGCTTGGCGCAACAATGGGCTCCTCCAAGGCGGCGCCGTGAAGGGCTCCTCTGCAGCGGCGTGACGATGGCCTCCTACGGGGTAGCGTGGCAAAGGGCTGCTCCGGAGCGGCGCAATGAACGGCTCCTCTGGGCTGCTGCGGTGAATGGCTCCTCCAGCTTGGCGCAACAATGGGCTCCTCCAAGGCGGTGCCAGGAAGGGCTCCTCAGAGCTCACACAGTGATCGAGGGCTCCTCTCGGCTGCTGCCACAATGGCTTGCTCTGGGCCCGCAAAATGATGGACGACTCCGGCGTGGTGCAACGACGGCCTCCTCTGGCTCAGCGAAGGGCTCCTCCACGCCGCTGCGATGATGGGCTCCTCTGGTGCAGCATGCTAAAGGGCTCCTGCAGCACGGCACGGCACGATGAAGGGCTCCACCCTGGTGGCACGACGATGGGCTCCTCTGGGGCGGCGCGATGATGGGCTCCTCCACGCCTCCACAACGATGGCCTCCACTCCAGGGCGGCGCACCGAAGGGCTCCTCCGGGCTGTCACGGTGAAGTACTCCTCTGGCACAGTATGGCAAAGGCCTCCTCCAGGGCGCCATTAAAGAAGGGCTCCTCCGGGCCACACACATTAGGGGCTCCTCAAGCGCGGCACAACCAGGGGCTCCTCCAGGATGGCACACTGAAGCCTCCTACGCGATGGAACGGCAATGGCCTCCTCTGCAGCAGTGTGCCAAACGCATCCGCTGCGGCGCCATGGCAAAGGGCTCCTCCAGCACTCTGCACCAAAGGGCTCCTCCGGCTCGGCGCAACGATGGGACCCTCCAGGAAACCACGGCAAAGAGCTCCTCTGCAGGGGCGCATTCAACTGCTCCTCCAGCGCACTGCCACCTTGGGCTCCTCCAAGGAAGTATCATGAAGGCCGCCTCCGGCACGGCACGACAAAGGGCCCCTACAATGTGGCATGCTGAAGGGCGCCTCGGCGGTGGCACATACAAAGGCTTCTGCGCACCGGCACGGCAAAGGCCTCTTCCGTGGCAGCGCGGGGAAGGGCTCCGCCGCGGCAGCGCCACTAAGGCCTCTTGCAAGGCGGCGCAATTTGTGGCTCCTCCGACGCGGCCCGACAATGTCCTCCTCTGGCGTGGCACACAGTGGAGGACTCCTACGGCGTGGCACAGCAAACGCCTGCTCCAGAGCGCTCTGACAAAGGCCTCTCTGGGGCCGCACCACAAAAGGCTCCTCTGGGGCTGTGCAGCCAAGGGCTCCTCCAGGCTGCCACAGAAAAGGCTTCCTCCGCAGCGCTGCGATGATGGCCTCCTCTCCAGGGCTGCCGGACTATGGCCTCCTCTGGCCCGGCACAATGAAGGGCTCCTCCGGCGCTGCGCGATGACAGGCCCCACCATCAAGGTGCCATGAGGGCCTCCTCCGCATCGCGGCAAGGAGTGACTCCCACAGGAACTGCGCGACCTGATGAATCACTCCTCCAGGGCAGCACGACGGCGGGCTCCTCCGCAGCGGACCAATGGAGGCCTAATTGCTGCGCAGCACCATGACGGGCTCCTCCAGGGCGCCAACACAACGGCCTCCTCGTACAATACACACCACACAAAAGACACTACTCCACAAAATACATGACAAGACTTACAAGATACACACAAGACAGGACAAAATACATTGCATTGCATTACATACAATACAATACAATACAACACAGTAGAAAATATATTACAATACCAAATACAGTGCAATACCAAATAGACAAGGAGGACGATACAATACAACACACGCAACATAAGACAACACGCAAACTATCATACAATACAGTACATACACTACCCAAAAAAAAGAAATACCATAACCTAACCGAAGATACATACAATACAGTGCAATACAGAGCATACAAGACAATACAAAACACCTCCAATACAATACCTACAGTACACCAGAAAACACACACAAATATACAACACGTACAGAACACCACGTACTATACAACACAGACAATACAACACAATGCTATACACAAAATACAGTAAACACCACGCCATACACTACATCTCTTTCAACAACACCATAATTACAACACACATGAGAAGATACAACACAACAGGGCAAAAAACAAAATACAAGACAGACAAGACAATAAACACACAAGACAGATATACAGTCTACAGTACAAGAAATACCACAACAGACAATAACATACATACCATACACAATACAAAGCGCAAGAAAAAGCACAGCACAACACGAACTACAGCACAATACAAACCAGACTACGGGACAACACAAGACATGCAACACGAGAATTACCAGAACAGGCAAGAAAACACAGACAAGACAACGCAAGGCAACACAGAGGAACAAAATAGAATAGAAAATAAATACAGTCCCATACAAATCCCAATCCAAGACGTACAATACTACACAATACACACCATACCATCAATACCAGACGCTACGGCGGGGACGCGCTGTCAGGGGCTCCTCTGGACGGGCGCCATCATGGGGTCCTCAGGCGTGGCGTGAGGAGGGGCTCCAAGAAGACATGGGCACGCTGATGAAGAACTCCTCCTGAGCGGCGTGACGACAGGCTCGTCCGGCACAGCGTGATGAGGGACTCCTCCAGGGCGGCGCAAGCAATACATAATGCAATATCAGCAACACAAGGAAATGTAATACAATGCCTCCAATACAGACAAGATGGTAGAGATACTAGGATACAATGCAGACACTTTGATACATAACACTTAATAAATACTCTATCATACAAGAAAAGCCATACCACACCGAATGCAATACAAAATACAATACACAATGCACAAAAAGCTATGGTACAGTACAATTAATACAATACAATTTAAAAAATACAACACAAACAATACCATATCACACTAAGCAACACACACAATGCGTACCACACAAGACCAGGCAATAACTTACATCACTATAGGATACCATACAATAAAATAATAACCATAATATACCATATTATAATTAATATACCATACAATACCATGCAATACCCTACCCTTCAACACCTGTCACATTTACAATATATAACATACATTACACTATATACAATACAGTATACAATAGCAACATAAACAGTTCAAAATACAACACATACCATACTACACATATGCAACACCACAGGGAATACAATACACTACAATACATAAAGTACAATAAACTCCATGCCACGCACTAAATAGATTTAAACAACACGATACGTACAATACAGACAAGGTACAATAATATAGAACACAAACGGTACAATTTATGCAACTTGATACAATATATTCCTTACCCTAAAATATATACCAGACCTGCATTACAATACCAGAAGGACAATAAACACGGTACCATAGCCTATGCGAGCCCATACAATACAATACCAGAAATACCACACCACAGAACCCATACAGGGGCAAGACGCAAAGGGCTCTTCCGTGACGGAGCCACAGAGGGCTCCTCCAGCACGGCACGGTGAAGGCCTCCTGCGGCAAGGCACGATCAAGGGCTCCAAGAAGACCTGCGCGCTGCGATGAACAACTCCACCAGGATGGCACAAAAACGGGCTCCTCCGGGCTGCCGCTGTGAAGGGCTCCCCAGGCACACCACAGCAAAGGGCTCCTGTTTCTGGGCTGCTGCAACGATGCTCTCCGCCCGGGGCAGAGGGATGAAGGGCTCTTCCGGCGCAGCACGATGAAGGACTCCTCCCAGGTGGCACGACGAAGGGCTCCTCTGCAGCGGCAGGACAATGGGCTCCTATGCCGCAGCAAGACAAACGGCTCCTCCGCAGCGCTGCGATGAACGGCTCTTCCGGGCTGCTGTGCTGAATGGCTCCTCCAGCTTGGCGCAACAATGGGCTCCTCCAAGGCGGCGCCGTGAAGGGCTCCTCTGCAGCGGCGTGACGATGGCCTCCTACGGGGTAGCGTGGCAAAGGGCTGCTCCGGAGCGGCGCAATGAACGGCTCCTCTGGGCTGCTGCGGTGAATGGCTCCTCCAGCTTGGCGCAACAATGGGCTCCTCCAAGGCGGTGCCAGGAAGGGCTCCTCAGAGCTCACACAGTGATCGAGGGCTCCTCTCGGCTGCTGCCACAATGGCTTGCTCTGGGCCCGCAAAATGATGGACGACTCCGGCGTGGTGCAACGACGGCCTCCTCTGGCTCAGCGAAGGGCTCCTCCACGCCGCTGCGATGATGGGCTCCTCTGGTGCAGCATGCTAAAGGGCTCCTGCAGCACGGCACGGCACGATGAAGGGCTCCACCCTGGTGGCACGACGATGGGCTCCTCTGGGGCGGCGCGATGATGGGCTCCTCCACGCCTCCACAACGATGGCCTCCACTCCAGGGCGGCGCACCGAAGGGCTCCTCCGGGCTGTCACGGTGAAGTACTCCTCTGGCACAGTATGGCAAAGGCCTCCTCCAGGGCGCCATTAAAGAAGGGCTCCTCCGGGCCACACACATTAGGGGCTCCTCAAGCGCGGCACAACCAGGGGCTCCTCCAGGATGGCACACTGAAGCCTCCTACGCGATGGAACGGCAATGGCCTCCTCTGCAGCAGTGTGCCAAACGCATCCGCTGCGGCGCCATGGCAAAGGGCTCCTCCAGCACTCTGCACCAAAGGGCTCCTCCGGCTCGGCGCAACGATGGGACCCTCCAGGAAACCACGGCAAAGAGCTCCTCTGCAGGGGCGCATTCAACTGCTCCTCCAGCGCACTGCCACCTTGGGCTCCTCCAAGGAAGTATCATGAAGGCCGCCTCCGGCACGGCACGACAAAGGGCCCCTACAATGTGGCATGCTGAAGGGCGCCTCGGCGGTGGCACATACAAAGGCTTCTGCGCACCGGCACGGCAAAGGCCTCTTCCGTGGCAGCGCGGGGAAGGGCTCCGCCGCGGCAGCGCCACTAAGGCCTCTTGCAAGGCGGCGCAATTTGTGGCTCCTCCGACGCGGCCCGACAATGTCCTCCTCTGGCGTGGCACACAGTGGAGGACTCCTACGGCGTGGCACAGCAAACGCCTGCTCCAGAGCGCTCTGACAAAGGCCTCTCTGGGGCCGCACCACAAAAGGCTCCTCTGGGGCTGTGCAGCCAAGGGCTCCTCCAGGCTGCCACAGAAAAGGCTTCCTCCGCAGCGCTGCGATGATGGCCTCCTCTCCAGGGCTGCCGGACTATGGCCTCCTCTGGCCCGGCACAATGAAGGGCTCCTCCGGCGCTGCGCGATGACAGGCCCCACCATCAAGGTGCCATGAGGGCCTCCTCCGCATCGCGGCAAGGAGTGACTCCCACAGGAACTGCGCGACCTGATGAATCACTCCTCCAGGGCAGCACGACGGCGGGCTCCTCCGCAGCGGACCAATGGAGGCCTAATTGCTGCGCAGCACCATGACGGGCTCCTCCAGGGCGCCAACACAACGGCCTCCTCGTACAATACACACCACACAAAAGACACTACTCCACAAAATACATGACAAGACTTACAAGATACACACAAGACAGGACAAAATACATTGCATTGCATTACATACAATACAATACAATACAACACAGTAGAAAATATATTACAATACCAAATACAGTGCAATACCAAATAGACAAGGAGGACGATACAATACAACACACGCAACATAAGACAACACCCAAACTATCATACAATACAGTACATACACTACCCAAAAAAAAGAAATACCATAACCTAACCGAAGATACATACAATACAGTGCAATACAGAGCATACAAGACAATACAAAACACCTCCAATACAATACCTACAGTACACCAGAAAACACACACAAATATACAACACGTACAGAACACCACGTACAATACAACACAGACAATACAACACAATGCTATACACAAAATACAGTAAACACCACGCCATACACTACATCTC
The DNA here is from genome assembly GCF_965231255.1 of Vanellus vanellus. Taxonomy (NCBI): domain Eukaryota; kingdom Metazoa; phylum Chordata; class Aves; order Charadriiformes; family Charadriidae; genus Vanellus; species Vanellus vanellus. The sequence goes on from NC_138907.1 coordinate 10,451,400, forward strand.
TTTCAACAACACCATAATTACAACACACATGAGAAGATACAACACAACAGGGCAAAAAACAAAATACAAGACAGACAAGACAATAAACACACAAGACAGATATACAGTCTACAGTACAAGAAATACCACAACAGACAATAACATACATACCATACACAATACAAAGCGCAAGAAAAAGCACAGCACAACACGAACTACAGCACAATACAAACCAGACTACGGGACAACACAAGACATGCAACACGAGAATTACCAGAACAGGCAAGAAAACACAGACAAGACAACGCAAGGCAACACAGAGGAACAAAATAGAATAGAAAATAAATACAGTCCCATACAAATCCCAATCCAAGACGTACAATACTACACAATACACACCATACCATCAATACCAGACGCTACGGCGGGGACGCGCTGTCAGGGGCTCCTCTGGACGGGCGCCATCATGGGGTCCTCAGGCGTGGCGTGAGGAGGGGCTCCAAGAAGACCTGGGCACGCTGATGAAGAACTCCTCCTGAGCGGCGTGACGACAGGCTCGTCCGGCACAGCGTGATGAGGGACTCCTCCAGGGCGGCGCAAGCAATACATAATGCAATATAAGCAACACAAGTAAATGTAATACAATGCCTCCAATACAGACAAGATGGTAGAGATACTAGGATACAATGCAGACACTTTGATACATAACACTTAATAAATACTCTATCATACAAGAAAAGCCATACCACACCGAATGCAATACAAAATACAATACACAATGCACAAAAAGCTATGGTACAGTACAATTAATACAATACAATTTAAAAAATACAACACAAACAATACCATATCACACTAAGCAACACACACAATGCGTACCACACAAGACCAGGCAATAACTTACATCACTATAGGATACCATACAATAAAATAATAACCATAATATACCATATTATAATTAATATACCATACAATACCATGCAATACCCTACCCTTCAACACCTGTCACATTTACAATATATAACATACATTACACTATATACAATACAGTATACAATAGCAACATAAACAGTTCAAAATACAACACATACCATACTACACATATGCAACACCACAGGGAATACAATACACTACAATACATAAAGTACAATAAACTCCATGCCACGCACTAAATAGATTTAAACAACACGATACGTACAATACAGACAAGGTACAATAATATAGAACACAAACGGTACAATTTATGCAACTTGATACAATATATTCCTTACCCTAAAATATATACCAGACCTGCATTACAATACCAGAAGGACAATAAACACGGTACCATAGCCTATGCGAGCCCATACAATACAATACCAGAAATACCACACCACAGAACCCATACAGGGGCAAGACGCAAAGGGCTCTTCCGTGACGGAGCCACAGAGGGCTCCTCCAGCACGGCACGGTGAAGGCCTCCTGCGGCAAGGCACGATCAAGGGCTCCAAGAAGACCTGCGCGCTGTGATGAACAACTCCACCAGGATGGCACAAAAACGGGCTCCTCCGGGCTGCCGCTGTGAAGGGCTCCCCAGGCGCACCACAGCAAAGGGCTCCTGTTTCTGGGCTGCTGCAACGATGCTCTCCGCCCGGGGCAGAGGGATGAAGGGCTCTTCCGGCGCAGCACGATGAAGGACTCCTCCCAGGTGGCACGACGAAGGGCTCCTCTGCAGCGGCAGGACAATGGGCTCCTATGCCGCAGCAAGACAAACGGCTCCTCCGCAGCGCTGCGATGAACGGCTCTTCCGGGCTGCTGTGCTGAATGGCTCCTCCAGCTTGGCGCAACAATGGGCTCCTCCAAGGCGGCGCCGTGAAGGGCTCCTCTGCAGCGGCGTGACGATGGCCTCCTACGGGGTAGCGTGGCAAAGGGCTGCTCCGGAGCGGCGCAATGAACGGCTCCTCTGGGCTGCTGCGGTGAATGGCTCCTCCAGCTTGGCGCAACAATGGGCTCCTCCAAGGCGGTGCCAGGAAGGGCTCCTCAGAGCTCACACAGTGATCGAGGGCTCCTCTCGGCTGCTGCCACAATGGCTTGCTCTGGGCCCGCAAAATGATGGACGACTCCGGCGTGGTGCAACGACGGCCTCCTCTGGCTCAGCGAAGGGCTCCTCCACGCCGCTGCGATGATGGGCTCCTCTGGTGCAGCATGCTAAAGGGCTCCTGCAGCACGGCACGGCACGATGAAGGGCTCCACCCTGGTGGCACGACGATGGGCTCCTCTGGGGCGGCGCGATGATGGGCTCCTCCACGCCTCCACAACGATGGCCTCCACTCCAGGGCGGCGCACCGAAGGGCTCCTCCGGGCTGTCACGGTGAAGTACTCCTCTGGCACAGTATGGCAAAGGCCTCCTCCAGGGCGCCATTAAAGAAGGGCTCCTCCGGGCCACACACATTAGGGGCTCCTCAAGCGCGGCACAACCAGGGGCTCCTCCAGGATGGCACACTGAAGCCTCCTACGCGATGGAACGGCAATGGCCTCCTCTGCAGCAGTGTGCCAAACGCATCCGCTGCGGCGCCATGGCAAAGGGCTCCTCCAGCACTCTGCACCAAAGGGCTCCTCCGGCTCGGCGCAACGATGGGACCCTCCAGGAAACCACGGCAAAGAGCTCCTCTGCAGGGGCGCATTCAACTGCTCCTCCAGCGCACTGCCACCTTGGGCTCCTCCAAGGAAGTATCATGAAGGCCGCCTCCAGCACGGCACGACAAAGGGCCCCTACAATGTGGCATGCTGAAGGGCGCCTCGGCGGTGGCACATACAAAGGCTTCTGCGCACCGGCACGGCAAAGGCCTCTTCCGTGGCAGCGCGGGGAAGGGCTCCGCCGCGGCAGCGCCACTAAGGCCTCTTGCAAGGAGGCGCAATTTGTGGCTCCTCCGACGCGGCCCGACAATGTCCTCCTCTGGCGTGGCACACAGTGGAGGACTCCTACGGCGTGGCACAGCAAACGCCTGCTCCAGAGCGCTCTGACAAAGGCCTCTCTGGGGCCGCACCACAAAAGGCTCCTCTGGGGCTGTGCAGCCAAGGGCTCCTCCAGGCTGCCACAGAAAAGGCTTCCTCCGCAGCGCTGCGATGATGGCCTCCTCTCCAGGGCTGCCGGACTATGGCCTCCTCTGGCCCGGCACAATGAAGGGCTCCTCCGGCGCTGCGCGATGACAGGCCCCACCATCAAGGTGCCATGAGGGCCTCCTCCGCATCGCGGCAAGGAGTGACTCCCACAGGAACTGCGCGACCTGATGAATCACTCCTCCAGGGCAGCACGACGGCGGGCTCCTCCGCAGCGGACCAATGGAGGCCTAATTGCTGCGCAGCACCATGACGGGCTCCTCCAGGGCGCCAACACAACGGCCTCCTCGTACAATACACACCACACAAAAGACACTACTCCACAAAATACATGACAAGACTTACAAGATACACACAAGACAGGACAAAATACATTGCATTGCATTACATACAATACAATACAATACAACACAGTAGAAAATATATTACAATACCAAATACAGTGCAATACCAAATAGACAAGGAGGACGATACAATACAACACACGCAACATAAGACAACACCCAAACTATCATACAATACAGTACATACACTACCCAAAAAAAAGAAATACCATAACCTAACCGAAGATACATACAATACAGTGCAATACAGAGCATACAAGACAATACAAAACACCTCCAATACAATACCTACAGTACACCAGAAAACACACACAAATATACAACACGTACAGAACACCACGTACAATACAACACAGACAATACAACACAATGCTATACACAAAATACAGTAAACACCACGCCATACACTACATCTCTTTCAACAACACCATAATTACAACACACATGAGAAGATACAACACAACAGGGCAAAAAACAAAATACAAGACAGACAAGACAATAAACACACAAGACAGATATACAGTCTACAGTACAAGAAATACCACAACAGACAATAACATACATACCATACACAATACAAAGCGCAAGAAAAAGCACAGCACAACACGAACTACAGCACAATACAAACCAGACTACGGGACAACACAAGACATGCAACACGAGAATTACCAGAACAGGCAAGAAAACACAGACAAGACAACGCAAGGCAACACAGAGGAACAAAATAGAATAGAAAATAAATACAGTCCCATACAAATCCCAATCCAAGACGTACAATACTACACAATACACACCATACCATCAATACCAGACGCTACGGCGGGGACGCGCTGTCAGGGGCTCCTCTGGACGGGCGCCATCATGGGGTCCTCAGGCGTGGCGTGAGGAGGGGCTCCAAGAAGACATGGGCACGCTGATGAAGAACTCCTCCTGAGCGGCGTGACGACAGGCTCGTCCGGCACAGCGTGATGAGGGACTCCTCCAGGGCGGCGCAAGCAATACATAATGCAATATAAGCAACACAAGTAAATGTAATACAATGCCTCCAATACAGACAAGATGGTAGAGATACTAGGATACAATGCAGACACTTTGATACATAACACTTAATAAATACTCTATCATACAAGAAAAGCCATACCACAGCGAATGCAATACAAAATACAATACACAATGCACAAAAAGCTATGGTACAGTACAATTAATACAATACAATTTAAAAAATACAACACAAACAATACCATATCACACTAAGCAACACACACAATGCGTACCACACAAGACCAGGCAATAACTTACATCACTATAGGATACCATACAATAAAATAATAACCATAATATACCATATTATAATTAATATACCATACAATACCATGCAATACCCTACCCTTCAACACCTGTCACATTTACAATATATAACATACATTACACTATATACAATACAGTATACAATAGCAACATAAACAGTTCAAAATACAACACATACCATACTACACATATGCAACACCACAGGGAATACAATACACTACAATACATAAAGTACAATAAACTCCATGCCACGCACTAAATAGATTTAAACAACACGATACGTACAATACAGACAAGGTACAATAATATAGAACACAAACGGTACAATTTATGCAACTTGATACAATATATTCCTTACCCTAAAATATATACCAGACCTGCATTACAATACCAGAAGGACAATAAACACGGTACCATAGCCTATGCGAGCCCATACAATACAATACCAGAAATACCACACCACAGAACCCATACAGGGGCAAGACGCAAAGGGCTCTTCCGTGACGGAGCCACAGAGGGCTCCTCCAGCACGGCACGGTGAAGGCCTCCTGCGGCAAGGCACGATCAAGGGCTCCAAGAAGACCTGCGCGCTGCGATGAACAACTCCACCAGGATGGCACAAAAACGGGCTCCTCCGGGCTGCCGCTGTGAAGGGCTCCCCAGGCACACCACAGCAAAGGGCTCCTGTTTCTGGGCTGCTGCAACGATGCTCTCCGCCCGGGGCAGAGGGATGAAGGGCTCTTCCGGCGCAGCACGATGAAGGACTCCTCCCAGGTGGCACGACGAAGGGCTCCTCTGCAGCGGCAGGACAATGGGCTCCTATGCCGCAGCAAGACAAACGGCTCCTCCGCAGCGCTGCGATGAACGGCTCTTCCGGGCTGCTGTGCTGAATGGCTCCTCCAGCTTGGCGCAACAATGGGCTCCTCCAAGGCGGCGCCGTGAAGGGCTCCTCTGCAGCGGCGTGACGATGGCCTCCTACGGGGTAGCGTGGCAAAGGGCTGCTCCAGAGCGGCGCAATGAACGGCTCCTCTGGGCTGCTGCGGTGAATGGCTCCTCCAGCTTGGCGCAACAATGGGCTCCTCCAAGGCGGTGCCAGGAAGGGCTCCTCAGAGCTCACACAGTGATCGAGGGCTCCTCTCGGCTGCTGCCACAATGGCTTGCTCTGGGCCCGCAAAATGATGGACGACTCCGGCGTGGTGCAACGACGGCCTCCTCTGGCTCAGCGAAGGGCTCCTCCACGCCGCTGCGATGATGGGCTCCTCTGGTGCAGCATGCTAAAGGGCTCCTGCGGCACGGCACGGCACGATGAAGGGCTCCACCCTGGTGGCACGACGATGGGCTCCTCTGGGGCGGCGCGATGATGGGCTCCTCCACGCCTCCACAACGATGGCCTCCACTCCAGGGCGGCGCACCGAAGGGCTCCTCCGGGCTGTCACGGTGAAGTACTCCTCTGGCACAGTATGGCAAAGGCCTCCTCCAGGGCGCCATTAAAGAAGGGCTCCTCCGGGCCACACACATTAGGGGCTCCTCAAGCGCGGCACAACCAGGGGCTCCTCCAGGATGGCACACTGAAGCCTCCTACGCGATGGAACGGCAATGGCCTCCTCTGCAGCAGTGTGCCAAACGCATCCGCTGCGGCGCCATGGCAAAGGGCTCCTCCAGCACTCTGCACCAAAGGGCTCCTCCGGCTCGGCGCAACGATGGGACCCTCCAGGAAACCACGGCAAAGAGCTCCTCTGCAGGGGCGCATTCAACTGCTCCTCCAGCGCACCGCCACCTTGGGCTCCTCCAAGGAAGTATCATGAAGGCCGCCTCCGGCACGGCACGACAAAGGGCCCCTACAATGTGGCATGCTGAAGGGCGCCTCGGCGGTGGCACATACAAAGGCTTCTGCGCACCGGCACGGCAAAGGCCTCTTCCGTGGCAGCGCGGGGAAGGGCTCCGCCGCGGCAGCGCCACTAAGGCCTCTTGCAAGGCGGCGCAATTTGTGGCTCCTCCGACGCGGCCCGACAATGTCCTCCTCTGGCGTGGCACACAGTGGAGGACTCCTACGGCGTGGCACAGCAAACGCCTGCTCCAGAGCGCTCTGACAAAGGCCTCTCTGGGGCCGCACCACAAAAGGCTCCTCTGGGGCTGTGCAGCCAAGGGCTCCTCCAGGCTGCCACAGAAAAGGCTTCCTCCGCAGCGCTGCGATGATGGCCTCCTCTCCAGGGCTGCCGGACTATGGCCTCCTCTGGCCCGGCACAATGAAGGGCTCCTCCGGCGCTGCGCGATGACAGGCCCCACCATCAAGGTGCCATGAGGGCCTCCTCCGCATCGCGGCAAGGAGTGACTCCCACAGGAACTGCGCGACCTGATGAATCACTCCTCCAGGGCAGCACGATGGCGGGCTCCTCCGCAGCGGACCAATGGAGGCCTAATTGCTGCGCAGCACCATGACGGGCTCCTCCAGGTCGCCAACACAACGGCCTCCTCGTACAATACACACCACACAAAAGACACTACTCCACAAAATACATGACAAGACTTACAAGATACACACAAGACAGGACAAAATACATTGCATTGCATTACATACAATACAATACAATACAACACAGTAGAAAATATATTACAATACCAAATACAGTGCAATACCAAATAGACAAGGAGGACGATACAATACAACACACGCAACATAAGACAACACCCAAACTATCATACAATACAGTACATACACTACCCAAAAAAAAGAAATACCATAACCTAACCGAAGATACATACAATACAGTGCAATACAGAGCATACAAGACAATACAAAACACCTCCAATACAATACCTACAGTACACCAGAAAACACACACAAATATACAACACGTACAGAACACCACGTACAATACAACACAGACAATACAACACAATGCTATACACAAAATACAGTAAACACCACGCCATACACTACATCTCTTTCAACAACACCATAATTACAACACACATGAGAAGATACAACACAACAGGGCAAAAAACAAAATACAAGACAGACAAGACAATAAACACACAAGACAGATATACAGTCTACAGTACAAGAAATACCACAACAGACAATAACATACATACCATACACAATACAAAGCGCAAGAAAAAGCACAGCACAACACGAACTACAGCACAATACAAACCAGACTACGGGACAACACAAGACATGCAACACGAGAATTACCAGAACAGGCAAGAAAACACAGACAAGACAACGCAAGGCAACACAGAGGAACAAAATAGAATAGAAAATAAATACAGTCCCATACAAATCCCAATCCAAGACGTACAATACTACACAATACACACCATACCATCAATACCAGACGCTACGGCGGGGACGCGCTGTCAGGGGCTCCTCTGGACGGGCGCCATCATGGGGTCCTCAGGCGTGGCGTGAGGAGGGGCTCCAAGAAGACCTGGGCACGCTGATGAAGAACTCCTCCTGAGCGGCGTGACGACAGGCTCGTCCGGCACAGCGTGATGAGGGACTCCTCCAGGGCGGCGCAAGCAATACATAATGCAATATCAGCAACACAAGGAAATGTAATACAATGCCTCCAATACAGACAAGATGGTAGAGATACTAGGATACAATGCAGACACTTTGATACATAACACTTAATAAATACTCTATCATACAAGAAAAGCCATACCACACCGAATGCAATACAAAATACAATACACAATGCACAAAAAGCTATGGTACAGTACAATTAATACAATACAATTTAAAAAATACAACACAAACAATACCATATCACACTAAGCAACACACACAATGCGTACCACACAAGACCAGGCAATAACTTACATCACTATAGGATACCATACAATAAAATAATAACCATAATATACCATATTATAATTAATATACCATACAATACCATGCAATACCCTACCCTTCAACACCTGTCACATTTACAATATATAACATACATTACACTATATACAATACAGTATACAATAGCAACATAAACAGTTCAAAATACAACACATACCATACTACACATATGCAACACCACAGGGAATACAATACACTACAATACATAAAGTACAATAAACTCCATGCCACGCACTAAATAGATTTAAACAACACGATACGTACAATACAGACAAGGTACAATAATATAGAACACAAACGGTACAATTTATGCAACTTGATACAATATATTCCTTACCCTAAAATATATACCAGACCTGCATTACAATACCAGAAGGACAATAAACACGGTACCATAGCCTATGCGAGCCCATACAATACAATACCAGAAATACCACACCACAGAACCCATACAGGGGCAAGACGCAAAGGGCTCTTCCGTGACGGAGCCACAGAGGGCTCCTCCAGCACGGCACGGTGAAGGCCTCCTGCGGCAAGGCACGATCAAGGGCTCCAAGAAGACCTGCGCGCTGCGATGAACAACTCCACCAGGATGGCACAAAAACGGGCTCCTCCGGGCTGCCGCTGTGAAGGGCTCCCCAGGCACACCACAGCAAAGGGCTCCTGTTTCTGGGCTGCTGCAACGATGCTCTCCGCCCGGGGCAGAGGGATGAAGGGCTCTTCCGGCGCAGCACGATGAAGGACTCCTCCCAGGTGGCACGACGAAGGGCTCCTCTGCAGCGGCAGGACAATGGGCTCCTATGCCGCAGCAAGACAAACGGCTCCTCCGCAGCGCTGCGATGAACGGCTCTTCCGGGCTGCTGTGCTGAATGGCTCCTCCAGCTTGGCGCAACAATGGGCTCCTCCAAGGCGGCGCCGTGAAGGGCTCCTCTGCAGCGGCGTGACGATGGCCTCCTACGGGGTAGCGTGGCAAAGGGCTGCTCCAGAGCGGCGCAATGAACGGCTCCTCTGGGCTGCTGCGGTGAATGGCTCCTCCAGCTTGGCGCAACAATGGGCTCCTCCAAGGCGGTGCCAGGAAGGGCTCCTCAGAGCTCACACAGAGATCGAGGGCTCCTCTCGGCTGCTGCCACAATGGCTTGCTCTGGGCCCGCAAAATGATGGACGACTCCGGCGTGGTGCAACGACGGCCTCCTCTGGCTCAGCGAAGGGCTCCTCCACGCCGCTGCGATGATGGGCTCCTCTGGTGCAGCATGCTAAAGGGCTCCTGCAGCACGGCACGGCACGGCACGATGAAGGGCTCCACCCTGGTGGCACGACGATGGGCTCCTCTGGGGCGGCGCGATGATGGGCTCCTCCACGCCTCCACAACGATGGCCTCCACTCCAGGGCGGCGCACCGAAGGGCTCCTCCGGGCTGTCACGGTGAAGTACTCCTCTGGCACAGTATGGCAAAGGCCTCCTCCAGGGCGCCATTAAAGAAGGGCTCCTCCGGGCCACACACATTAGGGGCTCCTCAAGCGCGGCACAACCAGGGGCTCCTCCAGGATGGCACACTGAAGCCTCCTACGCGATGGAACGGCAATGGCCTCCTCTGCAGCAGTGTGCCAAACGCATCCGCTGCGGCGCCATGGCAAAGGGCTCCTCCAGCACTCTGCACCAAAGGGCTCCTCCGGCTCGGCGCAACGATGGGACCCTCCAGGAAACCACGGCAAAGAGCTCCTCTGCAGGGGCGCATTCAACTGCTCCTCCAGCGCACCGCCACCTTGGGCTCCTCCAAGGAAGTATCATGAAGGCCGCCTCCGGCACGGCACGACAAAGGGCCCCTACAATGTGGCATGCTGAAGGGCGCCTCGGCGGTGGCACATACAAAGGCTTCTGCGCACCGGCACGGCAAAGGCCTCTTCCGTGGCAGCGCGGGGAAGGGCTCCGCCGCGGCAGCGCCACTAAGGCCTCTTGCAAGGCGGCGCAATTTGTGGCTCCTCCGACGCGGCCCGACAATGTCCTCCTCTGGCGTGGCACACAGTGGAGGACTCCTACGGCGTGGCACAGCAAACGCCTGCTCCAGAGCGCTCTGACAAAGGCCTCTCTGGGGCCGCACCACAAAAGGCTCCTCTGGGGCTGTGCAGCCAAGGGCTCCTCCAGGCTGCCACAGAAAAGGCTTCCTCCGCAGCGCTGCGATGATGGCCTCCTCTCCAGGGCTGCCGGACTATGGCCTCCTCTGGCCCGGCACAATGAAGGGCTCCTCCGGCGCTGCGCGATGACAGGCCCCACCATCAAGGTGCCATGAGGGCCTCCTCCGCATCGCGGCAAGGAGTGACTCCCACAGGAACTGCGCGACCTGATGAATCACTCCTCCAGGGCAGCACGACGGCGGGCTCCTCCGCAGCGGACCAATGGAGGCCTAATTGCTGCGCAGCACCATGACGGGCTCCTCCAGGGCGCCAACACAACGGCCTCCTCGTACAATACACACCACACAAAAGACACTACTCCACAAAATACATGACAAGACTTACAAGATACACACAAGACAGGACAAAATACATTGCATTGCATTACATACAATACAATACAATACAACACAGTAGAAAATATATTACAATACCAAATACAGTGCAATACCAAATAGACAAGGAGGACCAAACAATACAACACACGCAACATAAGACAACACGCAAACTATCATACAATACAGTACATACACTACCCAAAAAAAAGAAATACCATAACCTAACCGAAGATACATACAATACAGTGCAATACAGAGCATACAAGACAATACAAAACACCTCCAATACAATACCTACAGTACACCAGAAAACACACACAAATATACAACACGTACAGAACACCACGTACAATACAACACAGACAATACAACACAATGCTATACACAAAATACAGTAAACACCACGCCATACACTACATCTCTTTCAACAACACCATAATTACAACACACATGAGAAGATACAACACAACAAGGCAAAAAACAAAATACAAGACAGACAAGACAATAAACACACAAGACAGATATACAGTCTACAGTACAAGAAATACCACAACAGACAATAACATACATACCATACACAATACAAAGCGCAAGAAAAAGCACAGCACAACACGAACTACAGCACAATACAAACCAGACTACGGGACAACACAAGACATGCAACACGAGAATTACCAGAACAGGCAAGAAAACACAGACAAGACAACGCAAGGCAACACAGAGGAACAAAATAGAATAGAAAATAAATACAGTCCCATACAAATCCCAATCCAAGACGTACAATACTACACAATACACACCATACCATCAATACCAGACGCTACGGCGGGGACGCGCTGTCAGGGGCTCCTCTGGACGGGCGCCATCATGGGGTCCTCAGGCGTGGCGTGAGGAGGGGCTCCAAGAAGACCTGGGCACGCTGATGAAGAACTCCTCCTGAGCGGCGTGACGACAGGCTCGTCCGGCACAGCGTGATGAGGGACTCCTCCAGGGCGGCGCAAGCAATACATAATGCAATATCAGCAACACAAGGAAATGTAATACAATGCCTCCAATACAGACAAGATGGTAGAGATACTAGGATACAATGCAGACACTTTGATACATAACACTTAATAAATACTCTATCATACAAGAAAAGCCATACCACACCGAATGCAATACAAAATACAATACACAATGCACAAAAAGCTATGGTACAGTACAATTAATACAATACAATTTAAAAAATACAACACAAACAATACCATATCACACTAAGCAACACACACAATGCGTACCACACAAGACCAGGCAATAACTTACATCACTATAGGATACCATACAATAAAATAATAACCATAATATACCATATTATAATTAATATACCATACAATACCATGCAATACCCTACCCTTCAACACCTGTCACATTTACAATATATAACATACATTACACTATATACAATACAGTATACAATAGCAACATAAACAGTTCAAAATACAACACATACCATACTACACATATGCAACACCACAGGGAATACAATACACTACAATACATAAAGTACAATAAACTCCATGCCACGCACTAAATAGATTTAAACAACACGATACGTACAATACAGACAAGGTACAATAATATAGAACACAAACGGTACAATTTATGCAACTTTATACAATACATTCCTTACCCTAAAATATATACCAGACCTGCATTACAATACCAGAAGGACAATAAACACGGTACCATAGCCTATGCGAGCCCATACAATACAATACCAGAAATACCACACCACAGAACCCATACAGGGGCAAGACGCAAAGGGCTCTTCCGTGACGGAGCCACAGAGGGCTCCTCCAGCACGGCACGGTGAAGGCCTCCTGCGGCAAGGCACGATCAAGGGCTCCAAGAAGACCTGCGCGCTGCGATGAACAACTCCACCAGGACGGCACAAAAACGGGCTCCTCCGGGCTGCCGCTGTGAAGGGCTCCCCAGGCGCACCACAGCAAAGGGCTCCTGTTTCTGGGCTGCTGCAACGATGCTCTCCGCCCGGGGCAGAGGGATGAAGGGCTCTTCCGGCGCAGCACGATGAAGGACTCCTCCCAGGTGGCACGACGAAGGGCTCCTCTGCAGCGGCAGGACAATGGGCTCCTATGCCGCAGCAAGACAAACGGCTCCTCCGCAGCGCTGCGATGAACGGCTCTTCCGGGCTGCTGTGCTGAATGGCTCCTCCAGCTTGGCGCAACAATGGGCTCCTCCAAGGCGGCGCCGTGAAGGGCTCCTCTGCAGCGGCGTGACGATGGCCTCCTACGGGGTAGCGTGGCAAAGGGCTGCTCCAGAGCGGCGCAATGAACGGCTCCTCTGGGCTGCTGCGGTGAATGGCTCCTCCAGCTTGGCGCAACAATGGGCTCCTCCAAGGCGGTGCCAGGAAGGGCTCCTCAGAGCTCACACAGAGATCGAGGGCTCCTCTCGGCTGCTGCCACAATGGCTTGCTCTGGGCCCGCAAAATGATGGACGACTCCGGCGTGGTGCAACGACGGCCTCCTCTGGCTCAGCGAAGGGCTCCTCCACGCCGCTGCGATGATGGGCTCCTCTGGTGCAGCATGCTAAAGGGCTCCTGCGGCACGGCACGGCACGGCACGATGAAGGGCTCCACCCTGGTGGCACGACGATGGGCTCCTCTGGGGCGGCGCGATGATGGGCTCCTCCACGCCTCCACAACGATGGCCTCCACTCCAGGGCGGCGCACCGAAGGGCTCCTCCGGGCTGTCACGGTGAAGTACTACTCTGGCACAGTATGGCAAAGGCCTCCTCCAGGGCGCCATTAAAGAAGGGCTCCTCCGGGCCACACACATTAGGGGCTCCTCAAGCGCGGCACAACCAGGGGCTCCTCCAGGATGGCACACTGAAGCCTCCTACGCGATGGAACGGCAATGGCCTCCTCTGCAGCAGTGTGCCAAACGCATCCGCTGCGGCGCCATGGCAAAGGGCTCCTCCAGCACTCTGCACCAAAGGGCTCCTCCGGCTCGGCGCAACGATGGGACCCTCCAGGAAACCACGGCAAAGAGCTCCTCTGCAGGGGCGCATTCAACTGCTCCTCCAGCGCACCGCCACCTTGGGCTCCTCCAAGGAAGTATCATGAAGGCCGCCTCCGGCACGGCACGACAAAGGGCCCCTACAATGTGGCATGCTGAAGGGCGCCTCGGCGGTGGCACATACAAAGGCTTCTGTGCACCGGCACGGCAAAGGCCTCTTCCGTGGCAGCGCGGGGAAGGGCTCCGCCGCGGCAGCGCCACTAAGGCCTCTTGCAAGGCGGCGCAATTTGTGGCTCCTCCGACGCGGCCCGACAATGTCCTCCTCTGGCGTGGCACACAGTGGAGGACTCCTACGGCGTGGCACAGCAAACGCCTGCTCCAGAGCGCTCTGACAAAGGCCTCTCTGGGGCCGCACCACAAAAGGCTCCTCTGGGGCTGTGCAGCCAAGGGCTCCTCCAGGCTGCCACAGAAAAGGCTTCCTCCGCAGCGCTGCGATGATGGCCTCCTCTCCAGGGCTGCCGGACTATGGCCTCCTCTGGCCCGGCACAATGAAGGGCTCCTCCGGCGCTGCGCAATGACAGGCCCCACCATCAAGGTGCCATGAGGGCCTCCTCCGCATCGCGGCAAGGAGTGACTCCCACAGGAACTGCGCGACCTGATGAATCACTCCTCCAGGGCAGCACGACGGCGGGCTCCTCCGCAGCGGACCAATGGAGGCCTAATTGCTGCGCAGCACCATGACGGGCTCCTCCAGGGCGCCAACACAACAGCCTCCTCGTACAATACACACCACACCAAAGACACTACTCCACAAAATACATGACAAGACTTACAAGATACACACAAGACAGGACAAAATACATTGCATTGCATTACATACAATACAATACAATACAACACAGTAGAAAATATATTACAATACCAAATACAGTGCAATACCAAATAGACAAGGAGGACGATACAATACAACACACGCAACATAAGACAACACGCAAACTATCATACAATACAGTACATACACTACCCAAAAAAAAGAAATACCATAACCTAACCGAAGATACATACAATACAGTGCAATACAGAGCATACAAGACAATACAAAACACCTCCAATACAATACCTACAGTACACCAGAAAACACACACAAATATACAACACGTACAGAACACCACGTACTATACAACACAGACAATACAACACAATGCTATACACAAAATACAGTAAACACCACGCCATACACTACATCTCTTTCAACAACACCATAATTACAACACACATGAGAAGATACAACACAACAGGGCAAAAAACAAAATACAAGACAGACAAGACAATAAACACACAAGACAGATATACAGTCTACAGTACAAGAAATACCACAACAGACAATAACATACATACCATACACAATACAAAGCGCAAGAAAAAGCACAGCACAACACGAACTACAGCACAATACAAACCAGACTACGGGACAACACAAGACATGCAACACGAGAATTACCAGAACAGGCAAGAAAACACAGACAAGACAACGCAAGGCAACACAGAGGAACAAAATAGAATAGAAAATAAATACAGTCCCATACAAATCCCAATCCAAGACGTACAATACTACACAATACACACCATACCATCAATACCAGACGCTACGGCGGGGACGCGCTGTCAGGGGCTCCTCTGGCCGGGCGCCATCATGGGGTCCTCAGGTGTGGCGTGAGGAGGGGCTCCAAGAAGACCTGGGCACGCTGATGAAGAACTCCTCCTGAGCGGCGTGACGACAGGCTCGTCCGGCACAGCGTGATGAGGGACTCCTCCAGGGCGGCGCAAGCAATACATAATGCAATATCAGCAACACAAGGAAATGTAATACAATGCCTCCAATACAGACAAGATGGTAGAGATACTAGGATACAATGCAGACACTTTGATACATAACACTTAATAAATACTCTATCATACAAGAAAAGCCATACCACACCGAATGCAATACAAAATACAATACACAATGCACAAAAAGCTATGGTACAGTACAATTAATACAATACAATTTAAAAAATACAACACAAACAATACCATATCACACTAAGCAACACACACAATGCGTACCACACAAGACCAGGCAATAACTTACATCACTATAGGATACCATACAATAAAATAATAACCATAATATACCATATTATAATTAATATACCATACAATACCATGCAATACCCTACCCTTCAACACCTGTCACATTTAAATATATAACGTACATTACACTATATACAATACAGTACACAATAGCAACATAAACAGTTCAAAATACAACACATACCATACTACACATATGCAACACCACAGGGAATACAATACACTACAATACATAAAGTACAATAAACTCCATGCCACGCACTAAATAGATTTAAACAACACGATACGTACAATACAGACAAGGTACAATAATATAGAACACAAACGGTACAATTTATGCAACTTGATACAATACATTCCTTACCCTAAAATATATACCAGACATGCATTACAATACCAGAAGGACAATAAACACGGTACCATAGCCTATGCGAGCCCATACAATACAATACCAGAAATACCACACCACAGAACCCATACAGGGGCAAGACGCAAAGGGCTCTTCCGTGACGGAGCCACAGAGGGCTCCTCCAGCACGGCACGGTGAAGGCCTCCTGCGGCAAGGCACGATCAAGGGCTCCAAGAAGACCTGCGCGCTGCGATGAACAACTGCACCAGGATGGCACAAAAACGGGCTCCTCCGGGCTGCCGCTGTGAAGGGCTCCCCAGGCGCACCACAGCAAAGGGCTCCTGTTTCTGGGCTGCTGCAACGATGCTCTCCGCCCGGGGCAGAGGGATGAAGGGCTCTTCCGGCGCAGCACGATGAAGGACTCCTCCCAGGTGGCACGACGAAGGGCTCCTCTGCAGCAGCAAGACAATGGGCTCCTATGCCGCAGCAAGACAAACGGCTCCTCCGCAGCGCTGCGATGAACGGCTCTTCCGGGCTGCTGTGCTGAATGGCTCCTCCAGCTTGGCGCAACAATGGGCTCCTCCAAGGCGGCGCCGTGAAGGGCTCCTCTGCAGCGGCGTGACGATGGCCTCCTACGGGGTAGCGTGGCAAAGGGCTGCTCCGGAGCGGCGCAATGAACGGCTCCTCTGGGCTGCTGCGGTGAATGGCTCCTCCAGCTTGGCGCAACAATGGGCTCCTCCAAGGCGGTGCCAGGAAGGGCTCCTCAGAGCTCACACAGTGATCGAGGGCTCCTCTCGGCTGCTGCCACAATGGCTTGCTCTGGGCCCGCAAAATGATGGACGACTCCGGCGTGGTGCAACGACGGCCTCCTCTGGCTCAGCGAAGGGCTCCTCCACACCGCTGCGATGATGGGCTCCTCTGGTGCAGCATGCTAAAGGGCTCCTGCGGCACGGCACGGCACGGCACGGCACGATGAAGGGCTCCACCCTGGTGGCACGACGATGGGCTCCTCTGGGGCGGCGCGATGATGGGCTCCTCCACACCTCCACAATGATGGCCTCCACTCCAGGGCGGCGCACCGAAGGGCTCCTCCGGGCTGTCACGGTGAAGTACTACTCTGGCACAGTATGGCAAAGGCCTCCTCCAGGGCGCCATTAAAGAAGGGCTCCTCCGGGCCACACACATTAGGGGCTCCTCAAGCGCGGCACAACCAGGGGCTCCTCCAGGATGGCACACTGAAGCCTCCTACGCGATGGAACGGCAATGGCCTCCTCTGCAGCAGTGTGCCAAACGCATCCGCTGCGGCGCCATGGCAAAGGGCTCCTCCAGCACTCTGCACCAAAGGGCTCCTCTGGCTCGGCGCAACGATGGGACCCTCCAGGAAACCACGGCAAAGAGCTCCTCTGCAGGGGCGCATTCAACTGCTCCTCCAGCGCACCGCCACCTTGGGCTCCTCCAAGGAAGTATCATGAAGGCCGCCTCCGGCACGGCACGACAAAGGGCCCCTACAATGTGGCATGCTGAAGGGCGCCTCGGCGGTGGCACATACAAAGGCTTCTGCGCACCGGCACGGCAAAGGCCTCTTCCGTGGCAGCGCGGGGAAGGGCTCCGCCGCGGCAGCGCCACTAAGGCCTCTTGCAAGGCGGCGCAATTTGTGGCTCCTCCGACGCGGCCCGACAATGTCCTCCTCTGGCGTGGCACACAGTGGAGGACTCCTACGGCGTGGCACAGCAAACTCCTGCTCCAGAGCGCTCTGACAAAGGCCTCTCTGGGGCCGCACCACAAAAGGCTCCTCTGGGGCTGTGCAGCCAAGGGCTCCTCCAGGCTGCCACAGAAAAGGCTTCCTCCGCAGCGCTGCGATGATGGCCTCCTCTCCAGGGCTGCCGGACTATGGCCTCCTCTGGCCCGGCACAATGAAGGGCTCCTCCGGCGCTGCGCGATGACAGGCCCCACCATCAAGGTGCCATGAGGGCCTCCTCCGCATCGCGGCAAGGAGTGACTCCCACAGGAACTGCGCGACCTGATGAATCACTCCTCCAGGGCAGCACGACGGCGGGCTCCTCCGCAGCGGACCAATGGAGGCCTAATTGCTGCGCAGCACCATGACGGGCTCCTCCAGGGCGCCAACACAACGGCCTCCTCGTACAATACACACCACACAAAAGACACTACTCCACAAAATACATGACAAGACTTACAAGATACACACAAGACAGGACAAAATACATTGCATTGCATTACATACAATACAATACAACACAGTAGAAAATATATTACAATACCAAATACAGTGCAATACCAAATAGACAAGGAGGACCAAACAATACAACACACGCAACATAAGACAACACGCAAACTATCATACAATACAGTACATACACTACCCAAAAAAAAGAAATACCATAACCTAACCGAAGATACATACAATACAGTGCAATACAGAGCATACAAGACAATACAAAACACCTCCAATACAATACCTACAGTACACCAGAAAACACACGCAAATATACAACACGTACAGAACACCACGTACAATACAACACAGACAATACAACACAATGCTATACACAAAATACAGTAAACACCACGCCATACACTACATCTCTTTCAACAACACCATAATTACAACACACATGAGAAGATACAACACAACAAGGCAAAAAACAAAATACAAGACAGACAAGACAATAAACACACAAGACAGATATACAGTCTACAGTACAAGAAATACCACAACAGACAATAACATACATACCATACACAATACAAAGCGCAAGAAAAAGCACAGCACAACACGAACTACAGCACAATACAAACCAGACTACGGGACAACACAAGACATGCAACACAAGAATTACCAGAACAGGCAAGAAAACACAGACAAGACAACGCAAGGCAACACAGAGGAACAAAATAGAATAGAAAATAAATACAGTCCCATACAAATCCCAATCCAAGACGTACAATACTACACAATACACAACATACCATCAATACCAGACGCTACGGCGGGGACGCGCTGTCAGGGGCTCCTCTGGCCGGGCGCCATCATGGGGTCCTCAGGTGTGGCGTGAGGAGGGGCTCCAAGAAGACCTGGGCACGCTGATGAAGAACTCTTCCTGAGCGGCGTGACGACAGGCTCGTCCGGCACAGCGTGATGAGGGACTCCTCCAGGGCGGCGCAAGCAATACATAATGCAATATCAGCAACACAAGGAAATGTAATACAATGCCTCCAATACAGACAAGATGGTAGAGATACTAGGATACAATGCAGACACTTTGATACATAACACTTAATAAATACTCTATCATACAAGAAAAGCCATACCACACCGAATGCAATACAAAATACAATACACAATGCACAAAAAGCTATGGTACAGTACAATTAATACAATACAATTTAAAAAATACAACACAAACAATACCATATCACACTAAGCAACACACACAATGCGTACCACACAAGACCAGGCAATAACTTACATCACTATAGGATACCATACAATAAAATAATAACCATAATATACCATATTATAATTAATATACCATACAATACCATGCAATACCCTACCCTTCAACACCTGTCACATTTACAATATATAACATACATTACACTATATACAATACAGTATACAAGAGCAACATAAACAGTACAAAATACAACACATACCATACTATACGTATGGAACACCACAGGGAATACAATACACTACAATACATAAAGTACAATAAACTCCATGCCACGCACTAAATAGATTTAAACAACACGATACGTACAATACAGACAAGGTACAATAATATAGAACACAAACGGTACAATTTATGCAACTTGATACAATACATTCCTTACCCTAAAATATATACCAGACATGCATTACAATACCAGAAGGACAATAAACACGGTACCATAGCCTATGCGAGCCCATACAATACAATACCAGAAATACCACACCACAGAACCCATACAGGGGCAAGACGCAAAGGGCTCTTCCGTGACGGAGCCACAGAGGGCTCCTCCAGCACGGCACGGTGAAGGCCTCCTGCGGCAAGGCACGATCAAGGGCTCCAAGAAGACCTGCGCGCTGCGATGAACAACTCCACCAGGATGGCACAAAAACGGGCTCCTCCGGGCTGCCGCTGTGAAGGGCTCCCCAGGCGCACCACAGCAAAGGGCTCCTGTTTCTGGGCTGCTGCAACGATGCTCTCCGCCCGGGGCAGAGGGATGAAGGGCTCTTCCGGCGCAGCACGATGAAGGACTCCTCCCAGGTGGCACGACGAAGGGCTCCTCTGCAGCGGCAGGACAATGGGCTCCTATGCCGCAGCAAGACAAACGGCTCCTCCGCAGCGCTGCGATGAACAGCTCTTCCGGGCTGCTGTGCTGAATGGCTCCTCCAGCTTGGCGCAACAATGGGCTCCTCCAAGGCGGCTCCTCCGAGCTGGCACAGCGATCGAGGGCTCCTCTCGGCTGCTGCCACAATGGCTTGCTCTGGGCCCGCAAAATGATGGACGACTCCGGCGTGGTGCAACGACGGCCTCCTCTGGCTCAGCAAAGGGCTCCTCCACGCCGCTGCGATGATGGGCTCCTCTGGTGCAGCATGCTAAAGGGCTCCTGCGGCACGGCACGGCACGGCACGATGAAGGGCTCCACCCTGGTGGCACGACGATGGGCTCCTCTGGGGCGGCGCGATGATGGGCTCCTCCACACCTCCACAACGATGGCCTCCACTCCAGGGCAGCGCACCGAAGGGCTCCTCCGGGCTGTCACGGTGAAGTACTACTCTGGCACAGTATGGCAAAGGCCTCCTCCAGGGCGCCGTTAAAGAAGGGCTCCTCCACGGCACAACCAGGGGCTCCTCCAGGATGGCACACTGAAGCCTCCTACGCGATGGAACGGCAATGGCCTCCTCTGCCGCAGTGTGCCAAACGGATCCTCTGTGGCGCCATGGCACCTCCAGCACTCTGCACCAAGGGGCTCCTTCGGCTCGGCGCAACGATGGGACCTTCCAGGAAACCACGGCAAAGAGCTCCTCTGCAAGGGCGCATTCAACAGCTCCTCCTCCAGCACATTACTAACTTGGGCTCCTCACGGGGCGCTGTGACGAAGGGCTCCAAGTAGACCTAGGCGGTGCAGTGAAGAACTTCTCTGGGCCGGAGCAGTGAGGGGCTCCTACAGCACAGCAGGATGAAGGGCACCTCAAGGCTCACATGTTGAGGTGCTAGTCCTGTGAGGGGCGATAATGGGGTCCTCAGGCGTGGCGTGAGGAGGGGCTCCAAGAAGACCTGGGCACCGTGATGAAGAACGTCTCAGGAGTGGAATGACAACAGGCTCCTGCAGTGCAGTGTTATGAGGGGGCTCCAAGGCGAGCTGGGCGGCATGATGAAGGGTTCCTCCTGGCTTGCTTCAAAAACGTTGTGGGTCGTCCTAGAAAACAGCAGTGAAATAGTTCTTTTTATTCTCATTTGGAAATTCCCAGCCAACAACTGTACAACATTCCTATCAATCTTACAGACATAATAATTCCTAGGAAGTTGTGCGAAAGTTCTTGAACGCATCCAAATTCATCGCCTCATAGAGGTTCCTGGGAAATTCCTCTTTTCTTCCTCGTTTTCCTGTTCCGAAAACCACACGGCACATTTCCAGAATGGAAACGCTGCCTGTGTTTAGTCAGACTACACCTGATGGGGACACAAATGCCGGACCTCTTCCCAGACCCCTGCTATTGCACAGGGATTAGTCAACTCTGTGGGCAACCTCTCTCAGTGCTTCCTAGACAGCTTTCGTCCTTCATGGGCAGCACCTGCAGAGAGGCATAACGCACTTCTCTGCCTTTGAAGAAATTTGCAACTCACAGAAGGCCCTTTCTGGCCAAAATACTAGGTGGCTCCCAAAACATTCCTGTCAGCCCCTTCAAATGACCACCTGGAGAGCTCTTGTTTCACCTGGGAGACACTTCTCTGCTTCTGTGTCACTCTCACCTTGCCCTTCTGTTTGCCTGCTACCCAGGAGATACACCAACAGCACAAATTCCACACCTGTGTCAAGGCAGAAGACTCAGCTAAGCTCCCCAGGCTGAAGTGAGAAGACACTCAGACAGCAGAGACTCTGCATACGGACAAAAGGGTTTGCGCTATTTCCTGTTTTCCATCTGTAGGTTGAATACAACTTGACAGTATATTTACTGTGTACCCTCGGAGAAGTTTTGCTGAGGTTTTTGTATCTGTGAATAGGGCATAAACCAGAGAATACGTATTTTACACCTTGCTTAGCTGAAGCTTTTTTCATTTTGTTTATATTATACATAGGTAGTACATATTCTACATCAGAACAAGTCCTGCATTGCCCAAGGGAGGTAATTTCTGTCTGGATATAAAATACACACAGCTAGGACACCATCTACATAGGCTTATACACACAGAATCTGCACATAAAACATGCAGCAAGTATATACACAATATATACAGATAGACATAGATACATGTAGATATATGTATTTGGGGAATATATATATATACACACCATGACACAGTCTGTACAGACACTATACACTTTATAGCCAGGAAGAGAAGCCTCAGCTGATCTCACCTCACTGAGGATTTTTTCCTCCCTCTATGCATAACAAGCATACAGACACAGGAAGCACAACCATGGTCTTCTAGTTGTAGATGCACTCTATACACAAGACACACACACAGAATGTACAGAATATACATACAATTTGTAAATTGCATACATACTACATAAAAGAGACAGACAGGTGAGCGGAGGCTACGCTTTCCATTTTCAAGGCCAAGGACATTTCTTTCCGGGTATTGAATATATGCTGTCTTTACTTGGAACAAATGCACACGAATACACATACTTTACATGCAGACATACACAGAGAGAGGCAAGGCATTGTTTTTCTGTCTGCATAGAGCATATGTACTGTCTGCATATAAACTGTAGTCATTCTGTATGTCGAGTAGATACAGGTGAGGCAGGTAATCTCTGCTTACAGAGGACAGCATCTTTTGAGAGAAGACAGAGATCCATACAGCAATGCTTTTTTGTCTGTACACAGAAGTGATCCAATCTACAAAACACAGGCAGGGCTGAAAACAGGATTTTGTTTATGTCTATAGAATACATTCTGTGCATAGCACATACACAGATAGGAGGAAGGCTTTTCAGTCTATAAAGAATACAGCCTATCCACATGTGGAATATACACAGGCAAGGTGATGAGGCTTTTCCGTCTGCATAGAGAATATATGGGCTAAATATACATGAACATAGGAAAGCCATGCCTCATCTACCTCTACATTTTGTATCTACCAGCTGTATACACATGACACACCAACAGCAAGAGAAGGCTTTTCTGTCACTATACAGACCACATACTGTCTTCCTCAAGGCTATAAATGGACAGCCAAAGCCAGATTTGGTTTCTCAGTATGTAGCATATAACAGAATATACTCTGCCTATAGAAAACAGGGAGTGAGGCTTTTCTCTCTGGATACAGACTATATTCCATCTGTAGATTGACTGTATGCAGGCAAAATAGGTCTCTTCTGTCTAGTCATAGACTAGATACGCCAAGGCTGGGCTTTTTGGTCTGCTTATATACTGTACACTGGCTGTATAGAGAATATAAAACAACAGAAGGGTGAGGCGGGGCAATACCTTTCTGCCACCACACAGACTATAAAATGCTTGTATGGAGAATACACATGGAGAGCACCACGCACCACTTTCCTGTTGGGACACAGAATGTATTCTGGTTACACAGCAGAGATGGGCCAGGTGAGGCAGGGCTTTGCCACCCACCTGCATGTGAAATCTAGGGCAACTGAGGGGGGGAGGGTGGGGGGTCTTGCTGTGCATGAGGCACCTTCTGCCTATAGAAGCACACAAACAGGGGAGCTGAGGCTTTTTTCTTTGCAGAGCAAAGACTTGCTACACACAGCAAGCACAGGGCTCTGCTGCCTGTATGTGGAATATAGGCTGTCTATAGACCAAAGAGATGACTCTGTACTTAGAAAATATACTTGTCATCTGTACAACAGACCCAGAGAGGTAGGGGAAGGTGGGGTGCTCCTGCCTGTACATAGGCGACACAATCTTTATAGAGCACAGGCAGAAGGGTAAGGCAAGGCAAGACTTCTCTCTTGGTTTGTAGAATATATCCTGATGGGCTAGGGGAAGCAGGACAGGCCTTCTCCATTGCTTGCATGAATGTGCAGTCACCTCCTGCCTTCCTTTCCTCCCATCCCCTGCCTATCTCCCAGGCATCCACATGGGACACCAGTGACATCAAGCACCATCCTGCGAGGGGGTGGAAGAGCCTGGGGCCTTGGCAAGATTCTCCTCAGGAAAGCGCAAATAGGAGCAAACACAGCCTGACGCTTAACACCATCAGGCTGGCAGCAGTCAAGGGTTTTGCTCCTATGACCACAGGACCCTTCTGTGAGCAACAAGGACTGCTGGCCCAGGGACAGGGCCTCCTTGTCTAAGCAGGCAAGAGAGTGTGTGCTACCACTGCAGACAGGACTACGCTTCAAGCAGAGATAGCCACATTTCCCAGAAAGCACGTTACCCCAGGACAGCGCTCTCGGTATGACTTGTGTGCTATATTGCTTTGCAAGGGTCCACAACAACGGCAAATCTTGCCACTGGCCTCCCCAATGGGAATAAATGTCTCTTGCTTGCTTTTCCCCTAACCCAAGATGCTACCACGAACACCAGATATGACACTGTACTTATCAAGCAGAAGAGGGAATCACTACAGCCTACCAAGTGAATTAATCTTGGGAAGGCAGAGAGGAAGGAACTAAGGAGACTACCCTTCAGGAAAGAAATAAAATTCAGAGACAATAGGCTGATCTAAGAATACAGATTAATTTTTATGAAATGCATCAAGTGGAAAGCACTTTTGTTTTGTGTCCTGGTTCCAGCAGGGATGGGGTTAATTTCCCATACTATTCCATACCACCTGACCCATGCCCATCCATAAGAGGGGCTAGCCAGGGAGGGGGGGCAGTCACCATTCCAGGGCAGGCTGCGGGTCCGGCTGGTGCACTACACGGCAGTACTGAAATCGTGTCCTTACATTCCTTTATCAGTGTTATTGCTTTTCTTTCTTCTTCCCTTTGGATGCTCTGTTAAATTGCACTATTTCAACCCACGAGTTTTGCCTTTTTCCGCTGATTTTTCCCACAGCTGTGGGAGTCAAGCAAGCGGCTGCGTGGTTCTTTGAGGCTGGCTGAGACCAAACCACAACAGTCCTTTTTGGTGCCCAACGTAGGGCTTGAAGGGTTGCAATAACGACAGATCTGACCAGAGCTTGTTAAAACGGATTTCTTACATGCATTTCTCCTATTAGTTAGATAGTCGCCGGTTACCATGTTGCTTCATTTGTTTGCATGGCTGTGTTATGTAAATTCTTATACGCTGTATGTACGCCCCGTGATGCTGTTTGTTATCTCGGGGAGAGGGATCAGGACTAGCATTTTGCTGTCCTGTGCAGTATCAGCTTATGATATGGTAACATCACTATTCAGGTGGCTTTGTTGGGGTTTCTATGCAGTATTGCTGTCCCGGCCATACCTTGCTTACCATCTCTCAGAAGTTATCAACAATCACACCCAATCTATGGGAGAAACAGGGGGAGATACTTTCCCCAGCTCTTTTGCCTCCCTTTTCTCCTTTGGGCCAGGTATGACACCTCTTGAGAATTATGAATATCCTTGGGATGCTCAAACCAGCATGGTCCTATTGCTATGCCTCCTGAATGTTTTTCAAGTCTTGCTTAGAGTTAAACAACTGTTTAAGACTACCACTCAGAGATATGTCCCAAGGCTGGATAGTCAGGGGTGGCATGGCATGTGGGAGAATATGGGCAGGTATCCAGAAAACTTCTCACCTCCAACGGTTTGGGACTTCACCCTCGAACAACTACAGGACCCTGATAAAGTAATAGAATATTTGAAAGGAAAATGCTGTGGCCATTCCAGAGAGGCACAACTTATGGCACTGTGCTGGGCCCTGGCCAGTATCAACCAAACACTGCTCAGTACTATGCAGGACCCTCAGGGGAAAGAGGGCAAAACCAGACCAGCAGACAATGAGGCTACTCCAACCCCCGTGGCAGGCACTGCAGCTGAACCAGACAACCAACCTGTGCCAATATGAGTTGCTCCTATGCAGAAGAAAAAATACACCAAGAAATCAGGTTGCATAGTAAGGGATGATAACGAACCAGGGCCACCAAAGGAACAGGAGGAAGAGACAGAACCAGAGATAATCACCCGATCCCTATCCCTGAGTGAGCTGCGAGATATGCGGAAAGATTTCAGTCGACTTCCTGGTGAGCACATTGTCACCTGGCTGCTCCGATGCTGGGATAACGGGGTCAGTAGCTTGGAATTAGAGGGTAGAGAAGCTAAGCAGCTGGGATCCCTGTCTAGGGAAGCAGGCATTGACAAAGCGATTGGGAAAAAGACACAAGCCCTCAGCCTCTGGAGGTGACTCCTGTCAAGTGTGAGGGAAAGGTACCCTTTCAGTGAAGATGTTGTATGTCGTCCAAGCAAGTGGACCGCCATGGAAAAAGTTATCCAGTACCTGAGGGAATTAGCTGTACGGGAGATGATTTACTTTGACCCAGATAATGCACAGTTACCCACAGATCCTGATGAAGTCCAGTGCACAAGGCCCATATGGCAGAAATTTGTACGGAGTGCACCATCATCATATGCCAACTCCTTGGCAGTGATGGAATGGAGGGGTGAAGAGGGACCAACGCTGGATGAGGTGGCTGGACGACTCTGTCAACATGAAGAAAGCCTATCTTCCCCCCTCATCTCAGCTGTGGAGAAACTGTCCCAGAAGGTCCACCAACTTGAAGAGAGTATGTCCTACTCCCCACCTGTACAGGCCAGCATTTCAGCTATTAGGAGCAGGCGTTTCCCTACTCAAGAGGTAGAGTATAGAGGGTACACACCATGAGGCACCCTGTGGTTTTACCTGCACGACCACGGAGAGGACATGAGGAGGTGGGATGGACAACCTACCTCGTCCCTACGGGCATGGGTACATGAGCTGCAAGGAAGAACAATCACAAAAGGGGATCCCTCCAGGAAAAGCGCTGCTCCCGTTTCCAGCAGACAGCTCCCCAGACAGACTGGAAGGCCTGATCTCACCTCCGACCCTCTTGAAGGGACTTCCAAGTAATTTCTGCAACAAGTGAGTAACGTATACTATGATCAGGATTAGAGGGGCCCTGCCCCCAGCCAGGTGGGGGAAAAGGACAACCAGCTTTATTGGAATGTGTGGATTTGATGGCCCAGCACATCTGAGCCACAGGAGTATAAGGCTCTAGTGGACACTGGTGCACAATGCACCTCAATACCATCAAATTACAGAGGGGCAGAACCCATTTGTATTTCTGGAGTGACAGGGGGATCCCAAGAGTTGACTGTACTGGAAGCTGAAGTAAGCCTAACTGAAAATGAGTGGCAAAACCATCCCATTGTGACTGGCCCAGAGGCTCCATGCATCCTTGGCATAGACTATCTCAGGAGAGGATACTTCAAAGGATACCAGTGGGCTTTTGGCATAGCTGCCTTGGAGACAGAAGAAACTGAACAACTATCCACTTTGCCTGGTCTTTTAGAGGACCCTTCTGTGGTAGGGTTGTTGAGGGTCAAAGAACAACAGGTGCCAATTGCTACCACAACGGTTCATCGGCGGCAATATCGCGCTAACCGAGACTCTGTGATTCCCATCCATAAGTTGATTCGTCAACTAGAGACTGACTAGGAAAAGTGATTAGCAAGACTCGCTCACCCTTTAATAGTCCCATATGGCCAGTGCAAAAATCTAATGGAGAGTGGAGGCTAACAGTGGATTATCGTGGGCTGAATGAAGTCACACCACCGCTGAGCGCTGCCGTGCCAGACATGCTAGAGCTTCAATACGAACTGGAGTCGAAGGCAACCAAATGGTACGCAACAAGTGATATTGCCAATGCGTTCTTCTCAATCCCTTTGGCGGCAGAGTGCAGGCCACAGTTTGCTTTCACTTGGAAGGGCATCTAGTACACCTGGAATCGACTGCCCCAGGGGTGGAAACACAGCCCCACCATTTGTCACAGACTGATCCAGACCACACTGGAACAAGGCGAAGCTCCGAACATCCGCAGTACATTGATGACATCATTGTATGGGGCGACACAGCAGAAGTTTTTGAGAGAGGGAATAAAATAGTTCAAATCCTTCTGAAAGCTGGCTTTGCCACAAAATGAAGTAAGGACATCCAATTTTTAGGAATAAAATGGCAAGATGGATGCTGTCAGAACCCAATAGATGTGATCAACAAAATAGCAGCTATGTCCCCACCGACTAGTAAAAAGGAAACACAAGCTTTCTGGAAGTGTTGTGGGGTTTTGGAGGATGCATATTCCAAATTACAGTCTGATTGTGAGCCCTCTATATCAAGTGACACAGAAAAAGAATGATTTTAAGTGGGGTCCTGAGCAACGACAAGCTTTCAAACAAATTAAGCAAGAAATAGTTCATGCAGTAGCCTTGGGGCCAGTCCGGGTGGGACAAGACATTAAAAATGTGCTCTACACTGCAGCCGGGGAGAATGGCCCTACCTGGAGCCTTTGGCAGAAAGCACCAGGGGAGACTCAAGGTCGACCCCTGGGGTTGTGAAATAGAGGATACAGAGGATCCGAAGCCCGCTATACCCCAATCAAAAAGAAGATATTGGCGGCATATGAGGGGGTTCGAGCTGCTGCGGAAGTGGTTGGCACTGAAGCACAGCTCCTCTTAGCATCTCGACTGCCGGTGCTGGGCTGGATGTTGACAGAAAGGGTCCCTGCCACACATCATGCAACTGATGCTACATGGAGTAAGTGGATTGCACTGATCACACAGTTTGTTTCCCATTTGAACAAAAAGTAATGTTTTTCAAATCAGAGGATATTCTAGAATACTCTGATGTGCTGTTAAATATCTCCATTTTTTATGGCTAGGTGCAAACAGACCTGTCAGGCAGCCAAACAAGTCAGGTACCGCTACATGGAGTAAAAGCTGGAATGGAGTTGCTTGGCTCAGGGGTGATTTACATCCCCTTCTCCCAATGCCCACCACAGGAAGGCTAGAGGAGCTCCCTGATCACAAAGCCCTTGCCTGGTTTTTGCCCCCCAACACCTCAGCTGTACCTCAGTGCATGAGCCAGCCCCGGACCAACCCCGCCTGAAGCCCCACCTGGGGCAAGCCCAGCCCCGCGCTACAGACCTGCTGCGGACCAGCCAGGCCCTGGCCCCCCCAAACCGCGGCAGGGCAGGCAGAGGCATCCAGCTGACCATCCAGTCTCTCCCTACTGCACCCCAGCGCCACCCCAACGTCAAGTCCCTGGCACCCGTTGCTAGGCGACAGGGCTGGCAGCCCCAGCTAGGCCCCGGCCTACTGCCTGTCCCGGCCAATACCGGCCCTTCCGCAGCCACAGGCCGGGCCCAGCTGTGCCAACACAGCCCCACACAGGGGCAGCGGGAGGGCCTGGGGACGCAGGGAGGGCTGAGCCCACACACAGCTCAGCACAGGAGTGGCCAGGCCCAGTCAACACCACATTTCTTTCCCCCTCGGCTCCTTCCCCCTAGAGTAGCCTGTTCTCAACAACAAGACAGGCACACAAGCTGGTCAAAAAACACAGCATGGGGGTCGGAGGGGGTGCCGTGGCCACAAAGTCCCCCTCACTGTTGACCGGCAGTCACAAAAAGGACAACGCTGCACAGAGAGGGGATTTGGCCAAGCCTTGCAATGCTCTTCCATGTCAGTATCAACAATGTTCACGTTGACTCCCCTCAGCAAAAATATCAAGGAATAAACTTGGTAAAACCCCACAGTGGAGCCTAGAGAAATCTCCTCTTCCCTTGTTGTCCACACACAACTGTGGTTCAGCACAGGCAAAATACCTGTTGTGGGATCCACAGCGACAGTGTCTGGTTGATGCATTATTTAATAGACATACTAATAACCAGTTAAAGTGTTAGAGGAGGGAAAAAAAAAAAAACAAAACAAAACACCACACTCAGAATCCACCTGTTAAACACCCCACGTATATAAATTATGATCTTTGTTGAGCTCTTTGAGATCTGCTGATTACAAGTGCAACACAAAAGGATTTCACCTTTCTAACAACAAATCTCAGTCATCCGACACGGGGAAAATACTACTTAAAAATCCCACTCGTGTGCTTCAGCTTCTTGCACATCTGGATCTTCAGAGTGTCAAGAGCTCAGGAAAGTTCCCACTTTCTGGCCTTTCCCAGATTTTGATCTTTCTCACCACAGGCATGTCCTTTGGCAGTGCCCAGCATACAAGAGCCCTGAGGAAAACCCAGGAGCAAAGCCCAGCTGTACAAGGGGCTGACGCAAAGGGCACGGCCTTTCTCCAGGGCTGAACTGAACGGGGTGACTTTATGGCCCTTTGGCAGTGGTTACCACGGGCACAGGGAAGTGTGGCTACAAGGGCTTCGGCCAAACTGCGCAAGGATGTACAACAAAGGGAAAATCACAGCTATTCTTGTCTTTTGAGGCTACAACTGACATTTCTGTTGAATCTCACTAAAAATCAAGGCTGGAAAAGCTGCCTGGGGCCGGTTAAAACTTCCAGACTGCTGACGGGCAGGTCTGGCTCTGCGGCAGAGGGGTTTAGGGCATCAGCATCCCACCGGGGAGACACAAGGGAGAAAAAACAACAAATGCTGCAGGAACCATGAAAACAAATGCTCCCGCATAACTCAATCACACACGCTGGTGTCTGAAACAGAAAGCATGTCGGTGGCCCAAGCATGTACACCAGCCCCACCGGACCCGCGTGGTTCCACCATGTCCCCAGAGCAACATGGTTTGTCACAGTGGGATAACAAGGAACTACGAGGCAGGAGGAGGAAAGGAACATTAAATTGAAAATTCATTAATTTAGTTTGAAAATTAAGTCACGTGAACTAGTGAGGTAAACTTCAGTTGCCACTGAAATACTCAAAGAAATAAATTCTCCAAGAGTTCACATGTATTCAGGCAATCACAACACACAAAACCAACAAAGCGGGAACTGTGAGAAAGGAGCTACATGTCCCCAAATTCTGCAAATGGGTCCTTAAAGGGAAAGCAACGACCAAGCTGGGCACCGCCAGAACTAAACCTGCTCAGGGAGCTCCCGCTTGGTTCAGAGGTGATTTACGTCCCCTTCTCCCCATGCCCACCACCGGAAGGCTGGAGGAGCTCCCCGATCACAAAGCCCTTGCCTGGTTTCTGCCCCCCAACCCCTCAGTCCATACCTCAGTGCGTGAACCAGCCTTCATTTACTCCACACAAATAATGCCGCCTGAAGGACACATCTGGAATATGCTTACATTCATGAACCTTCTCACATGCCCCTTACTTCAACACTGAAACAACCCTGTTAGTTTCCAAACGCCAAGGCGGGGGGGCGTAATGACCACTTCTGAGGTGGAAACAGACAGCACCTGAGCTCCCCTCAGCCTCCCAACCTCTGACCTGCTGAAGCCTCAGCCTTCAAACACCCATTGTGACATCCCACTTCCCACAGCCTGCAGCACGGCTGGTGCCCGTGGCAGCCCTCACAGCAGGGCCGGGCGCAGGCGCCGCACCGCACCTCCGGGCAGGACCAGCCGCCCGCCGCTCCCCGGGGGAAAGCGGCTTTGTCCCCTCGCCGGTACCTGGGGACAAGCTGTCCGCTCCCCCGGCCGTCCTCCTCGAAGACGCCGCGGTCCTCCTCCGCCTCCTTCTCCTCAGGGCCGCGCCGCTCCCGGCGGCTCCTCGGCGCGGGCGCGGCTGTTGCCGCCAACGGCCCCCGCGCCTCGCGCCGGCCGTTACCGCCCGAAGTTTCCCGAAGCGGCGCGTGCAGCCGCCGCCAGAGGGGAGGCGGGGCAGAGGGCGCCCAGCGGCACGACGGGAATGGGGGAAAAACACATCAAAAAAGCTTCAGGAATCACGAAAACCAAACCGTCGGGCTGTTGGCTGAAACGGAGAGGGTGTCTGTGGTGCCAGGAGGTGTTCCGGCCCCGCCATGTCCCCCCGAACAAAAAAAGAAATTCAAAGACATTCTTTCCAAGGGAGGAATTAACCAAGAGTCGATGCATATTCACAAAAAAAAAAAAAAAAAAAAAAAAAAGAAATAAAGAGGGGGCTGTGTAAAAGGAGAAACAGATTAGTTTCCTCCTCTGAGAGCCTCACAGCCTGTCCAGGGCAGGTACCTGGATGGGGACTCCCGAAAGCCTCCACACACTCCCCACCTGATTCCCAGAAACAGACTAATTACTCAATTACTGATATCTGAGGGTAAACCTCTCTCAGAGCCATGCCTGGGCTGGGGTGTCCTGTTAGTTCTCATCTGAAATAGTGTCTGTTTGTGAGGGTCACCCTTCAAGACAGAGAGGTGCCAATTAGAAAGCATCCAGAGACGACTACGACTAAGAAGGATCGGGGTTTCATGAAACACAGTCACACGGGATTAATCACAGGCTGAACAGGCTCATTGGTTAATGTCACGAAGAGAAGGCAAAAGAGAGCTGTGTAAGGGCCCTCAAATATCTAAAAGGATGCTGCAAATAAAAAGGGCATTGACTTCTCCCTGTGCTCTGAGTTGAGGGCGAGGAAGAAATGGGCTTGAAATGAAGCAAAGAAAATGCAGTTGGGGTGTTACAGGAAGGGAATTCTGAGGCGTTTTGAAAGAGGTCTGTGGTATCACCAGTTAACAGAAGAAGGAATTACGGTTTGCGCCTCAATGCACAGAACAGAGAGCTTACACATCTTAGCTCTGTCTTGTGAAAACAGATAAGGTGACAGCTGTAGAAAAACACTTCTTATTCACTTCATTTAAAGTACACCATTTCAAAATACTTTGGGGGGAGGGTGGTAAGATTCACCAGCCTATCTTTTTTCAAAGCTAATAAGCATATATTACAGGGTAATTTGATGCAGAGACTCCATAGTGAAATGTTACACTCTGCCTTTTGGAGGCAATTGGCATAGGTGGTCAGAATGTACCTCTTATTGGTTCACTAATATATTTACAGAATAAACTATAGCCAGAGTGAGTGTAATCAGGGGACTGTCTCTAGCCTCAGCCCACTCATTTGTGATGCATTCCTGACTCACTGACAAAATATAGGGTAACTTGACATTTGAGGATCTGCTGAGCATCTGAGTAGTCTCATCTGTATCCCAAACAGAGTGGTTTCAGTCAATATTCCAATATCCTGGAGTTCATCCCTCCAGAAGATTAAAATATATCCTGCTGTTAAGGAAAGAATACAAGAGCAAGAAAGTATGCTTAAACAGAGATAACTTCAGGCTACCAGTATAGAGCAGCTTGACTCTATTTTTTACTTTCCCAGTGTACTGCTTTGGTCATACATTATTTTTGCAGTTCTTGATCTATCATGCAAAACCAATAATTACTTCTCGATTTGCTTTTGTGATTATGTATCTGACTGGGAGCCTCCAGCAACAAAAAGCTATTTCTACTTTCAAAGTAAAGGCTAGTAGCTCCCGAGAGCAGCTTAAATAGCTATTCACAAGATAATGCTACGATGCAGAATGCTTCGGATTGAGGAAAGGTTAGTCACAGAAATCATCAAATGCTGCAAAAACCACTTCAGCAATAGCTTCAGCAAACAGTAAGCCACTGACCAATAGAAGCTGATGTTCTCCACATGTGGAACAGTCGCCCATCATGAATGTTTATATTTTCGATACCTACAATTTTCAAGAGAAGCTTCTGACACAATTGGCAAAAGATGATCCTGCATCTAAAAGCAGTCCAATGCCACTTGGCAGTAATGGCCATTTCATTTTAAGCAGAGAACAGTTTACCACCCGCCTGAAAAGCCTGAGGGTATTTGGATGTCTGTTTTCAGCCACGACAGAGCAATGTTCACAGGGGAACCAGGGCCACACAATGCTTCCCCTGCTGAATTTCAGGACTGTGTCCAAAAAAGTGCCCAATGCACAATACTCCAGTTGTCTGTCCCGAAACATACTAAAACTTTTTACCTTTTCTTCCTTAAAAGCTCAGGGAAGTTGTGAACACATTGAAGGCAATATCTTCCAAAGTCTTTAGAAATCACAGAGACACAGTTACAAGTTTTTCCCACACTATGTTACAGGTTTAATTGTGCAAAAATACAGTCATCAAGACTTCAGCTTTATTGTGAACTGAATACAATTCCAGTGATGTACAAGCATGGAAAGAGGTACTACTGTAATTACAAAGACACCATAATTGCTGAGGCAACCAAGTGGCTTGATACACTGAGATACTCTTAAGTGATTTAGACAACCTGTATTTAACTACTGTACATCAAGAGAATCAAAGAAATGACACCTAAAAGGAAAGCTAGTAGCAGGCTAATGAAGTTTAAGTCTGCACTAACTCAGAAGAACATTAAAAAATTGTTTAGGCGGATTCCCCAGCAATGGCCAAGAATTACTCAGCAATATTGCAACTGGGAAGTATAACTCCTCTTCATTCAATACAGTATATATTGTGTTTCAGCAAAACAAAAGGCTTTCCTAATGCCAATATTTCTTTCAAGTACAGGAAGATGAAGCGTTATCAACCTTTAAAATTGTATTTCAAACTCTGAGACACCAGTGGTGTTTCAAAAGCAATGAGAAAACAAAAAAAAACACTAATACCCCCAAAAAACTCAAAGCTCAGTCTTCTGGCTCCACCACTAATAAAACAAACAAACAAAAAAAAACAACCCACCACTAAAATAATACATATGGACAAGAAAGGCATTGTTGAATCCCCTCGTCCCCATTAAAATCTTCCTGTAATGCCTTACATCACTGAGGAAAAAACAGTTTTCCAAGAAACTCCTCTCCTTGTGCATCCATGTTTTAGCACAACCAGATCAGACATTCATATTGTTGTTCCGTGCAGCTACTTTTTGGTCTTAACGAATGTACGTGCTTCTTGCAAAAGCGTTTCAACATCTTCGTTATCCTTGTCTTCTGAACTTGGTTCCCAGTCAGAGTCTTCATCAGTAGGGTCACACTCCTCTTCCTCATCATCTATAAAGCTGTCGTGAAGGTCATATTCATTTGGCTCATCATCATTGGCACCGTCTTGCTCCACAGTCCTTCTTCCTGTAGGGACAAAATGTCATCTATTCAGGAATCATACACCCAGAACTAAAGTACTTTCATGGTATTTCACAATACTCTCTATTGGCAGGAATCAAAGACTCAGAAACCTCTGCTTACAAGAAATGGTTGCTGTTCGCAGCGTGTTCCTAAACTTTTTTAGACAGCTTGTTTTGCACTGTTCTTTTAATTGCTTGAATATGTTGGCACATTTATACCAATTCCCAGAGGCAGGATAATTCTGCTGTCTGAAGAAGCCTTATCTATCTGACATGGCAGTGTCTATACAAAGCTGCTGCCATGGCAGCACCGCCTTTTCCTTTTATTTATCAGTAGCTGTGAACCTTTAACAACTTTATTTCCACTGCTTTGTGATTTTGGCAGATGCGCGTAACCCTTGCTCTACAAGCCTACGCTGTCTCCTTTTTTCTTACACGTCCACAATTCCTAACTAGCCACAGTCTGTTAATATTCCTATCAAGTGTTGTTCTGCCATTAAGCCATACCTCTGAGTAAATCCACGTTCATTCCTCTTCTTCCTAGCCTCCGATTTTTGCATTCTTATCTCACCTAGAGATAACCTGTCCATTATTTCATACAGATAATTTATCTGTTGAGCAGTTCTTCTCATCTTTCATATGAAACTATCGACACGTATTTTTTTCTGAGCTACAGACCCTAGAGCAAATCATCAACATTTCTATTAACCATAAGCACTTCTTAGCAACTTCTTGCAACCTCAGGTCAGAGCTCCAGGCACTCAAGCTATGAAGCTACGTGTGTGGTGAACAAACAAGAACACCAGTACCTTTTGTAGTCAAATCACACCCTCCATCAGTTACATTTTTCTACTCATGGGAATGTTGCTATTCCAGCATTATCTTATGGTCTGATTAACGTTTTGCACTCTATAGCAACTCTCACCCGAGGTTTTCAAAAGCGTTTACAGCATTAGTCAAATTTCTCAAAGATACACGATTTTATGGGTGAATTGTGCTACAGGGGCACTAAATGACCTCCTAGAATAATGTCAGCCACGCGTGACAGCCAATAATACAACTGAGAAATATCCCATGGCTAGCGATCTATAGTCTTTGAAGGACCGACTGTGTACCACCTAGCAGAAAATCCTGAAAACGCCAACTGTGAATTTGAGCTGGAACCCACTTTTCTGCTTTCTAGTTTATTGTTTACCAGACTTCAGAGGAAATTAATCACGCCCATGTTTACCCATACCTGCAGAATTTCTTACCAGAATCACCGACTGTGGTCCTGCAGAATGAGTTACGTCTTGGAGGGCAGAGGTGAAAACAAAGATGCTAAATACTACAATAAGAACAAAATCCCTCTCCTCAGACTAAGCTTATGAGAATAATAAGCCCAATACCTGCTTAGCAAAGAAAAGCCCTTCTTCACTTTCACACTACCATGGGTGGTATTTTACAACAGAAGTAGGAATTCTGGCAAAATACTGATTACTTCCCTATTTTTCCTACAAATGTATGAGGAGCATACTATGGTTTTCCTCCCCATACATTTAGATTTCAGCAGTGAATGACGCACTTCCTTCCATGTCTTCCCACTCCACCTCTTTCCGCTACAGTTTAAGTCAGCCCCACAGCCCCTACAGCTGCTCATTAAGCACAATTCTGCCTTTTCCCTCGTACCGTATTTATAAAGATGACCTTGAAACTTTCTCTGAAAGTATCCACTCCATGTGGAGAGAAAAGGCTTGCCGACAACCCTTTTCAAAGAGTAATATTTGGAAGTGAGCTGATTAGCTTGCTAGAAAACCTACAAAGAAACATGTAGGGGAATCCTGCATAGTCCATAGCCCCAACAGGTCGTTCACCTAGGTAGCAGCAACATTGTGACATCATTCAGTAGTGACAATTTAATGACAGCATAACTCTAACCTTTTTAGTTCTTGGTGGGTTTTGGTTTTTTTTGCTTCCTCCATTACAACTATTCTCCCGGCAATTAGCCTTAGATTACTTCTCCAAACATAGACCACATTCTCTACAGGCAATCTGCAATCCCTCTGGTAGCAATTAGGCTCAATGTGTCAAATGTCATGTAAATGGTATCCTTCTTTTCTTGGCTGGTAGAGTTTAAATACATTTGTACGGAAATTAATCCTGCTGTGCTTGACAATGCAGTTGTGCCAAATGGCACGAAATAAAGGTTAATAGAGCCTTGACTGTGTGACTGACCTTGCAGGACCTGGTGTGACTGCCTCAGACGTGAACTGGAAAAGCACAACCTTCTACAAGCTTTGTCCTCAAGAGAGCTAAGCAAGCCAGTCAACAAGATGTTGAAAAGAAATAAAAAGCAGGAACTATGAACAGCACTTTAATTAATGAACTCCCTTCTTTTCCCTGGGCATGGAATATCGGTTCTTCCCTGGTTCTTTCTTAATAATAGGAGTTGAATTTGATACATTGAATTTCACTTCTATGTTCGAGTTTTATACGCTTACAAGAGAAGCACTTTTCCATCCGTAGTCACGCTTGGCTGACCACATGCCATGAACTGTACACACAGGATCTACCATTCGGGTAAACAAGGTATTCCTGTGAAAGGCACAGCTACAGTTTAAAACCTTCAAGATTTAGATTTAGAGTAGGAAGGACTTTAGATATGCACACAGTTCAGCTTCCTTCATTATGAAATCTTAACCCCTCACTGCTTTTACAACACTGCTAACAATTCTCACCACGCTGCAATACACATTTCTACAAGGAAGCAGTGACCAAGACGGGGCTGGTACTTGCATCATGGGATGCAGCAAAACAGGCAGGTAACAAATATGCTTCAGAATACGTTAGTGCACATATACAACCACATCGAGCATTCAGTGAGAACAAAAGTGCAAGCATACGTGATAAGGAAATGGGATGGGAAAGAAATTTCTCAGCAGAAAGTATAAAAGCAACCTCTTGCATCCCCCCCAACAGAAACAGAGGCCAGAACACTTTGCCTAGAAAACTAACTACACCTGTTTCCACTTTTATTTATTTTCTCTAGAAGGTAGATCTATTTTGAGGATTTCTTTAGGAAATGCCCAGCCACACCTTGGTGATCTCAAGGAAGATAAGCCAGTTCCCGCTCCCACGTGAGATGCAGCAGTCCCACATCCTCATGCCTTCTTTAGGCTAGTGAAAGTGAAGACAGCACATCATTGGATTTTACGGCTGCTCTTTAAAGCTCACTTTTAAATTATTTTAGAAAAAATAGGAAGCTTCACATGTGGATGCTGAGACACAAAAGAAGCCTGGAAACAGACCTAAAGGATATTTAAAACTGGAGTCTGTGCACCCACAACATGTAGGTTAACACTCTTGGCAGCAGCAAAGCAAGCTGGGTGTGCCACTGGTAAATGGAGGAGATATTCACACACAATATTAAAATTTACACTCAAGAGAGACTCAGCTTGCCTGTGCTACTAACATAATCCTCACTGACAACTAGAAACTAAAGTCAGAAAGATACACATGTGGTTTCCAGTGAAAGCTTCCCCTAATTCAAAGGCATTAACCTTCTTCTACACTTTAGTCCTAACAAGGCAGTATCTTACCTGAAACATCGATACCTCATAGTAAGTATAAGGAAAGCTCATCAGCACACGCATAGACATCACTCAAAAGTTATTTAAAGGTCAGTGCAATGCAGAAGGAATATCTCAATGTTTCAAGAGCAATCGGTCTTTACAGGGCAACCTTAACTAGTTGTGGATGAAATATTGGGTTCCTTTCATCTTATTATGACCCCTGTGTAAGGGAGGAAGAATCGACTTAGTCACACGTGTCTCTCCTTAAAATATTCATTTGCTTTCTTGTCTGCTTCCAGGGAAGTACAGGCATGCCGACCCAGGAAGCCTGGCACAAATCCAGTTTGAGCACTATTACTTGTGAAAAAGCAAGCAGGGTTTTACTAAAATCACAACTACTTTCTCCTCAGGTTAAGTATTATCAAGCCTCTCCAGCACTATTAAGTACCCCAAAACCAAAGCAGATTGGTTGTGTCCCATGCTGATGTGCCCATTCATAACATTAGAACATACCATTTTTTGAAGTTCGTTGTCGGGTTCCTCTTTGAGTTACTAAAGAAAGGAAAGTTATTAGTCAGGACAGAGTACAAGCTCGCGTAAGGGTTATTCATCGAGGTTGTTACAATAGAAGACTGACCTATTAAAATAAATACTGCAATGGTTCTGCTGTATTTACAAGTATAAAAACTATGCTGCTGCCCAAAACGAGCCTTTTTTGTATTGAATGATTCCCAAGAAATTACCCGCATGAACTGTTCTTACTATTATGAACCATGCTATCTGTAGACAAACGTCATCGATACTGGTTGTGGTTTTTAAGTAGAAAATTGGAGCATTTCAAAGCATTTAAATATTTTACACCATTGTTTCCATAAATGCTATTTCTCCTTAGTAATGTCATAAACCCGGTTCTTTAAAGTAGAATACATTATCATTACATTTCCATAACCCTTCTGCTCTGAAGTATTGCTTATTGCATTAGGATTTCAAGTAGAAAAAATCTACAAGCCCAATAATCAAGAAAAAGCATAAAAAATGCAAAGTATCTCTTTGAATTCTTTAACAGCAGACAAAATGTAAACAGTACATTCCCCTGTGTTTTCCAAAAAGACTAGACTGGCATATAAAACACTAGAAAATTTTAGAATAGAAACTCAGATTCAGTTTTAATTATATTGTCTGCAAGCCTCCAGAGAACATATGTGCAAACATTTGTTCTCTCAAAGAAAATCACTGGTCCAAAAACCAAAAATTTAAAGTAAAAAAGGATGACAGACATGCTTGCAATGTTTGTTTTAGATCATCACAAGACTTTAAAATTGTATGTTACCTGAGGATTTCCTATCAAAAGAAAATTAAGAATAAAAAGTAAGTATGAAATCTTAAGATATAAATCTATACAGTTAAAACATAAAATATTTCTGCGTACACATTTTGCTAGGGGGATGGGAGAAAAGTTACAGAAGTAATTTACTGCAGTACCCATTTGAAATGTCGAGAAATACTTCAGTAACAAATATATTCCCTATTTTTATTGTAATGTTCCAGATCTGAATGGAGGAAGTCGAATACAGAGATCCGGTAATATCGTACTATACCATGTTTAATTTTCAATAAAACCTATTAAACTCATGAAAATAGCCACACAGCTTTTTTTGTCAGAATGTAAGATACAAAGCATACAAACTGTGTCAATTATGTCTGACCCCGGCCACCTCACTTCAGTTGAAAAATATTTGAAAAAGTGAGCGCAAGTTTACAGTGGCCAAGCAACCTTCCTTATCTCAGACAAGGGCAAGACCTCGTATTTAAGAAGCGCAAGGGTGCAGGGCAATACAAAGTAAGCTGCAAATGCAGTGTTTTTCACTAACGGTAGCTGAAAGCATTTTAGTCCAAATTTTTGGTATCCATTACTGGTGTTGGAGTTTCACTCCCCAACGCTTTGAGCTACATCCAACAACTTGGCTTACCTGGAGGTACACTGTGCTTGTATTCTAGCTTGTGCTGTGGATTCTTCCTGCAAAGAAGAAAACAGGAACAGCTTGATTTGTCACCTTGTTCCACACTTAACAAGCCCGGAACTCCCTGGTATTTTATGGATAACGTTAATTTCTTTTTAAAATTGAATTCTGTGACCAGTGCCTTACTGCAGTCTCTCTTACAGAATGTAGGCTGGGGAAAAAAAAAAATCAGGTTAAATAGGAGTTCCTCTTGTTTCAGCATTTAAAAAAAAAAAAAAAAAAAAGATGGCTGATCAAAACAAAGAGATGAGATGAGACAGTTTTCAAAGTTGTATAATAAGATGCATTTGTTCAGCATAGTAAGAACTGATCCAGTTACTTACTCTCATTAAAAATGAAACCAGAACTTAACTTCTGGCCCATTAAGTACAATGCATGCACAGTGCATTACAGGTCTGAGACGTCCAGGCATAGCTTCCACATTCTGAAACATAATGCTACAAATTAAATAGTTTGGGAAAATTAAAGAGTTTGGAAAGAACTGCTTATCTTAAAGGTCTTGGGGAGAGGCCACAAAAGGATTCTTCAGAGAGATTACTCACTTCTGCAATATGCTGCTGCAATCCAGCAAAGTCAGTTTACAAGTTTCTGTCTTCTATAAAAAAGAGCATCAAAGCAATGAAAGAAAACTTACAGTCAACTTCCTCTTGGATCTGCAATACATGTCCTCCTCATTCAGGCTGTGATCCAGGTCATTAACACACTGATTATCTCCCGCCCCCAGTTATCCAATACTTCTCTAATGTTTTAACTTGGTCCAACATACACTGTGCTAACCTGCGTTGTTTGAGGCTTTTCTCAGGGCTGCATATTAAAATAGTTTTAACTCGATTTATTTTTGTGCAGAAAAAAATAATCTAACTTCGGAAGAAAACCAGTTCAGTTGTACTAATTTTTGCTTCTGAAAATAAGCAACTATTAAAGGCCACTATTTAAGAATGACATACCATGTGGCATTCCTTGAAACTTGAGATTAATTTCTGCAACTGCAGAAGTTTCTGTATATTTTACAAAACCTGCTGTGAAGACTGCCTTGTAAAATCACTTGCATATTTATGTTTTCTTATTCTTCAGAGTAATACAGTTAGTCTTCAGCAGAAAAATCTTATTTTTGTCTAACTTGTGACAAATTCACACGCTCCAAGTTGATTTACAATTCTACAGCTACTGCCATCCCAAATTACCTAATGTGTGTATTACATAGAAGTGATAGTTCTCTGAATAAAAAAATGGAAATACAGCTGCCTATTAAATACACTGCAGTGGAACAAAAAGAATCGCCTATGTCAGTGTTTTACTACTATCATCAGCATCAGACCAGTATATCTCAGCTCAAGGCATAGCATTCAGATAATTTATTTTTGCTCCCTTCATAGTAGCCAACAGATAAAGACAACAAAAATAAAAAAAAAAACCCCAAACTTCAAATTGCATCTGTTGCTTTGTTGAAAGAATTATCATTGCTTCATGGTGCCTCCTTTCCTCTACCCCCAAGGAATGAAACACAGATTAAGAAATGATCAACTAATCCAGATAAGACAATCTCTGTGCTGTAAGGAGAGAGCTTTGGTTTGGACGTAGCATCCATTCTACTCCTGAAAAGTACGTTGGCAATTTCATTACTGGAATAAACCCAGATGTCTTGTCCTCAGATGAGAAATTCACTTCATAGAGGTTTTTCGGAAGAGAAACACTTTTTGCATTAGCTGAATATAACATGGCTTTGTCTTAAAAGCTACCCTCACTTTGTTACATTTCATAGAGAACACGCTCTTTAGGATCATCACACATTCTGGGAGAGGGAGGAGAAAATGTTTCTGCTCAGGCAAATCTTTATTAACAGCAGCTGTTAATTTCCATAGGCCCCCCATAGAAGTGCTATTGCCTCAAAATATATCCTTTTGTCCATTGTTTCAATTACACAGCAGTCATCAAAACTCTGCTAAATAAAAGTATAAAACCTAGACACTGAGAAACAACATGGAATAAAAACAATCTTTTGAAGTAAATCAACAGTGCTTAAAAGAAACTGCAGTCAGCCATAACTGGATTTTATTGTTGTTACCTATATCATGCTTTCTAACAAATCAAACAGTGATTATAAAATAGAGTTTTTGTACAAAGTCTCAACAAATACATTATCAAAATCTAAACTAAAAGTTACATGTCAAGAACAACATGTAACTATACATTATTGTTTATATAAAAAAGAACGGTCTACTACATGTTGACAAGTGAAAAAGTATTGATCTCTAGGTCACTGAATAGGTTCCAAAAGTCAAGTTTTCATGTTCACCAGCTGAAATCACTAACAAATATTTTGCACAGACTTTGGTACTTTAAAGGCAGCAGTCTGTCCATAGTAGATTTCAGAAGGCAGCGAGACTTTAGAAAGAGCCATAATGATAGGCTACTCTCAAGATTTTACACCAAGAATTGCTCATTATTTTACTGTCATTTTGTAACTCCAATAACAGTCTTAAC
The DNA here is from genome assembly GCF_965231255.1 of Vanellus vanellus. Taxonomy (NCBI): domain Eukaryota; kingdom Metazoa; phylum Chordata; class Aves; order Charadriiformes; family Charadriidae; genus Vanellus; species Vanellus vanellus. The sequence continues at coordinate 10,495,223 of NC_138907.1, forward strand.
CTGTAAAACAAGAAAAGCCGTTTTGTACAGTGTTTCTTACCTATAACAAGCTGTTCCATATGGACATTCAGGCCGGTTATCATTGTTATCCTGAGTTACAATCTCCATTTCATGATAGTCATCATCATTAGGGTGACTGAACTGCTGAAAGTGAATGGGATTCTTCCTGCAAAAGACAAATATATATGGAGAACTGACTGTTCCATTTAAACACAAGAAGGGGAGATAAGAAAGGTGTTACTGAATCAGCGACAACTCATTTTTCTGTGGTTACATAAAAAAAGAGCTCTTAATGTTTAACTTCACGCAGAATGTAAGACCTACTTTCATGGTACCAGAAGAAAAGCTTTGTCTCTGCACAGGCTGCAAAGGAGGTTAAAACAGGAATTTTCCTATTTGCCATCGGCTTTAAGTTTTAGATCTCCAAAACGAATACAATCTACTGATGTAGTCATATAGCATGAATCTTGCTCAGTAGACAAGTTGCTCAGTTACAACTCCCTCTGGAGTATCGAAGTGCAATGGAAACTTCTACGTGAAGTCTTAGCACAAGTTGGAAGGGCCAACACAAGGCAGCTGAAGAGCTGCAGTACTAAAGACTCCTCACATCTTTGGGTTATCGCATATTAGCTTCAGGCAATCTGCCCCAACTATTATTTCTGTTCTGTATGCAAATTACTACTCACTTGAATACTTCAAATGTCAACATATTATTCCAGGTGGAGCAGTCTATTGGATATTACGTTATGCTGTTGAGTTTGGTTGCCTACCATGACGTTCTATTTGAAAAATCAAATTACAACGATGACATAAAGTTGTACAATAACATGTTGTACATGACAGCTCTGCATGTAGTTGAGTCACACCAATGTTAGTGATGAGAGCACATCCATGACTTTTTGCTCTATGACACTTACACAGTTGAATCCAAGGGGAGGCAAGTAGTGAATACAAATGTATGCATCATTAAAAGAACACTTCTACTGCTTCTAGGCAGTATGTTTGGACACACCATACAAGACAAGGCAGCTAATAACAACACTACTTAGAGAAGAGTTTGCATTATAAAACTTCGGTAAGTGATGTTAAAAAGAACACAGAAAAACAGGTTACAACTTCAGGAGAAGTTCGCGTGACAAACCAAAACATACTACAAAAATTATGTCAAAGCAAACATACCAGTACCAAAAGCAAATCTACTTTTCCCCCATGATTTCTTTTAGTCACACTTTTTTTCCAAGCATAATATTTAAGAGCATGGAATGTGAGTTATTTTAATAAATTATTTTCCAAGAGACGTCTACAAAATACTCCAGTGATTTACCACACTAATTCCCAGAGTACACAATCTTCAATGTGTTTGTGCAAATTATAAAAGCACGCTTCTTGCCTCAAGCAAGAGGAATGACAACTTTAAACTGCAGAGTGATTACTGCTTTACTTTACACTTGTTTCAGCTGCATTTAGAAACACAAAGCCAGAAAAACATTATGTATCTAGTTACACACACAACAGCTTCCTCGATGATCACAGGCATTCTTTCCTTTAGATTCACAACTACCTCTTATGAACTTTATAGGAAACAGCCAATGTTGATTTCAGCATCTCAACTACTACCATAAGGGGAAAAAAAAAAAAGCTTCCATGAAAAATGATTGCTTAAGTACTGTGAGCTTTACTAGCCATTCAGGCCTCCTTCTAGGCATTCAAAAACTATTAGTTATTTAGTATTAATACTTCAAATCTCCATTTGCCTGCTATCTTTCACTCAGGAAACTAAACAAGCAAGCTACAGATAAACTCTTCCATGAGCTACTTATCAAAGACCCAGCACCCCTTGGATCTATTTACATAGGTGACAAACTTCTTGTCCTGGTCTTTTCTGTTAATTGCTGCAAACTGTAGGGTAAGTAAATATTGTTTCACTAGAAATCATTGCAAGATTGCATTTACCAGTCACTTAATCTACCACGAGTTCTCAGGAAATGTCACTTACACCAAATTCAGGCTGGCTGCCTACTTATTTTCTCATTTAAAAATAAATGGGATGAAACCAAGTCATTTTAGAGGCTACTTGCTTTGTTTTCTCAAGGCGTGAAGCCAGCTTATTAGCAATATCAGCAAGAATTTTGAGTCATTTGAGACACAATTCATCTTCTCAAAGGGATACAGAAGCAACTAATGTTCTGTGAAATAATTTTTATATTTACTCCTACAATAGGATACATACAGCATCATAGTCACCAAGGAAAAAAGGTCTAATAGCTGTCACTTAGCCAAACTATTGTATTTTAGGAGATATCCGTTTCCTTGCAAAAATTTACTTTGAAACCTACTTGGACAACACCAAACAGCCCTTATTGGAGGAGAGGGGGGGAAAAAAAAAAAAAAAAGAAAGAAAAAGAAAGTAGTAGGGGAGGAAGGAGGAGGAGAAACAAAAGGGTCTCGATGTACACTCCCTATCACAAGGCTTCAGGATTCTTTAGGCCAGTGGATGATGCTCCTCAAATTATACATTACCTATGAAACATCTTAAACACGTTGTACTTCAGATGCTCAGGACCAGTAGAAACATCATATTTTATATCACCTTGACCTGGATAATTTGTACTTATTCCTCTTCTATGTGTTGTGCAATGATATCCAGCCAAATAAATAGAAGCAAAGAAGTGCATAGCTTATATTAAGCAAACATTTTCCATTCTTGCAAAAATGCAAAGCTTCTTCCTTTTGTTAAGGGTTTGGCTTTTTTGAGTGGGTTTTTTTTTTTTTTGTTAGGGTTTGAGGGTTTTGGTTTGGTTTTTTTTTTTAGACACAAGATTTGAGTTGTAAGAGCAAAACATCTATCACACCATGAGTTGCACTCCAAAGTTAGTTTCACAACAAAACCTCGCTGCACAGGAATATGTTATTCATTTGATCAAAACAATATCATTAAGCTTTACTCACACAAAAAAACAACCAATTAAAAGCCTATTTTAAGGATAAAGTTTTATAAAGGATTTGCCTTCTCATAACCATACAGAGTTACTGCAACTTTGCTTTCACGGAAGCTCTGAGTTTGTGTACTCACACCTCAAGATGCAGAAAATTACACAAATAAAGATTACACAAATAATTCAGAATCAATGCAGTTATCTCAAGCAGACCAAAAGCAACTTAAAAGCTTTTTCTAAAGCAAGTCTAACTGATCAGGTTAGAATCCCTGGCTCTTCACAACCATATGCAGAAGACCCCTGACATTTCAAGGGCTTATTTTCTCAGCTACTAAAGAAACTGATAGTGAAGATATAATGAATTGCCAGCAGTAGTTATAAAGCCATAGACTTCAAGCCTGAAGTTATGCTACAACTGCGCTTAAGATGTTTGTAAGTTTTAAATTGTAAGTCTTATTAGAAGACAGGACTCAAAAAGACAGATAGAGGTCTTCAGCTGCCAGATTTAAAAGCTTAAGGTGAAAGGAAAAATACTTATTTTCACAAACAAACAAAAAGCAAAGTGTTTAAAAGAACGCACATACAAATCCAAAGGCTGGTTGAGTGTGTCCAGCTTTGACAGCTATGGGGAAGATTTACACCAACTCAGTGTGAACAAAAATTGTGGGTTACAGTTTTAGAGATAAGAGTTCAGATCTACCACACTCTTATGCAGCCCTTGAAAAGGGGGGTTGTGTTTGGATTTATTTTTAATTCCCTATCCTTCCAAGTTCAGAAAAACAAGCAGCAGTCGAGAACACGAACACAAGACAGTATTCAAAGAGCAAGTTCCTTGACAACAAATACAGTCAGATATAACACACACAGAGCACTTTGCCTACTGGTAGTAACAACAGTTTCTTTCAATTTGGTAAAGCTTCAGGCTGCCTCAGAAAGAGAATCTGACGCTGAATGACGATGGCCGGGAGAATCCCTGGAGCGAAAGGTGTGCATCAAGCTCGATTCTTTCCAAAGCAGTGTTTTCAAATTCATAAATGAAGAAAATGAACTATGGGTTACAAAATTACTTCCTAAATGTTTAAGATATGTGTTAGAGAAATATAATGAAATCAACAGAACTAGCATTTAATCTTTTCAATTTGTATTATTTTATTAGGCACCTACCAAAGGTGCCAAAGTCATATCCACAAGGCAAGTATCTCTTAATAGGAGTTTACAAAATAAAGACTAGAACTCTGAAGAGCATTTAGTTATCAGATAAATTACATTTTATGAAGAAGAAACCTCACCTAGAAAAAAAAAAAAACTTTAAGGAAGTGTTATAGTTACGAAAGCAGTACTCATTTAATCGACATCATTTAAGATGTTGATTCCTACAGCACATCTTGTTGGAAGACACCTTTCATAAGGTTCAAGTAATGAAGGAGAGGGAAACCAACTACCCATTGTACTGAAAAGAGCAGTCAAAGCAGCTCCTCTTCCTTAGCAACTCTAAAAACTAGTTTTTGCTCAAGGAAAACACTACACAATGAAAAACTGAATACGCACTCAATGTGTTCCTTCAAAGCACCCATTCATGTCACACTTACATACATCTTCTGTTAAAAATATGGGTAGCGGCAATAACTTGCTTTAATGTAACATAGCTATGCCATTGATGCAGAAAAACTACTTGGTTGTCTTGTATCAAAAGCAAATACTAAGACATAGATTACAAAGCACATTTCTTTTGCTGGTTAGTCTCATGACATTTCCGGCAGATCGAAGCTGATGTTTTTGATACTTCATATTTACAAACTTCTCCAACAGAAGATTTTGTTATGTGTTACTCCAGAGCATTCTTTTTGCTTACAAAGCAATACTTTCCAAAAGTATTGCTGCCAAAATTTTTAGAATAAAGACCCAAGAACAAATGTGCACATACAGACTCCTATTCCATATTAACTGTAGCTAAAATTTGTCTTCCTAAGCATTAGGAATCCTTCAGCATATTAGAGCATTAAATCAGCTTCACTCCCATACAGGGGAAAACTTGCCTTAGCAAAATTAGAAGCAACTGTAGCAAACTAGAGGCTGCATTTGTACTCCTGTGGATGAGTTTAACTGCCTAATAAAACACATTTTCATCATATTATGGGCAAAATTGGAGATATGTGAAAAAAGCTACATGAAAGCTGGAAATCTGATGTGTTTGTTAAAGTAACAGCTTTGTAATGTTGATTTGACACATCAAACATAAACAAGAATCCATTTACTTGCAGGAGTTTGTTTTCTAAACAACCTCACTTGTTTCTATTGTTCAAGCCCTTTGAGGGGAAAAAAAAAAAAAAAAAGGGCGGGGAAGAAAAAAAAAATAAATCACAGGACCCCCTGTTTCCTGGATAAGCCCCATCTTTTTTGCTTACAGAGCTTTATCTAGAGCTCAAAGCCTTGTCCTAAATACAATCCTCAGGTCATTGGTCATTTGCTAGCCTCAGTACCACCTCTAGATTGGTATCTTCTCTTTGATATATCAACACAGGGCACTGGCACTCCAGATCTTTTCTAGGCAGAAAGAACTAGCAGGAGGCCAGGCACTCAGCACTGATGTTTTGAACTTCACTGGACTGTTTGTATCTCACAAAACATTTGTATGACAGATCTTTCACCACGAAGTGAAAGGATATGAGTAGGAGAAAAAAAAGGTTGTTCTGGTTTTAGGGGAGGGACTGAAAGCATTACCAAAAAAAAAAAAAAAAAAAAAAAAAAAAAAAAAAGAGGCAGATTGTAGTTCTTGGTTATTTAGGGATTACAAATAATAAGTATTTTAAATATTCAGACCACAAAGCATGCAATAGCTTCAATAAATACAATCATCTTTCATAAAAGCTTTATCTGCTAACAGAACAAGCCTACAGGGTCTAGGTTGGGCATTTCAACTATTTACATCTCTTCTTCCTGCTGGTACATGTACTGCACACACAGGGTTTTTTTTATTTCTTTTCTTTTTAAAATGGACCTTTGTTTCTTATCCTCATCTTTTAATTTGCTTAAGTACTTCATCCCTTGTTTGGGTTATATTAGCAGTTAGCAAGACATCCTAGCTCCTCCTTTTATACTTTAAAAATTATTGTTACACCATTTGTTTCTCACCAGTCTGCTGATTACCAAAAGATTTTTTTCAAATCAAAGCTTGTAACGACTTTACTGTTTTCTCTTCCATAGTTAATACATTACTTCTTAATAATAAGCTATCTTGAGCTAGTTTTAATTTTGCTTTACCTGTAACAGCCTGTTCCATACATGCAAGGTGTCCTCTTATGCTTGATCTGTTTGGAGCTTTCTGAAGCATCTGCACTTCTGGTTGAATCAGAAATCTCAGTCTTGTAATCCAGATTTGCATCAGGCTCAAGAATCCCTTCCTGGGCACCAAAATATTGGGAAGTCCTGCCCCAGTGAGCTTGTTGGCTTGTAGAACCAGTAATCTGCTCTTTGTTTTCTGTTTCCTCAATTACATTTCTTTTACTGGAGACCTGACCTATTCTTTTAGAACATTTACTGTGCAGCTGCCTATCATTTTTTTCCAGAGAACTTCCAGTGTTTTTTATTCCAGTCTTGCCATTTCCTTCCATGTTTCTCATGGTACTCTCAAGGGGAAATCCAGATGTATTCTGTGGAACAAGGTTACATTTTGAAGGACCTGAAAATTTACACTCTTCAGAATTAAAAGCTTTAAGGTCAAACTCTGCCTCATCTCATCATTCCGGTTTTCAAAATCAGAGAATCGTAGAACAACAGCCAGGCTGTAAGTGACCTCAAAAGATCACGTGGTCCACCCTTTAAAACCTTCTACTCCACTTTCCAAACTGAAGTTAGCTGCAAAATACAGATGCTGAATAAAAGACTCGGGTTAAGAACACACAGACACACCAGTTAAAGAAAAACTTATCCTAGAGCTCCTATCCTCAGCTTCAGTTCGCTCACAACACAGACAGGCTCCTCTCTCAGAACTTCAGTTTGTGAATAGTCCAAGGACTTTAGCTTAAATTAACTTTTAATTGAAAGTACTGCTCCTGAAAAATGAATGGGGGTTATACATGTGAAGATACAGTAGACGTAGAAGAACAGAAGAACATACATTCCTATGCAAGAATCAATTTTAATCCTTTAAGTACCAAGGTATATGAGATCTATATACTTATCTATGTATGGGAGATACATGGGAATTCATTATATACACCTGGAGCTTAATCCCACCCCAATACATCTTAAGTGCTTCAGCTCAGGACTCTAAATCATAAAACAGCTTTGTCTCTAGATACCATCAGGCAACGATTTCACTTCTGACAAACACTGTATTTTAAATTTTTGAACATATGCACACTTAAAATAAGAGATGTGTGCTTTAGAAAAAGAATGAGATACATAACCAAGACAGGAACTTGTCCCAACAACCACGACGTTACCTGGAAGCATACCTGAAGGCTGAACTACTTTTGATACACTACAGAACCATTCAAAGGTCTCTGCTGTCTACCATTTATTATCTAGGTTCCCCTCCAGTAAGTTTATACTTAGTTTACAAGGATGTGTTTGGCAGAGCTGATGGTTTCCTATTTGATTTTGTTCCTTTTGATGCAAGTCTTACAAAACGTTAACCAAAACCAGAAACAATTACATCTGAGCAGCAACTTGATTAAGAAAGGACAAAGTCAGCATTAGCATCAAATCATCCTGACAGCAGCATATTTAGTAAGTCAGCTTGGAGACAAAGATGACTCTCTTATTGAGACTCCCAAAATCAGGCTCAGCAAACAACTGCATCTTAAGAAATTAGTTCTCCTTTTACAAAAGAAGAACTAAATTAATCTAATTTCCCACTCCCACTTGTGCCTTCTCTACTACATAGTTCAATCCATTGCCTATATTGTATATAATGAGACTAAACACTTTCATGTTTGTTATGACTAGTTAAAAATCAGGTTGCAATCAAACAAAACCAGAGACAACATCTCATTGACACTGGTTACAACGAGTATGTGACCTCACTGCCATCTGGCGGCTGCTGGCGCTTAGAAGAATTAAGATTCTTTTCACTTCCTACCCTACAGCAGATTTTCCTCAATCGCCTTAAATATGACAGCAGGAGCATAGTTTTGGTTTTGATACCAAAATTCCAATGTTTTAGAACTCTCTATAATTATTACTTTTGCTTGCACTAACCCATCATTTTGTCTGCAAAGTTCTGAAGGCAATTTCTTGCACTGTGCTTGAGATAAACATGATTTAAGAAATTATTAGGAGAAAGTAAGTAAGGCTTCATACCTAAAAATTACAAAATGAAATAATTCATTACGTAGTCACTCACCTTAGAATTTGACATCAAGAAAACAGCACTGCAGCTGCTATTAATGTACCTAGCCAATGAAGCTCACCACTCTCAGATTAAAAGATAACACTATGTTATATCAAAACTACCCTGAATTAACCTTAAGATTTAATTAAAAAAGAAAACCAACCCCCAGTTGTTTTCAGTGTCAAAAACTGATGCAGCATACCAAATAATAGTATTTTAAGTATGTTATAAGATCCTATAACAGATCCAGGCAATTCTAATGCTAGAGATTAGAAACACCTCCCCAGGTTGTTCACTTCAAGAAAAAGTCAGTGAAAGCCCCGTTTTGCTCTCACCAGAATATGTTCCATCTTTGATAACGAACCTTCTCTTTTCATTATTAGCAGGGTGCTATCAGTAAGCATTTAACTACCTAGAAACGCAGCCGTACTTTAAAGAGGCACAGACACGTTGGCCAGCTGGACTGAAGTGTCTGTTCATCACTGCCATGGATAGTTTTGCATTTCAGTTTGCCTTTTTTTTTCTTTTCTTTTTTTGACTTGAATTTTGAGATAGTGGCATAAGCACACTCCATGATATCTTTCTTCAAAACATTGCAGTTGCTAAGCCACATACCATAATTTTCTGACCGTAGAACTTCACCAACTAGAATGGCACTAGTTTGGGCAAAGTCCGGTGTCGCATTACATCCGTGTCATACCATTACCTATCCCCAAAGGGTTCTCGGTAAAAGAAAGCACACACCAAGCCACTCTTAGGACTAGTACTTCGGCCTGTGTCTTCCAGCCTCTTGCTGTAAAGCTGGAAGTCTGGCATTTCTGGGGAACATTCAGGGCCTAAATCCCAGATCCCGAGAAGGAAGTGCAGAAAACCAAGGCTTCCAGGATGCTTGCTATAGAGCTGTCCGAGGGGCTGGCATTTCAAAACAACTCTTATACAACAGATCACAAGCAGAACACATAGTTACGTTGTAGACCCAATCTTCAACATGACATTGCCAACTACATTCTCATTTTTTTAAATACCATGGTTCAGCCCTGAGCCAAAAAATTACCTGAGATGAAGGGACAGGGATGGAAAGACAGCTCCTTTTCCCTTGATCTTGCTCTTCACCTTCAAAGTCCTCTATAGTTTCTTCAGAAGCTAATCTTTTTTTCTGCTGCACGTTTACTTCTGATTTGAACGATTCCATATTACTTTCTCCCCTTCTTTGGCCTTTTTTCATTCTACTACCTTAAAAGAAAGATAAAAGGGTACTTTTGGAATACAACTTTTCCAATGAAATCCTGACCACATTAGAGAACTAAAGCTACATTGAAGCAGAACAGTATATTCCCTGAATAAAAAAAAAAAAAAAGAACCGAAAGAAAATCAACGTTCATAGGACTGATGACAAAGGAGATAACAGAAGTCAGTCTCTGCCAGCTGCCAGGCACAGAACATGGAAAGAGTAGTAACAAATTAATACTTTCTACCACCACCATTACAATTTAAGAAAATTGTATCAAAGCACATAAATATATATTGGTATGCAAACGTACCACACTGCAAACCTACCTCCTCTCATTACAGGCTCAAAAATCCTCTGAACCAGGAGATCTCTTTCCAGCATCCAAGATGGAAGCACTCTCTTTCTTTGAACAGATTTTGACTGTTCGCTTTCATTATCATCAGAAAGAGGAACCTGAAACAATATTTACTGATTAGTACCTTTTTCCAGTTACAAAGGAGGGGGGAAAAAACTAGATCACAAGTTTATAAACAGTTATGTCCTTCAAACACAGCCTGGATAACTACCTACTTTTTGGATGGTGTCCATTGACTGATTTATTATTTTTTTTTAACATTTCCTACTCACTCAGAAAAACAGTATGTATAGAAACCTTCATGTAGTAAAAAACCCAACCTCCTAAAAACCCAACCTCCTTAGACCTTTGGAATAAACATCTAAAATGCTACAGACTGAAAGTTTCATAGAAGAGCTATATCAGCATCTTGCTGTAGAGTTTCAATGCATAGAAGTAAGAGAAAGAGAAGGTTTAAGAAACAAATGCCTATTTGTCAAAAAAAAACCAAACATAAAAGTCTTGCTAACATTCTCTCAATTCCTTTCTCCAGAAAGGAACCACACTGTAAACAAATTAAATACACCAAAGTCATGTTCAGTACCTACTTATGTACTGAAAGCAACACTATCAGTTTGAATCTCTACCTACTAAAAGGTATGTATCCATCCCAGAAATCTCAGCTACCATAAAGGCTGACGCTTCCTTTGTTGTACATAGCTATCTACTGTACTATGACATTGACCAATGCGTCTCTTTTAGCACTATATTGCTGGATACACAACAGAAGACCTAAGAAAAATCCTGCTGGCTCCATACACACACCCAGACTGTCTGGAAGCCGTTTTCACTCAGCAACATTTAAAAAAAGCAAAAGATTTTTGCTTGGAAGACTCTGTTTTGCTGGACAAGATGCTGGCTGCCAGGGAAAAACAGGAGAGTTATTTATCTGTGGGTTTGGATGGATTTTGACAACACACTCATACAATCACAACTGTATGATTCAAATGAAATGGGCTGCTAGTAAACTATAAACAGATATTACTTATAGCAAACACAAGGCATCTACAGTCCAACCACATGCTCTCCAGATATAAATTTGAGAGGCTTTTAGGCTGGTTGGGAGAACTGTCATTCATTCCCCTTGGCCTTCACAGGTACTTACAGCATGGTTACTGATACCGACCAGGGACCAGAAATGGACTGGGTTCTGTAGTACTCAACTCAGCTATTGTATCATTAGTTTAAAATATTCCTGTAGCAATAGCAATTTTTGTATATTCCAGAGAATCCACTACTGCAGCATAATTATCATAAACATAAATACACAGCAAAAATATATTTATATACTTGTAAAGCATACAATCCTAAATCAATAAAACAATTGCTATTTTGAGCATACAACTGTCAGAGCTTACTTCTCAGAGGCGAGAAAAAAAAAAGGTTTAGAAAACACAACACCTTTACTTCATTGCCAACATATGCTTACAAATATTAAACTTAACTTCAAAATTAAGCACCCACCAAATGTCTGGAAGTAACATCATCTTTTCTCATTTTCGCAGCTGCCTGTATCTCACAGTTGGAACAAGCTGGTTCTATTAACGATGGACTACAAGACAAGACATTTCAACAGGATGAACAGTTGGTGCTTCTTCTGCATCAGTCTCCTGACTTTTTTTTTTCTGAGAAAGCAAATTAACTTTTAGCTAGGCAAACTCATTATGAACATAAACATGTACTTTTCATGTAAACACAGAACGTGGTCTGAATGTTTGCCATAAATACACTTCTAAATTGAAAGTAACATACTCTTATGTCAACTTACTTGCCCTCTTTTCCACCTTCCACTGAACGTATTTTGAACCAAAGATTTTCCAATCGCTGCAGACCCCGACTGTATGATGTTTTGGTTTTTAAGTACATAATTTGTACTAGTCACTGCCGTGGCAAAACTGTGAGAAAGCTGAAACTACAGCTTAGAATTTGCTTTACCGTAAATCAGCGCAACTTCCCAAAACGTGATTCTGTACCGACAGTTAGGTAACAGCATGAAGGTACAGTTTTCAGCATGAGATGCCCAACGCAGCCAGCACTTCTTGGCCAGCTCTCACCAAAGGCCACAAGCCCACAGCTCAGAGGTGCCACCACGTCCTCAGGCGCTGGTTTCCAACCCCGCAGCTCCAAGCCGCCGCGTCTGAACTGCATTCCAGTGGGGAAAGCGCACCCAAACTGCGATTCTTTTTCCTCCACCGCTTTGCCCTTCCGCTACCCAACCCCCTACAATTGGGAGGGAAATTCGGATTAGCGCTGCCCTCGCTGCACAGCACCGTCGGGGAGCCACTGCCGCCCCCTCCACATCATCTCGGGGAAGGAACAAGCCAACCACTCCACTGCCTGGTGAAGAGAAACACCAAAGGCCAAGCTCTGTCCCCCGTCCCCGTCCCCTCAGCCCCTTCCCCAGAGACCCGCACCGGGAGCGGCGAGCGGCCCACAGCGCCGCCGGGGCCGGGGCTACGGCCCCCACCCTTCCCCTCAGGAGAGACTAGGCCGCAGCCGGGTCCCCGCGTTCCACTTCTTCTGAGGGACGGTGTTGGCCTTTACCTCAGGGAGAGCCGCCGCCGCCGCCGGGGCCTACGGGCGCTGGATGATGACGTCGCGCCTCTACGAGACCGAGGGCTGCGGGCGCCGGCTGATTACGTAATACCGTTACATCACTCGCCGCTGCCGGTGCGAAAAGCCTAAAGATTCGCCTTAATAAACCAGCGCCGCCGCCGCAAGATGCCGGCCGGCGGAGAAGCGGCCCGGGGGGCGGCTGGCCCTCCGTGAGGAGGAGTGTGTGGGGGGAGCGCCCGCCCGCCTCGAGGCCGCGGGGATGGAGGAGGCCGCGCTCCTCCCTGCGGGGCGGGAGAAGGGGGGACGAGGAGGAGGAGACCCGTCGGACTTCGTGGCGGTCCTCCCTCCGGAGGTCAGCTGTCGGATTTTCAGCGGCCTGGACGTTGAGAGCTTGTGTCACGCGGCCGTGACGTGCAAGGGCTGGCACCGCGTCATCGAGGGCAGCGAGCGCTTATGGCGGCACCACTGCTTGAGCGTGAGAGCCGTCTGCCAGCGGGAGATCGACTGCGACCGAGGGAACGGGTATTCCTGGAAGGTAACATTGACGGCAGTGACCTAATAACGCGCCGAGGCTTCTGGGATCGGTGTTGGAAAGACATTTCGTCAGCACACGTCACCTCTCCCTGGCGAGCGGTGGTCCCGGCGTGGCATGGCAGCGCCCCCCAACAGCCGGACGTCTGCTCAAACGCACGGAGAGGCGACGGCAAGGCTGTCCCGTTCCCCACCCGGGACCACATCTGGCTGACGTGGCACGTCCCGCTTAGTCCCGGCGCTGCTCCTCGTCATCACGAAGTCTGCGTTAGGTTAGGTCACTATGAGTCACAGTTCATCCTCTGCCTCAGTACGCCTCAAGCGACTTGTGTCCAGGAAGGGGTAGAAAAAAGAGGAAACAAGCAGGAGCATTTTAGCTGGTGTGTTTGAGAGCAGGGGTATAGTGCAGCAGTGACGAGAAGCAGCAGAAAAAAAAAAAAAAAAACCAAAAAAAAAACAATTCTGGACTCTGACATTTCAGTAGAGTTGTTTCAGTATGAGGCAAAACCCTGAGCAGGTAGCGGTTGCCCTTCGAGTGTACAGATCATACTACTCGTGCACAGGAGTTTCCAGAGCTCCCTGCACTGCTTCTCTATTTTATCTGTATTTTGGAGAGGGGATCTGAAGTAGGAGCAAACGCACACCAAGTCAGGATTTTCTTGCACTAAAAGGTTGGCTGAAGAGAAGGATCCAGCCAGCCTGCAGTAAGAGCCCAAACAAGAGTTAAAGGTCACAAAATAACCCCAAGAGGAAGAGGAAGAGAAAGTGAAAGGCACCTCTTTTAAGGAGTAAGGAGGAAGATGAATTCCTGGTTTAGGGTTTTCATTGTGACCCTCAAAGAATTGAGGCAAGAAGCAATTCTCCACACAGCTTAGAACAGAAAAATTAGAAGTAGACCAAGGTTTGCCTCTTGGCAGCTGTGCACCTTCCTGGGCTAAGTGTCTAGTGCCTTTTCTAGCATTACTCTTCCAATGCAAAACTTATTTGTATTGAATGCAACTTAGTTCATTTCCAAGAGCTGAGCTGTCTGTTTTTCCACCAGATCACGTTACTGAGAAACTACTGGAAAAGCAAAGTGAAGCAAGAATGGCTGAGCGGGAAATACAGCAACATTCCTTCACAAAACAGCTTGCCAGAGAAAAGCATGTATCCAATGGACGTCGACACGTGGGGAGAAATCCTGGAAGCAGAACTTGAGAGATGAGAAACCAGTGCTGGTTCTTGCAGCTCAAGAACCTTCCATCAACAACTCACAAGACTGCCAAACTGTAAATATTTTGCCATTCAGAATCAGTTGTGTTTGCAAACATACGATGAAAGATTCTCAAAAAAGTCTTTTTTTTAATTTGCACTTTATCTGATTAATTTTCTGTAAAATTCTAAATAAGACTAAATATTCAGTTGTATATTTGTAAATTTAATGTTCTGCTGCATTGTCAAAAAGATGTTGATTGTACTTGCAATTTGCACTTGTTATTTTGGAAGACATTACTTTTAAGGAAAAAAAAAAAAAAAAAGTGTGTTTGACTTGAAGTGTGTCATATCAGCAGCACAACGTGACAGCCCACAAAGGAACGCTGGGGAAAGGGACAAATCCAGACATGGGGAAGAAAAGAAGAGGACGAGGAGGCAGCCACCTCAGGATTGGCTGAACATCCCCACTGCCCATCTCAAGGGAGAGGTCCTCACCAGGATCTTCTCTGAAGCTGCACCCACAGAGGTGTTAGCACTCGGCAGCGCTGCATTCCCGCTGCCTGGCTGTGGGATTTCTGGATTAGGACTCAAAGATCCAGGCACCAGGCAGGGCCGAAGCAGCCTCTCTGTCGTTAGTGATGCGTTTTAGTCATTTGCATGACGAGGAGTAGAGCAAAATTTACTACTTTAAACAAAATAACTGATAACCACACAAGAAAATGCAACTTCATTTATTTTTGTACTGAAGTTAAAATACAGCCAGAAACTTAGTTTTTTCCTACACAGTGATCTCCCATCACACAGACCCTGCTTTACCAGCACCGATTTTTGGCGCTGACTTTACAAACTGCTGCTAGTCAAAGGGGAGATGTCCATCACATTACTCAACATAAAAGTGGATACAAAATCACTTTATTACAATTCTGTTTCAATATCACCTTTCCTTACCTACTCTGCACTAAAGAGTAAAAGTGGGAAAACACTGGGAAGGTCTCAATTGCTTGAGGTATTCCTACAAAATTCAGTCACCCATTTTCTATTGGAAGACTTCTGCCATGCTTATGAAACTTAGTTAATACGAAGTGATTTCAAATTAACTACTGCAGACTTTGGCAGAGGACCTTCTGGTAACATAAGGACAGAAGTTACCTGTCATGAGGTTCAATGGGGCACGATCAGGCTCCTGTTACGTGGGGAGTTTACTTAAATGAGGTCCAGCCCTTTAACTGCGGGGGGGGGCAGTAACACCAGATGGAGCAGTAGAGCAGCTTTGCTCTGAAAATACACACCATGATCCTCTGGGCTGAGATCCAGTGGTGATTTTTGTTCGATGGTGCTGGGGGTTAAACAATCCATTAGTTTAAACTTGCTTCCAACTTACGCATTTTTATTTTCTCACAATTATTTAACCACTGTGAAAATATCTAGTATTTTTTACTCCCCTTTATTGCAAGTGTCTGGGCTCCCAGACTGTTGGTTGTAGGTCCCCGTATCTACAGGCCAAGGAAGAAGCAATATCCAGGTGAAACTGGTAGTTCTAAAATGCGTCCAAGAACAGTATGATCCCTTTTCTAGTTTGGAGCATTCAACAGGTTCCATTAAAACTGATTCACTTCCCTCAGCCTCATACACTTTCCCCATTAGAACAGGTTTTCGGGTTATAAGCACCAGTACCTTTTCTAAATCATGAATAGCGTATCTAATTAGGACAGCTTTCTCATCAATAACGTTGCCTGACATAATGTAATGACTGGATAATGTTTCTTATACATCTTTTGCAATTTATTCCTTATAGGTAAGCGTTACTACCGGGATCAGGACTCTTGCAACAGGTTTTATAAAGATGTATAACATCTCCCTTTTCTGCCAAAAGAAGCGACGCTGTTCTTGTGGGACGACTACTACATTAGCCAGAATGGACGCAGTACCCAAAATTCACTGAAGTTTCTGCTCTCACCCGGCTGCCAAACACGGCTGAAGCATAACTCAGAGTAAAGAGCATTGCTAAGTATAGTGGGTGTAGCACAAAGCTCAATGAATTGCAAACACTGCTTCCTTTATTAAGAGCTATTCTGCTCTAAGATTATATCTAGTTATCTCAAATTAAAAAAAAAAAAACAACCACAAAAAAAATCCAAAACAAACCACACCCAAGCACAAGTTTTTCCACTGAAGGTGCTGCCTCACTCTGCTCACAATATCTTTTACCCTGACTTTAAGAGCACTAGAAGTCAAAAAAGTGCATACAAATTAATAACAAAGAAAATAATACTAGCAGTACACATTCTCATCAACTCGGGAGTGCCCAATTTATTAATCGTAAGACAGGAAAAGTGCACAATAATGGATCTAGTCCCTCACCCTTCTCCTCACCCAGCCTCCTCCTGTTACCTCCAGTCTCTGTAACTCCGATATTTATCCCATCTTTCTGATCTTTTCCTGCCCCTCAGCTGTCAGTTCTCATATATTTCTCTCTGGATACCATTTTTAACTAGAACGATTATTCTGGTATGAATCCTGACACAGAGTTGTTTCACTGTGCACTTAGCTGTAGCTTTTCCCCACTCTCGTAAGAGCGTAAGCATCGCCAGTATCTGTCACGCTTCTACCTCTGTCCAGGTGAGGTGGCTGTGCCTCTTTAAACACACCAGGAGTTAAACAAACACTCAGCTGTGCCATTAGACAAGGCCTGGATCTTTAAACCTGGAGTAGCGATGCTCTAAGTTTCTCATTAATATCTTGACTATAAGAGAAAAAACAAGTACTTAAGTACTAGTTCTCATGAAAACAAAGCTTGCTTCCCCTCCCCACTCTGAGCCCTCCTTTAAGGGTTTTAATTCCCCCTGGAGATTTTATTACATCAATTCTGGTCTTCTGTTCCCCCAACTCTCTGCCCCTGCACCACCTACTCAGCCTCTCAGCTGCGCTGCAGGCTGCATGTGCTCTCTTCCCTTTAAAGAAGCGTCTGTCGCTCCAAACAGTGCCACGTCCTACACCAGCTGGTTTGGGCTCATCTCTTTCCCCTCCTACCTGCAAGCAAAAACC
Organism: Vanellus vanellus; assembly: GCF_965231255.1. Taxonomy (NCBI): domain Eukaryota; kingdom Metazoa; phylum Chordata; class Aves; order Charadriiformes; family Charadriidae; genus Vanellus; species Vanellus vanellus. The sequence continues at coordinate 10,512,445 of NC_138907.1, forward strand.
ACTGAAACGCCGGCAACAGGAAGACCGTACTGTTGCCTAAAACAGCACTAATGAGTAGGTATCCTTCCCCAGAGAGCATCCTCAGCAGCTAAGTCCACGTAAAACCCATCTACCACCCCAGGATAGGTGCCAGCTATCCTCACACCTAGGTGGCTGGCAAAACCCTTTTTCTGCTTCAGTGCCCAGCTCTCTTACCGGTAAGTTTTTGAGGAAGTGGAAAGTCCTAGTTTAGCAAACCCCACCAACCTACCCGCTGCGTTCACACGCCACTTCTACCCTCCTACTCGGAAGGTGTTAGCTGCAGAAAGGTTCCCGAGGCGCCCACAGCCCAGGCACCCCATTAGCCACACAGCCTTCCTGCCTTCCACCTTCCCACCCACCCAGCTCGCCTAAGGCAGAGGCCTTTTCAGAGGAGCTTGTGCTGTGCAGAGCAAATAGCACGTCCTTCACCCATGTGCCCCAACTATGCAACATGGGCTCAAACCAGCCAGGCTTCTGAGATGAGGAAAAAAAAGTATCCCTGCTGCACAAAACATCCCGAGCTGCTGTACGCAGCTGGACATCAAAATGCCCGACACTGAAGCTCAACCTGAGTTCCTCCGAGGTCAGTGTTTTATTTCTTCTTTTCCAAAACCATCTGCGGTGTTAGAACCTTCCTTGTGGCTACTCAGTATTGTGGCGCTCCATTTCTAAAGGGAGGAGCTGACAGGGTGGTTTGGTTTCATCACAGTGCAGGATGTGGCTTCCGCCCATTGCCGTTATGAGCCAGGCTAAATGAAAAAGAAAGCACGAGGTGTTTAATCACCAGAGACTTTTCTTCATTAGACCACTCAAAGTGATTTTTTTTTTTCAAGAGAAATACTTCTCTGGTAGGCAGGCACTACCGGTTCATGTCTGGAAGGTCCCAAGTGACAGAGTTATTCCAACTGAAGACAGAACAGTTGGGCTCAGGATTGGGATCAGCTACTTCAGCCCACCAGATCTGACAGAAGGGTAGTGACGGCATACAGATGGGAGGATTTGAGGGGTGGTGGTGGAGTTTTCTCACCCAATGAACTTGAGTAGAGGCATATCAGATTCCCAAGAGCATCCTGACACTTTGCAGTTGTTTTTCAGTACATTGCTTGTTCAGAAAAGTCTGTCCTCAAAACCATGGAAGAAATCACTTGCTGCATTTAACACTGTGAGTCAGAGCACAACACTGCTAAGAATTGGGGGTTGCTGGTGTGCTTCATTGGTTTTTGTTTTTCACGCCTCATTGCTAAGGGCTAGACCCACTTCTACTATTCTGGTAAGCCAAAAAAGCCCAAGCTATAACCATGGGTAGAAGAAGGAGAAGGAGAAGGGTGATGGACAGCAAACTGAGAGGTCCCAGGGGACCTACCAAGACGAAACCCAAGAGGACAATTTTGTCTACCATCACAGTTACTTCTGCAGCCCCCTCTAACTCCTCAGAATTGTTCTGTCCAACTCTGCCACCCATGTCCAGCAACTGTGGATTTACAGAGCAAGGAGGGAAAAAACAGCCTGCGAGAGCATGCAAATCAGGTACAATGTTAGATTTTTGATTCACATTTAAAAATATTGTTATAACAGCACATGCACGGTCCTTAGAAATCTTAACAGGCAAAGGAGCTGCTGCTTGCCAATATGGGGGTGTCAACTGCACAGCCTGTTCTGTTGCTGAGGTGCCAGACACCAGAAGCTCCATGCAAAGGCTTCTCCAGATGCCACGGGACATCGTTACCCATGAGATAACATATTAGCTGTACACTAAATATGGCTTTTAAACATCTCAGGGATCTTAGAACACCAGTTACAAAAGACCACAAGATACTATCAGCTACCTATTGGACGATTCAACATGAAGGCTGAATTCAAGGTATAGGTTGAGCAAGTTAGGAACAGAGGCAAAACTTCAAACAAACAAACCGGCCACCTTAAGCCTTTAATCCTAACAGGAGAAAGAAGAAGCGTTGAGAAAGGCAGAATATTTTTTGCAGCAGCAGTATCTTATAGCTAATAAATGAAGTATGACAATACCCCATAAGAACTTTTTTCATCTGTTCAATCGAGGGAGTATTTTTGAATGGCTTCTACTATTTTTCCATCACAACACTAAAGAACAAGAGAACTGTACAAGTTTAGCTAGGAAATCCTAACACCTAGGTTTCGCTAGATACAGCATATAGCCCTTTGACAGTATCGCCGCAGAAACGCGCCTCAAGTTTCATCTAGTGTGGCTAACCAAACTAATCAGCTTTTCTATAGCACGTTTATTCTGGAATATCACTAGTCTGTAGACAATTTTATCACTAAATTATACTGCTCTAACGTGCAACTCTTATCACCACATGTACTTAGAGATAATACTGCCAGGGGCTCTGCAAATGCTTGAATAGGGAGACTATAATGGCACTTGATACCCATGAAGTAACCAAGCACCTATACACAGCGTATAAGGAGATAGTGGAAAGTTTTGCTGTTCTGGAGAAGTGACTAAAGACCACGTGGTATGTTGTAGCACATCTAAAATGCCACTAGGCATTTACGTTTATGTGTCTGAGTTCCACCCTATGGTGCCTAAAAAGCAGAGCCACAAGCTCTCTCCATAGATTAGGAAGTTTAGGTCAAAACAGTTTTAAGAAGGAGGAGGTGAGGCGGGGTGAAGAGGAGAAAGGGGAAATCGAAGATGTAACCTGGGAAAAAAAGCCTTCCTTTAAGTAAAAATATTAAGTTTTAAAAAAAACCCACCCAGCCTTATTTTACCACTTAGGTACCAGAAATGATGAACTATTTCCTTTTATTAATCAGAAAAACGCATAGGAGCGTTGAAAATCTGACATAAACGACTCTTCCTATTATTCAAAAATATCTCACACACGTGTGTTGATTTTGTTACTGTACTTTCACCATCACACACAAGGGAATCACACAGCAACTTAAGCCTTCAAAAGCAGGACACCTACACACACACAGCAGAAGCACTGAAGGACAAAAGAGTTTCTTGTTTTTCTTTTGATATACTTTCGTGCTTTTCAGACTTTTCCTTATCATGTGGAAGCAGGTACATTAAAAGACTGATTACACATTGATTTATTTAACTGATATTCTATCAGCCTGCAATATGTTGTTCTTGTGTATTTGATAAAGGGGCTAATGGCAATACTCTAAGAAGAAAGTTCTCAATGTCCTTCTAATATCTGGGTTTGAGAAGGGGGGAAGATTGGGGTGTCTAGTTTGGATTTTTTAGGTTGTTTCTTTTTTAAAATTAAACTAGCCGATCCCTGGTTGTTCCTCCTCTCCCTTGATCACTCTGGTCTTGATCACTCTGGTTTATTGATATTCAAGATTTTGCTGAAAGACACACTGAAGGCAAGTTTTAAAAAAATACTAACATAATTTCCCACCCTTTCAACAGCTAGAAGCAAAAATCCATCAGTTTCATCAGCATGTGCCTTTGATTCCTTTCCTCGCTCATTCTCATTCATTTTTTATTGGGATGGAGAAAGACAGGGAAACACATTGCCACCTCAAAAAAAGGCAGAGTGGATGCAGGGAAGGTAAACAGTTTTCCTATACCCTGTTACACTTTAAATGGAAGTCCAATGAGGCATGAAAAGCAGCATTTTCCTCAGCTTTCATACGCAGTTTTACTCTCCCTTCAACCAAACCGAAAGGTAAAAAAAAATAAATACTCATTTTGAAGCCAAAAGAGAAGCTCTATTTCAACAAGTCTCATGAGTAACAACAAAAGAAGAACCTTGTTTTCAATCAGAGAATTTTCAAGGGTGTTTTTTGTTTGCTTGGCTTGCAGATCACCAATCTGCTATTATAAGAGGTGAAGCAGTTCCTAAAATACCTTCAAAACGTGATGAAGTAACCATATTCAAATTACTCTTCATGCAACAGATTCATACTTCAATTATATCATCATCCCACGCAACAAAAACAACTAACCCGTACAGATGGTGGCTCCCTGTCACATGCATTTTGCAGATCGAGCAGGACTACATCTCATTCGAATACTGAAGCTACTTCCACAGAGCTGGAAAAAGACACTCTCCTCTTTCAGGCTCCAATCCAGCAACTGCTGAAGCCCAGTGGGAGCATTGCAAAAGCTCCACACTGCTATGAGGTTCCCTTGAGCAGCTGACAGGCAAAAGTCATCTGGAAAGGCACCAGTGCTCCACCTGTCAGGACGCTGATCCTGCCTCCACCCTCTGCTTTTTAAGTTGTTTTTGTGCTCCTCAGTATCACACAAGTAACACAGAAAGATATGAGATAGATACTCACGATAGGAACCACGCTGCTGGGTAGCAGAGGAAAGGTTATAAAGTAAGAGAAACACTCTACTCACTGTCAACAGTGGTCACAAGAAGCAGGACCGAGATTTCCATCCTGTGTCCTGATGTTAAAGGGCAAACAAGAACTGCTCAGCTTACAGGCTAAATAACATAGCTATGCAATCACTTAATTGCATAATCTGGAAGCAATCCTTCAAACTAGAGGCTGTGCAAACAGCCTTACATTTTATTTTATCCTCGCTTTCAAAAAGAACCTCTTGCATGTTGTGGCATATTATTAATGTGTAAAAGCATATATATTCCACTTTTATTTATGTTAGGAGAAACTTAGCATAATATATTTACTTAAAAATTATTCAAGTAAGTAGGCTAAAGAACTTAGCACAGCACATGCAATTTTTCTAGGCTGCCAAAGCTATCAAACCCCAAAACTCCTCCAAAAGGTGGTTGGTGAGAAGACGAGAGCATATACCTCGCCCCCATTAGCCTGCTGGAAACCCAAATGGGAGAGAGAAATTTGAAGCCCAACTTCAAGTCTTCTGTTGTGCACAGAAGTTCATACTGAGCACAAACCTCGATATATTAACAAGACCACAGTTCACAAGTGAAAACGTGTACTTTTCAAAATAGGAACTAAAGGCACCCACAGAAATATCGACTACCAACAACCAGCAGAGGACTGTTATCTACTCATTTGCTTTTTAAAGTTCCTACTATAGACTCGTACAGTTTTAAATGTATAAACAGGAAAAAAAAACCCCAACCCAATGAAAAAAACAACCAAAAAAAAGCCCCCTCAAAAAGCCCCCACCCTACTAAAACATTTCTGGCCCCGCCAAAAAGGTTATCTAAGGGAAGTTTTCAGGATTCGTAGGTTTGGCACTACCCAAACCTGAACTTAGAACAAATGGAGACGCATTACAAACAATAAAAAGTGCTTACCCAGAGCCCTGTGAAGCAAGTTGTTTAAACTTAAAATACCTTCTAAATATTTGAAAACAAATTAGGGGGTAAAAAAAAGGAAATCATTGGTATTTAACATTTTTAATTAAGTGAAATCTAAGACAAAGACAGAAGCAGTATTACTGCATTGAAGAATTATTTGCAACAGTGCACTAACAAATGCAAATAAAACCTTTGTTTAAAAAGAGATTGTACAGTACATACTAGAGTATAGCTCAGAGCCCTTAACTAGTTTTTTTCTTTAACTTTGGTTAAAGATTCCTCAATAAAGTGTTCTATTACTAAAACCACACTTTCAGTAGACCTATAAGACTTTCTGTTAACTATTCTTTCAAATAAGAAGCAAAGACAGCACACTGCAAAGAACAGCACCAAAATAACTACATTTAGCAATGAAATAATACCAGCCTTACCCTTCAAAAGAAAGCTGCAGCATAGGGAAAGTAAACAGCTCTTGGAAAACACTGCTAGAAACACATTAAGACATAACTACCTCTATATGCTGTGTTTATTGGATTATAAGAAGAAGTAACACCTGTGGCTGAAAGCTTGTAGGGCTGTTGCAGTCCTCATGGATGTTATTTTTCCTGTGTATGGTTTGCTTTGCCCTGTACTTTTAAATCATGAAAAAAGGAGCTTCGTGTCTACATGGTTGGTTTTATGGGTGCATGGTTAATAAATGTTCCTGAAAACCTGACTGTAACAACCGCGCAATCAGCATTCCAGGGGAGGAGAAAACTGCTCAGTGTAAGATGTGGCAAGTCAAACACGAACATAAGATGATCTTTATAGGAGATTGTATCATACAAGTCTTACAGTAATTGTAAATTATACATACAGTCCTTACCCACAGTGGTTTATTTTGTTGTGCTTTAGTCTATAAAAAGGACTAATTCGTTTTATAAGTAAAAAAGGAACTGATGTTGATGTAGTAATTGCTGAGTGCGTAGAAGATGTGTGATTTAAATAGTTAGAGGGCAAAAACAGATGGAGGAAGCATGGCAAAAACAGATGGAGGAAGCATGGCACATGAAGGTCTGCTCTTCTGTTTTTCCTCTTTCAATTACTAGTTCCTTGTACCAGGCCTGCTCTCTCTTCTCTTGTGCAGGATACATGCCTCTTCCCTTCCGTGCCTTCTAAGTAAGCAGGCTGGCCTCTTAATTTATGATAGACTTGTAGTTGCTTTTTAATACTGAATTCCCTTGGACAAGATCTAATTAGTATCTCTAGAAATTGTAGCGACATAAAACTAACCTTTTTTTTCTCATATACAGTCATTTATTACAGTAGTCCTCGCCACCTTGTCTCAACCCCAGTAGCCCTCTCCTTTGCACCTTTCCTGATCAGTTAAAGGGTTGTGGCAGTTGTCATCATCTCATGCACAGTTCCCAAGGTCAGACCGCTGGTGGCATTCAAGGCACCTACTTTGATTTTCAAAAGCACTCCCATGAGTTAGGAAACCAAATGTCTTTGAAAACTAGCCCCATAATAACCCTGGTCTCCAATTCATCCCTTGTGAAGAGCTTATCGGAGAGAAAGGACTGTAAAATGTATTGTTTTTCTTGTCAGGCCTTGACTGAAAATGGACTAGAATGTAGAGACAATTATTGATGTCCAGAAATGCATGAGAACCTGACTAAAAGGAAGAACAGTTTCGAGTCACTCCCAGTACCAGTGTCAGCCAAATGAAAGCATTTATAGCAGGAAACGTAGGTAAGGTGGTATCTGACATACACTTCCAATCTTCCCGTTTCTGCCAAGAATCAGAGACACCTACAAACCCTTGTGATCTACCTTTAAAAAGAACTACCTATGAGTTTTGAGACCCTATTGATATAGTCTGGTACAAACATCGGAGCTTTTCCACAAATACACTGCATCACCTACCAGAAAACATACCGGTCGTAGGTGGGCAGCTGTACCCTTGACTAGGCGCAGGGAAAAATGACATGGTCAAAGACTGGTAAAACTTTTCTGTTTTATTAAAAATTGGCAGTTGCATCCCTCCTTGCTAAGCTTGGCAAGTTTCTGTTGTTTGGTTGTGTGGGTATCTTTTTTTTTAATTTTATTTTCCTGTGCCATAGGATATTTTTGGGTTAGTGAGCTCTGAAAGCAAAAATAAACAGCAACCACAAAGCAATTATCAAGAAAGCAGGCTGAGCAAGCAGGGTATCTCTTTGCCATGAGTCTTCCTTCCTCAGAATGACAGACCAGGCTTTGGCAATCCTGTCAGCATGCGTGAGGTACAGGAAACGCCTGCCAGAAGCTGATTTTCTCTGGATGTCTTAAATGGACGTGACGATGCAGTGTTTGCCAACCTGATGCCCCTGCAAGGCTGGATAAGCAACACGAAGGCAAAAGACTTTCAGGCTCATTAGCTCAGATACGGGTATAATTAAACAGAACTGAAGAGAAGTTTTAGTTCCAGTTTTCTTCTTAGACTGAAAAGATCTGAAGAAGAATTCCTAAAGATAAGGTGCCTTATTAGATCTACAAACAGAGTTTTAAAAGTTTTGAAGTTTACTTGGACTCAGCAACATCACTCTGCATCAGGAACAGTCTACATGCAGAATCTGACATTAACTTGACTTTCAACTCTGGCTTAAAGTCTCAGAAGATAGAGACATACAGTCAGACAAAAATATAAAGATTGATCAGGTAAACTGACCCTGTTGACTAATAATGTTTATTTCAGTTACAGCAAGCATAAGGTTTCTCTTATATTACTAAGGCATAGAACCAAGGGCTGAGTATGTTGCTGCTGGAGGTTAAAAAAGAAAAAAACTAAACAAAACCAATCAGTAGTTCAAATAAGTAACCCATGGATCCTTTCCCTTCTCCTGTAAGAATCTTAATTCATACACGTCAAATTAGCAGTACATGACACCCTAGCAACTGCTTTGGAGACCTAAATGAAAAGAAACAATGGTCCTAGAACAGATTCTGGTGGAGAAATTTAGCAAACTCAAAATGGGGTGATAAAGAAGTTGGACTGAGATTGCTTCCTGCTGGAAATACCGTGGGAAGAGACTTTTCCTCATATCACTGTCATTGAATTGTACTTGATTTCCGCATGGTGTTTCCATAGTTGTCTGCATTCTTCCCCTCCTTAATGCTGAAGAATTATAAAGGACTGAATTAGGTTTCAAAGTGAGTTGGTTTCTTTCCTTAAATCTATGGCATTACTTGTATAGGTGAACAAGAAGTAAAAAGATCTGGTAAAGAAGAAAGTGTAAAGCTTGTCTTGGGAAGACTTTGAAATATCTGAAGATACTGAAACACAACGCAGGCTGAATAGTACATGACTAGTTAAGTTCCTCCCTTACGGCGGGAACTTAACTCTGTCCCCTGTTAATGGTGAAATTCTCACTATCAGCTGTGGCAGCAGGGAAAGGTATAAGGTACCACCTTCCCAAGGTAGACTGATTATTCTAAGCAGCACACACTAATATGGCATGTTCTATGGTATAATTTAGTAAAATATCACCGTAACACAAGTGGAAAAATGTTAGTTTGCTAGTGCCCACTATAGAACTGAAATTTACTACCCACCCTCACCCCCAACCCACAAGCCTTAGGATGCCTTTCTGGATGATACTGCTTTCTCTCAGTGAAATGCTACAATTCCTGTTTTGTTTTGAGTAACTAATTTCAGTTGGCTGTCTTCTCCCTGGCAGATCATCTTCATTTTCCAGTCCTAGCAACTGCTTGAATTGCTTTGATCCACTCTGTACGCTCTGCGGATGAGGCTGCTTGCAAGTAATAGTGGATTTCATTTGCTGTGATGATTTCAAAGAGGATGTTGTCAACATCATACTTCTTGGCTACAGAGAAGAAACAAGGAAGTTAGCTATGAGAAAATAGTCTTGTATTTACTACGTTTCTTTACACACTGAAAGGGGATTTCCTTCCTTTCTACAGCTGTGCCTGATCAGGCCTTCACAAACAGACAGCAAGATGGGGTCCATGAGATAGGTCTCTCTCTTGGAGAAACAACCCATGAATTCTGCACATTTCACCTTCAAGAGTCTCTGGTTAATTGATCTCCAATCATGAAAGGATCTGCAATCCTGCAGACAGGTCAAATTCCCCAAACCCTCCTGTGCCTTGCCAGCTACAAAAACAAGATGTTTAAATTCATGTCACATCCAGAATCTCCAATTCTTTTCATATCTGCCAGCACAGCCTACACAGGTGCTGAGATGCCAACAGACTTTCTCAGTAGGTATGATACTCTGCCTCTCCCATGGAGAGGAGAATGCATGGAGTAAGTGTTTCTTGTTCCTTGCAGCACCACTTAAACATTGCTGTTCCCACAAATTCTAGTTCTGGGGGAGGGAACAGAATGTGAACAGTAATAATTTGTTGGCATAACCATTTCTAATGTAAAGCTTCCATCCCAAATTCATCAACTAAAAAGAGCAAACTCAGCTTACTTCGTCAAAGGCTGCTTATCCTAACATAGGGATGGTATCGTCCTTTTGACAAGTCTTCTCTAAACAACTGACAAAACACGTGATTCCCCATTGCTATCTTTAACACAGTATCCTTCTCCAGTAATGAAGACAACAATAGAGAGACTGGTTACTAGAACAATTACTGAATCATTGTTTTTGAGTAAAAACCACAGGTCATTTCAGGCAGATTGAAAGAATGTACCAAAAATTTATCACACAACTCATTCAATATAGTGCCTTACAGTCTGGCATATCTTCCACCGCAGTCACCACGGAGCCTCTCAAGTGAATTGCTCCTAGTGGTTCTTCTCCCTGGTGAGTACATGAAATCAAAATGAAATGCAACACTTCTGAAACTGTTTACATGTTAATATCTGACTAAAACTCCAGAATGGAAACAAAAACATTTGCTGACTTAGTATGTCCCCTGGGAAACCAGGGGATCCTCAGTCTGTGTGTGACATGGAGGGTGGGGGGTGTGGTATGGGGAAGACCTGCAAATAAATAGGAAATTTCTTTGGGGATTTGGAATTCAGGATCTGCAGTGTATTTAGCATGTCCTGAACAAAGGTACAAGAAGAATATAAGCCTTGTGCCAACTGTAACTTTTCTTCTGATGTCACAGTGAATAGAGATTAGTTAGAAAAAGAGTAGATCTTGGAAGTATTCTTACCAAGCAGCAAGAGCAGCTATACCCTTATTTACAACTTGCCCTCTTGTGCAGTTCGGGACTGTGACAGTCAAAGAATGGGTGAAGATGCATATTTGTTGGTGTAAGTTTCAAAGCAGCAGCCCCTATAAGCTGACACACATCAGCCCTTTGGAAGGGGATGCCAGGAGCGGGAAAGGCAAGCTGGGAATAGAGAGGTCAGAAACTCCTCAGTGTTGATTCTCCAGTGTGTTTAGGCTGCCTCTGCCGAGGGGGCAGGCACAGCATAAAGCCCCTGTAACCCCCAACAGCACTTCTCCTGCAGCAACGCAGGATGAAATAAACTCTGTGGGGTGAATATACCTAAATGACAGCTTTTGGGGAAAGGTTTTGCCCATGGTAATGCTCCTTCCTTTCTTAAGGCAGGGTTTGGCCCATTAGAATTACACAAGAAATGGAACACCATGTCTCAGCCTGACACAGAAAATACCTCAGTTATAAACTGCAAAATGACTGTATTGTGTTCATTTGCACTTATGACCTAGTTAATTTTAATCAAGCGAGAGCACACATTAATTCTAGTTAATCACAGATAAAGAGGTGAGAGCCCAGTTCAGCGTTACCTCTTCCCAGGTAACTTGCCACCCTGAGTTGGCAGCCCCAGAAACCATCTTTCACTCTGTTTTTCCAGAGGATGGTTAGGCTGTGTGAGCACAAACAGCCCCACTGTCCTGCTTGGTCTTCCCTCTCACACATTCCTATGCAAATACTCCATTCAGATATTTCTACAAGGCATTAGCTTTAAAACAAACAGGGAAATAAACCAAATGTCTCTTACTCCAGCAGGATCATAGTAGTGAAGATATGCAGGGTCGTCTCTTAAAACAAACTTTCTCACTTTCCAGTTCTTCCTCCGATGTCCCTAGGAAAATTCAAAACCACGAATGCCGTGAACTGCTTTGCCTGCAAGCGCTTACAGTCAGCTTACCCACACATGAGAGAACAGGCAAATAAAAAAGGGAAAAAGCTGAATATTTTGGACAGGAAATATTTACTGGAATAGGACTTGAACCTGGCCTTTCTGCATCCCACTGTTTTGCGCAACAGCTGGGCTATCACACTGGTTTCTCTTTCTATTTTTTGTACAATGCAGAACAGCTTCAACATGGGACATGCCCCTAAACACATCTCATAGACCAGTAGCTATGACATTCACATGAGGTCTGCGAGAACTGGGCTTAAATGCTTGCCAGAAAACATGGCTGCAGAATGTCTTGCAGGAAGGGACCTTGAACTATGTGCAACAATGAGCCAAATGAATTCTTGTCTTCCTGCAAAGACAACAACGGCTTATCTGGCTCAAACACCCTGGAGAGGGTTCGTGGCAGAGAAGATCAAGCAGAAATAACACCACCTCCCAATATGGACGTAGATGCCTCATTGCCTGTTTTCAAGACTGAAATGATGGGTGGGGAAAATCTAGGTCTGCTGAAAGTACTCTCAGCAGAAGCAGTGACACTTCCAAACAATGATCCACAACTCACTGAGGGTGACGAAATGCAGATTAACACTGCTGGAAGACTGTCATGAATCTCTTCCTCTCTGCATTTCAAAATATTAGTTTCTCAATTAGCTACGCTGTTTGCAAGGAAGCTCTTGCTAACTAGGAAGACTTGAAGGTGACAGGGTAAAAGCAAAGACGTGTATCTAATGTCTTCCATTGTTTTTGAGTCATCTGACTAAGCAAGAGAAATCAGGTGAGTACCACCAAAAAGTTCTTAGGCTCCCAAGGAATATTTTAACAGTGGAGGTTCAGACTTCATATTAAGAAACATTTCTTTACAGAGTGGGTGGTCAAACACCAAAACAGGCTTCCTAGAGAGTTGATCAATGGAAAGTAAGGATCTTACCATGATGTTCACCATATTGCTTAAAGTTTTGCTGGAAAGGAAGGTATACATATATATATCCCATCTTACAGATAGGGCAGGATCAAACATTAGTGACTGAAGAGACTCCTTTGCTCAGGTATGCTGAAAAAGCCTGTGAAAACTGGCAACTGAATCCAGTTTTGTGTCCAGAGGGACATTGGATTGGCATCCTTTTTATCTGAGTTCAGTTCTGCATTGTACCAATGACTTGTCACATCTCCTGCTTTAGCACTCTTTCCTAATTAAACCTCTAAACTGTCTTATTTCATAGTACGAGCAATAAACCTTGCAACGATGAGCAAAAGCCCTGCTGCCATGCTACAACAAGCATTCTTTGTGCAAAGGCAAGAGGGACAGAGATGAAATCTGTCAAGTGTGGAGATGGCATAGGCTAGTTTCTCCCTTCTCTAAAGCTTTTAGGTGTAAAAAAGTAATCTTGTATCCATGCAACATCAGCCCAGTGACAGGATGGAACACGGGCAGTACTGACCTGTTTCAGCAAACATCCTTGTTTGACTACTATGCCTCTGAATTCTTCTTTCAGGACCACATCATCATCACTAGAATTTCCCTCGCAGAAAAACCCACTGTCTGGCTGCATGACCACAAGAGAAAATTCAGAAGTTACACAGCTGCTGCATGTTTATGTACACATACAAATCTGGCTTCTCTTTGGCTTCCCCTCCACCCTGATTTTGCCACCCCAAAAATATCAACCCTTTTACTGGAAAAATCTCCCAGTGAAGTTGAGGAGCTCTCCAAGTCCCCATGGAAGCATTTCAGTGTGAGACCGGACTACACCAATGGGGTCCCAGGGCATCTGAAGAGAGCTGGAGCATCTGTGTATATGTCAGTGCCTCCATTCTCTGTGATTCTTAGTATCACATTTCCTTCATGATGGACAGGCTGCATCAATCCCAGACAGGTTTTTAAATGCACAGACAGCAGTTCATATGAAGGAACACCAGCACAGCAAATACACTCCAGGCTGGCCATCCCTGCACCCAACACACCCTTCCTCTTCCTCCATCCGTTACAACCATCTAGAATTTGGGAAGAAAAATGGTCCATCTAGGCTGTCTTCTCCAACCACAAAAAACGCCCCTAGTTTTTTTAATTTGCGAATTTCTACAGCTGTGATGGTGTGATGTGTGCACTGAGCACAGGCTGTCTCAGGATCCATGCATCACATCCATTCCACACCAGATACATTGTGATGCTGCTTACTGAAACCTTACACTGTTCAAATGATGTAAATGTAGGTAACCATTCGTATGGCTTAGAGTAAACTTCTGTGCTGCCTACTTGTATGATAGCAAGTCAGACATTGACCTGCTGTGACCTCCTCACACCACTTTGGTATTGAATCAAACTAGAAACAAGCTGAAAGCAAGCAGAGCAAGGAGAAGTGTCCCAGGTAGCCAGGAACTGTGATGGCCACAAGGCTGCCTTCACCAGCAGCATCTCTGCTTCCATTGCTGCACAGGTAAAGTCTCCCTACCAGAGACACATTTTAGGAAAACAAATGAAGTAATGAGAGATTCATTTTGCTGAAGTTGAGTGATTCTATGTGGTAAATATAAAGAGAATTGTAATATTTAAGCATTTTACTTGACAGAAGGCATACTTTTTTGTTAGCACAAGATCCTAAGCCAAACATCTTTAAAACAGCATTTGACTGTGATTGTGATATCACAAGTTCTTCAAATCAATCTAAAGGATATGAAGCAATAAACTGAAAAGGTTGGGTAAACTACCCAGGACAGGTGTTATTGGGGGACATCAAAAACTTTTGCTTCTCCACTCACAGGCAAGTTGTACCTGTGTGTGCACACACACGCTGAGTCAGATTTGATGGCTCTGCACAAAAATGGGTTTGTAGCTTGTGCCACTCTCAGAAGCCCCATGATAATGAATTACTCTCTTCCCTTCCACTGAATCATCAGGGGAACTAATGGCTAAATTCTGGTCACTGGTGAAATTACCAGAAACAAAGTCTAAGTTAAAAAGAACTCAGCTTGATCTCAGCACTCACTTCACACTTAGAAGGGTGCCAGAAACAAAAAAAAAAGTCCTGCTTACAAATATTACAATGAAACAGTTCATTCTAAACATCGCGTAGAGAAAGACAATTAACATGGATCTCTCCATTTCTGTACATTCTTTCCTCCGGGACTTAAAAAACCTGACAAGAAGGCTGAGAAAAGCAGAGCATCAGTAAGTTTGAGACAGTAAAAAAACCCAGAATACAACACTTACGAAGTAATAGAAGGCATCACTGAGATCTAAGAAGGGGGTGTCTGACAGTCCCTCGGCAGCAGCCTTGGATGTATCCCCTGCGGGCTGTAGGTAGCCTTCACTCAAGAGGGAAGAGGCAAGCATGAGACCTTCTTTGCGATTTCGGATGGAGTTGCTAGACACCAGCCAGTCAATCACACAGGTGCCTGGTTACAAAGGAACAAATAATATCAGCCACAACCTAAGACAGACACAAAGGAACCTAAAAATACACAGGCAACAAGCCTACTCCATCTATGCAGCAATATCCTAAAAGATGTTCTTAGTGACAATGCCGAGAGCTAATGTGGAAAGGTGTCAAGGTCATCCAGTGAAGTACAGCAGATCTGATTGATGGCAGGGGCCAGTACAACTCTTGAATGCTGTACTGAGGGAGAAGAAAGCTTGGAGGGGATGTAGGACTGAGCTGGGAAGCCTCAACAACACGGACTAGGGAAGTACAAAGGATAGACAAGCCTGAGAGGACAGTCTTCCAGGCTGTTATGTCACTGACACAGCGCTGTCGAAACAGGGTAACTTTCAACTCTAGCACCCACAGATTTGACTCGCAGCAGGACAGGAACGACAATGTGTCACAGTTTGTTGTTGAAAAATTCAGAAAGGAATAATTCTTCTAGAGTTAAGTGTTTCAGCAACTTTCTACAAAAATCTACTTCAATTGTTCTGGCACTGGTTAAATTTCTTCCTCCTCTCTTGCTTACCATGGCCATAAATGAACGCTTTTTCAAGCTTCATCCTTTGAGCACCTCCTGTGTTGGTCAAGAAAATATATGCCAGGTTTTCTTTTCAAACTTCTCTGTGCTCTACAGAGCTTAGAACTGTTTTATCTATCTTTAGCCTCTCGGCCCTGTGCTCCCTTTATTGTATGGAAAAGAGGAACAAAAGCTCCTTACCTGTAAAGCAGTGATTGAACACTTTTTTATCTTTTTCCAGCTTCAACTCCTTTATTCCCTTTTCAGGATCTTTCATTGAGAGATACAAAGCACTGTCAATAAAAAGAACCACAGAAACCGTTAGCAAATAAAAAGCTTTAGCCAGTTCATACAATAATATCATATAATCACAGAATGGTTAGAGTTGGAAGGGACCTTAAAGATCATTTAGTTCCAACCCTCCTGCCATAGGCAGGGACACCTTCCACTAGACCAGGTTGCTCAAAGCCCCATTCAACCTGGCCTTGAACACCTCCAGGGATGGGGCAGACAACTTCTGCAGGCAACCTGAGCCAGTGTCTCACTACTGAAAAAATTTCTTCCTAATATCTAATCTAAACCTCCCTGCTTTCAGTTTAAAACCATTACCCCTTGTCCTATCGCTACACTCCCTCATAAAGAGTCCCTCCCCATCTCTCCTGTAGGTCCCCTTTAGGTACTGGAAGGCTGCTATAAGGTCTCCTTGGAGCCTTCTCTTCTCCAGGCTGAACAACCCCAACTCTCTCAGCCTTGTCTTCACAGGAGAGATGCTCCAGCCCTCTGAGCACCCTTCTCGGCCCTCCTCTGGACTCGCTCCAATAGGTCCCTGTGCTTCTTATATTGGGGGCCCCAGATCGGAACACAGTACTCCAGGTGGCGTCTCATTGTCATTCACATGTTTCTTCATGTTTGCTGGCATATTGATCTCTGCAGAGCTATAGCATGATTTAGTTTAATCTCCTGAAAAATTTACGTTACAAAGCCTGGAGGCCTCACTACATCACTGTCACAGCTGTGGGAGCAGAGAGGGGAGTGCACAGATGACTCACCACACCCCCATATTTTGAGAATGGAAAAACTTGTGTTGACTGTAGTGTGAAGAGAGGAACACCCACTGCTGAGGCACCTTCCCAGGGCCCCACAGCCTTGGTGCCAACAGGGGAGCTTACTGCTTTGCTTATGTTCCTCCAAAGGTCCTTGGCTGAGCAGAAAACCTGTCGCTGTGACATCTCCAAAGCCTAAATGCTCTCAGAGGCCCTAAGTAACCTCAGTGACCCTGGTATGATTTCCTTCCTCCCACCCACCTTTCACTTGCTCAGAACTCTAATTCCTTGGAGCTCTGGAATGACAAGGACAAATATTAAATGTCATAGGCTACGTCCTTTGGCCTGTTAGTCAGGGTGATCCTCTGCTGAATCCTGTGAAGTCAGATTTAGTTGGACCTTGGCCCTGTGCAGTTTTACTGTCCTCTAAGGAGTACTGCAGGCTCATTTGTATCTCGGTATTTACTGCTCAGAGGCAAAAAATAAGTTGTCCTCAATTTTTTAAAGTACTGGCAAACAGATGGCTTCCTATGTGTGCCCTCTTCTCCCTTTGCCAGTTCCAAGTTCTCTGGCAGGCATTACTCTCCCCTCACTATCAAAAACTAGGCTAACATCAGCATTTCTCTGGAGAGCAAACAAAAGGTTTAAAATATTTTTGCAATAAATTATATATTGTATAAAAATGCCTCTTCTGGAAGAATGACACTTTGGTCGGGGTCTCCTTTTGCACTGCAGTGTGCTCAGAAATCTCCTTATCAGCAAAATCCTTGGATAAATAAGCATGTTTTGGTAAAAGATGATGTATTAAAAATGATCATCTCAGTTCCAGTTGCTAGCTCATTTCTGCCACATTGTGCGCTCTGAAACTGTTAGTCATGCAGAAAGCACTCTGAAGAAAACCAGAGAGGTAGCAGAGACAGACATACTCATAGTTCTTCCAGACTGAGGTTACATATCTGGCACACTGCCTGCGGATGGAAGTAAACGGGGGAGCAAAGCTATGAGAACAAACCTCAGGTTGATTGTTTCAGGCAGTCTGATAGACTTTCTTGTGGATTTTCTGGCAAACCTTTGTCCTCCATCTATGCAATGAATTGCTTTCTTTATATCCCGGACCCAAGCATCTCTCTCCTCCAGGTAAGCAGCTTGAAAAAAGTGGTCCTGCTGCTTGGCTGCAGTGAGCTTGAAGACGAACTGGAATGATAAATGAGGGTTTTTTTCAGAAGTTACTTTGGTGTAGCCAGTTGGGCACGATTAACCTAGAACCACCACGACAGCCTACCTATGCCTAACAGACTATGGAAAGTGCCTTAGAGCCACAGTTAAACTAAAAGAACTCTGAAGAAAAACATAAGCAGGCAGTGCAGGTAACTGACTCCTTTTGTTATTCCCCTGTGAGTGATCCTGATGTTGTCAGTAGAGCTAAAGTGAGTGGCGTTGATATAGCTGTCGATTTTAACTTTTGCTGGGAAGTTCAACACAGCTGAAAGGCTGAAGTGCCCAGCCCCTGCAGGCTCACAGTGCGTGTAAATTTGTCTTAATGTTTAGAGATGTGGTCAGTCTGAAGGAGGTAAAAAAAAACAAAACCACATTGTGTTGCTCAGCTACTGATTCACAAGGGGAGAAAAGGTCACAGTCACACTGGAGAGTAGCTGAACACGTTTGCAGCCAAGCCAACCTTTAAGGGCTTGGTAGGGAGATGATACATACAACCCATGGCTACACCTTATGATCACTACTTATCTAAACACATTAGCAACAATGGAAAGACTACATTTCCCAAAAATTAGAAAAGCTCTTTTAAAGGCAGTTCTAAGCAGAGAAAAATAACACCAACCTGAAAAAAAAAACCAAAACAAACAACCACCAACAACAACAACAAAAAAAACCCAAAAAAAACTCACAAAGTTCAAACTGTTTGATTTAGTTTTTATACAGTGATCTTTTGGATGGAAAATCTGGATCTAATTACTCAGGCAAGAGGGTTTCCACTTCCTCTAAAATATAGTTCCCCATAAGTGGAACTGTAATTTGTTCTATAGTTGTATTAGAATAAATACAACAGGTTCTGACTCAGCAGGCATCTAAAAACGACAGGCTAATCAGCAAGCAAACAGCATGGCTTTATGAGGGCAAGTAAAGGAGAGACTATCATCAAAGAGCAGAGTGGTGAATCTACAGCAACAAAATCAAAACGCTGAATGAGTCTTCAGAAGCCCACATTTGTAAATGGCACATTTCTGAACATCCCTAATAAGCATCCTCCAGATTGTTGCCAATGGGAAGAATTCTGACACCCTGCAATTATGCAGAAGTCCCACTGACTTTCATGGAAGACAGATTTCAAACTTACAAAGCAGTGGGTCCTCAAAAATCCTTTTCAGACAGAAAAGTAACTTTCTTATCTGATACTGTTCATATTTCCAGCAACATCCACCTTTTCGATTATGCAGTAAAGAGCTACGTCCTGAAAATTGATGTACGGTACATGTGAAAAGCAGACAGAACTCTCCAAGTTACAATATCTATGAGTCATTCTCACACACCAGACTAACAGAATGAAATAGCAAAGCATTAAAGCAACCTTTTACCAAAGGAAAAATCAGCATTCTCAAAGTCGAAGAGCTGAAAAGCAACGTACAGTGAAATGCTGAAGAGTAGTTTTCATTTCATGTACACAGAAGAGACTGGGAAAGCTCTTTCTTTTAACTTTAGCTTTTAGAAAGCTAGGCCACTAAACTGGACATTCAAACCTCCTCTGAAATTGGTGAAGAGGTTGAGTCTCCTATACTGGAAGTGACCAAGTCTCCCTCAGATGATGTGTATCTGTGCTTTTGAGAAAATTAGACCATTAGACTGAACTAAACACCAACATTTTAGATACTTTAAGTTACGACAAATTAATCTGACTATGAGCAACCATACATGATAATGCTATTGACGGGAAAGCCATGGGGAAAACAGAAAGCACAAGCACAGCAGAATTAACATCACATTAAGCAATGATCAAACTTCAGATGAAGAACAGTGAACAATGGTGAATGCATTTTGAAATAAAATCTCAAAATATGCAGTTGCAGCCTCTTCTGAACAGGCTATATCTCTGTTTAGCAAAGTCAGGATTGCTTCCTTTCCCCTCAGCACCTGCTTTTTGCAATTGATTTAGTAGACAAAGTGTGTTGGTGATGTGCCTGAGGTTTCAAGCTCAGCCCCAATACAGATACACAAGATTCAAAAAGCTGAAATCTAACCAGATGAATATACAAGTCCACTCATGGCTCAATAGCCCCTGCTCCAAACTGGGTGCAAGTGAGTGAGACTGGACTTAAAACTGGCCTAATGAGAATTATCCCACTTTTCACCCTACAGAACTCCTGTCCTAAAAATACCCTTTAATTTCTAGCCATATGAAGTAAACGTACTCAAACCACTAAGAAACAGAGTAATTCCCATACGAGGAAGAACTGTATGTTTTGGCACACAACCAATGAGAAGGCAGGATGGAATGCAGAGGCTTTGGATTCAGCAGTATAGTAAAGCAGTGAAAAGTAAGACAAAAATCAAGATACTACATTTTCAATGAATACATGTAGAAATTTAGGTTTAATCATATTGGGCAGTAACTATTTGTAAGAAAAATCCCAGTGATGGCGTTGCTTATATGGATGAGCATGTTGCAGTTTTGACTATTTGAACAATGCGAATTTTAAGAGAAAATACGTCTCCAGGGCTGTTGGGCTATGGACTTGCAGCACGATCTCACCAACTCAATAAGGAGGATCTGCTCCAACACCTGCTGAAGTTGGTTGGCTCTCTTCCACTGACTTCAGTAAACTCTGCATCAGATCTCACTTTCATAAGGTATTTTGGATGCCTCAACCCCCGATCTGAGATCCTTCCTTTTTTCTCTATACTAGCTCAGAAAAGGCCCCAGCAACTGAAATGAAATATAATGTAAAACTCATTATGCAAACTCATAATGTAAAACAAAGCATAATGTAAAACCCAACCGTCAAAGACTTCATTGCCCTTTGACACAGATGCCATGCATCTTCTGCAAACTGGTACATCCTTCAAGCTAGCCTTTGGGCAAGTGAGGATGTGTCTCACTCTGCCTTCAGCAGACATCGGATACTTAAGACCTCTCTGCCTATTTTGTAGAATGCACATACACTAGTAAATTATCTTTTCATTATTGTTGAATGTGTTAGTGTTACTGACATTTCCAAGCAACTACTATAGACCAATAATGATGTCAGTGCCTCTGTGGGCACTGTGCCACAGGCAGAGACACCTCCCACTAGACCAGGTTGCTCAAAGCCCCGTCCACCCTGGCCTTGAACACCTCCAGGGATGGGGCATATACTTCTCTGGGCAACCTGGGCCAGTGTCTCACCACCCTCGCAGAGAAAAATTTTTTCCTAATATCTATTCTAAACCTACCCTCTTCCAGTTTGAAACCATTAGCCCTCATCCTATGACTGCATACCCTTGTAAAAAGTCCCTCTCCAGCTTTCTTGTAGGTGCCCTTGTGTGCAGATATACATAATTTCTGTTCCTTTATTTGGTTATTTGATGTTCCTGCTCTGCGCTCTAGTCCCTAGACATAATTATGCTTCACTTTTATTATTCATGGTTTGCAAAAGATGTAAAGTCAAGTTCTGTAACAAAAAGCTCCCAGCAGGCACCCAGGCAATGCACTGACACATAGCCACGCTGGCTGAAGCAGAAGGTCAGCTCCGAAGCTGCAGAAGTTAAGCAGTAACGTTTGCCCAGCCATGCCAGAGGGTGGCTCAGGCAGGAGCTGTTGGCAATAAGGAAGAGTAAATGGGTTTGACCAGCAGTCAATCTCAAACCCTTCTGAATCAGTTGGACAATCGCCCTTGCCAGCTCAGGGATCAAAAACCCTATGGGTGGGCTGGGGTGGGAATGAATGACCATGCAATTCTCCTTCCAGGCATGATAATACAGTCTCTTTCTGTGGACAACTCCCAGTACCTAGAAAGAGCTAGGAAGCCCAGGGAGCTCTTGATGATCCTGCTCTGGGTGGGATTTCCAAGGTAATGTAAAACTTCTTGTTCCCAGGAGAAGCAGCCATCTACAACTTCTTTGACTCAGCACAGGATTAACAGCAATCTTTATTCTCTGCCCCATCCTTTTATTGTACTGCCTGAAAGACAGTTTGTAAGTTAAGAGCCCCTTTTTGTTAACAGATGTAAGTTTAACAAGACTCCATAAGAATCAACTTTTT
Organism: Vanellus vanellus; assembly: GCF_965231255.1. NCBI lineage: Eukaryota > Metazoa > Chordata > Aves > Charadriiformes > Charadriidae > Vanellus > Vanellus vanellus. The sequence goes on from NC_138907.1 coordinate 10,534,036, forward strand.
TTTCTCCATATAAATATGGTGTCTGCACAAAGAAAAAATAAAATGAAAAGAAAAAAGCAGAAGAAAGAAAAGAAAAAAGGAAGGAAAAAGAAAAGCTAGCAGATCCAAACCTGACACCAGGGACCCTGACTCTACTTGCCACAAAACACAGGGGCAGCTATAATTCTCCTCACTTTACTCCTACGAGAAAGTGAAGCTTGCCGTCTCATGCATTTTCTCACACTTTCTATTTTGTAATGCTCTCAGAGACTTCTATCTTTAGTCAGGCATCCTTGAAGTAAATTTCTTTAAACTGTAATTGGATAATCTTCCATATTCCTCAAGTATAATGCCTATTTGATGAAACTGAGTTGCTGAAATAACAAATGACTACCTAAAAGTATGATTCTTTGCTCATACTAGAAATCGTGTTTTACCAACAACTATTTTTCAGGAACCCTATAACAAGATATGTATGCTTGAACATTTATCTTCCTTATCTTACTTTCTGTCAAATAAGATTCTGAATTTGTGAATATAGCGATCTGTGTGTTTCACTGGGAATTGGGACCTCAGTCTATGCGCTCGCTACCCTCAACCTTAGAGATGCCAAATGTGTAGGCAACATTTGAACTACTTTCTCTCAATCAGTTTTGGCTTTTGCTCTCTTTCTGAGTGTAGATGTGACTCTTAGTCACTTGCAAAAGCCCTACAAGTAACAATGCAGTGTGCGATTAACACAGATTGCATGAATGTCCAGAGTGTGGGATTGAGTAGTTACAAAATGGTAATAAGAAGTTTGGAATGACAGCGTTACTTGGGCATTTGTGTCACAGCCTTTATCTCCTTCCTGTCTGAGCAAGCCAGTTACTGCTCTGACAATAAACCAATGTTTCCACTGTTCATGAAATAGTTTCCCACATCTTTATTCTAGATTTATATTTATTACAGGAGTTGCGCCATTCAGCTGCTAAGCTTCCTCACAACAATATAATTTGGCTCTGCTCTCTGACAGACTCAGAGATTTAAAAAAAACCAAAAAACAACAAAACAACTTTCTGAATTGCTCCTCTTGAAGGATCTTGAATTTTTCCTGAGCAGTCACACCTTTCAAACACTACAAAAGTCCAAGCCTGCTCGTGACCTTTTAAGACAAGTGAGAGTTGCCATTTGGATAAGTGTAAGGAATTTGTAACCAACACCCTTGTGCCCCTTCAGTGCCTCCAGGTGTATAGGTATACTGTCAATCCTTGTTATAAAAAAAGTACTTACCATTCTTTTGCCAAAATCCTGGCATGGGCTGTTAATAGAGCTTCCTTTTAGTGGGACCATTCCTTTGGGGCTGTTGTCAGACTTCCGCTTGTAGAATTCAATTCCATCTTCCAAGAGCACGACCCACATCGGCTTCCAGGTATTAAACATGCTGCCCTGCATCAATAAATCACTATGTATATTATGTTCATTAAATCATTTTTCACATGATATCTACTGAAGATATGACCTTCCAGGCAGTGTCTGATTGATGCTAAAATAACTCTAGTTAGTGTCTCAAGGGGAACATACCACAACCGCACCCATCTTACTATGCAGTTAAACATTGTTTTTATTCTTCTGACTACCTTTAATCTCCCTTTGTATTCACCCCAGCCATGAATTTTTCCAAAATTTCCTGCACCAGCAGGTGTTTATTTTCAGTATTAGTCAGTCCCAACCACTGTCTTCAAGATGACATAGTGGTAATATTATGAATAATCCTCAAAATTTCTGGATGTGAACTGGAACATTATGACTGCTTCATTAACTTGGGCATCCTGTGCTGTATTTAGGACTTGATGCTACAATACAGTCAGTCATTGAAGCTTGGCTGTCTGATAAGAAAGCACATGTCTCAGAGGACTTCTAGATATATAAGAACAAACTGTAAGAGTAAATGAATAGTTTAAGGGCCTGAGGCTGCGTATCTCCAGCTGTTGTGGTGAGGAACTGAGGTGCTTCATTTCATCTTTTAAAGCTTTTACTTCCTATTCTGGAAACACAGCTGTTAGATGCAAGAAACACAGAGATAAAGACATAGCTGGATCCTACATATAGTGAAACATACAGCAAAACTCTCAGGGACTCAGAGAGGAACAACCTGTTTCTCTGTGTTGAGCACAATTAACTTCTAGAATTATTATGACTGTGGTACTCTAGCTAGATGATCTCTCTGGTCCTGCCTGCAACCAGCTTCAAAAGTGGCCAAAATCCCATACACCCAAGTGACTTTCTGCTCTGCCAAAGGAACATTTAGATATGCTGAATCCCACCAGTTCCTCTGAAGAGTTACGAAAGCACAACCAACATTTGTGGGCCCCAAATAAGAAGCCATCCTTCAAAAATATTAGCTTCCCTTGCTCTTTCTGTTACAGAGACCTAAATTTATCCTCCCCCAGCCTACAGCTCCATCCACAGCATCTTTGTCCTCCTCAGACCATGGTGGCTGAGTGGTGATAAAGCTGCAGACAGAAGCCAGGCAGCCACCGTTGCGCTGTGCAAATGGCTTGGTTTGATCTGTTAAACCTAAGAGCTGGGCAGAGTTCATTATATTTGCATTTTATATTTCTGCAGAAGTGAATGGGACAGAAACACAGTCTTTTTTTTTTTTTTTATGATACACCAAATGAACCCTTTGTCCATCACATCCTTTTTGGCTGCCCTGCCCTACTCTGAATCAGACCTTATGTTCAATTACATAGGTTGGTGAGGGAAAACTGTCAGCTGAGATCTTATTGAGAGCAGGACCTGCTCCCAGCCTCTGCAGCCCTCACTGGAAGCAGAAGGTGCCCCAAAAATGAACACTACCTTCCAAAGAGAAGTCACTGCCCTGGGGGTTCTCTGGAAACCCAGCTAAACACGGAACTACAAAAGAGTCTCATCTGGGTGTCACATATGGGTTGACTGCTATTTTTCTTTTGATTTTTTTTTCTTAATAAGCCATAAGAATTTACCATTTTTTGAGAGCGCAAAATTATCCAGCGGTTGATTTTCTGCTAAGAAATCAATTAAGATGATGAGCCAAGACAAGAGCTGTTGCAATTTCCTTTTTTTCTGTGGGCTTACCACAGGTTACAATACTTCTGCTCATAAACAGACAAGTCCAGTACTTCCTGAAGATCAGACTCTGACATGCTCTGCCAATGGAAGCCATCGCGGAGCAGTGTTAGACTGGCAGTATCAGATCCACACCATCAGCAAACCCAAACATGGTCACATTGTTCTCACCTAAAACATCTCACGAAAGACAACCAAGCAGGATGCTGGATTTGATTTTCCTGGACTAAAAATCAAATTGTCACACCTGCTCCTAAGACTGCAGATATAGCCAGGTGTTCCTTGAATTGCTCTCTGAAATCATTAGCCATTTTAAAAACACACACAACTTCCCTTTGATAGAACAACTTATTTAACATCTGCAGCACTACAAGACTAGAAAATTAGCTGTTTCTTATGCTTAGAAGGTGACACAAGGTCCCCAAAATATACAAACAGAGGTTTAAGGTGACCTAAATCAACACTGAAGTCTGAGCCCACGTTTACTGGAGGTCACATTGTCCCAGCTAAAAGCACTGATCCCCAAGCACAGCACTGTTCCCCAGCCTGATGTAAATATCAAGAGGAGAAAGTCAGTGACAAATGGCCTTCGCTCTCTGCAAAGAGCTGTGGCTGCATGGATGACTCCTTGGGAGGTCAAATCCTTGGTTTCACTTTACAAGCATAAAGGAGAGGAGGAGAGTACATAATTAGCAGGTAAGGTTAATTGCGAACATGCTCATCCTAGCTGGGAGCTCTGGTTGTGGAGTTCACAGCAGCCTCACTGATATATCTAACAGCTGGTACCAGTCTGATTCATATCTTCTGCTCCTTTTGCCCTCCAGACCTTCCTGTAGCATACTGCTGCTTCTCACCACCAGCATAAGCTTACCTCTGAAAGGACAGAGCCACCAACGAGGCTGGCTGTTCTAGGAAATCGGCACAATTTCCATTGCCCTGTTACCATTGCAACAGCACCCAGCAGCAAGTTTAGTAGTACCTGCACACAGAGATTTTTGGGGGACCTAGCACCCACAGGAATGTTAGGGACTGACACTAGCACATCTGTATGCATCTTTTCCCTGGCATACCCAGCCAGGCACACAGTTTGGGATTGTTCCAGTGTCTAAGTTTCTAGCCATTCCCCTGTCACAGAGGAATACAGATTGTGAGCCACTTGCTCTGCCTCTCAGGGCATTGGAACTAGAGATGTGCAATCAGCACAGCACAAGTTTGGCGCTCTCCTTCCTCATGACAGCATCACTGCAGATTTGTTATTACTTTATGAACTTACTTTTTTTCAGTGTCAGTGGAAATAAGACTGAGGAGTGGCCTCTTCACAACACTGGTGCCAGATTAGAGATCTGTCCAGCCAGCTGTTCTAATGAGTGAAATTCTCATTTTGCTGAGCAGAGACACCACAGGAGAGAGCTCCTCTCTTGCTCCAAGACTGACACTGTTTAGTTTGGCTTCTTTAAGCCAGACTGATCTCACTAAGGATTTAAATAAAAGTCAAGGCCTTATCCTATGGGCTCTACCATAAAAGACTCCAGAGCTGCTGTGGGACAGCAACTGTGTTCCCAAAGAAGGGACGTGCCTGTGGCCCCACACACTGTCTCTAGGCCAAGGTGATTTGACCTCTGTAATCTCACTATGCTTCCTTGACGTTTAGCTCAGTGATTAAGTGCTATTGAGCAGGTTGTGGCCATTTCAAGCTGCTACCTGTTTTGCCAAGATTCCACTAAGGGCATTAGGCTACTTAATAAAAATACAAAACTTTTGATCCAAAGGTATATCTGAGATACGTGCAAAATGCCTTATGTAGTATTCTGACAAGATATAACGCAAGCAAGTACCTCTATAATTACTAACACCACATTGTTTTACTGCTCAAGGAACTCTGCTTTTTTTTTTTTTTTTTTTTTCAGAAAAAATGATCCTTTTTTGAATTACTGAAACCAAAGTATGTTTCTGTACACCTTCCCAACCTTTTCAGAGTTAGCTTTCTCCTCCACTCAGTCCAAAACTGCCCACTTACCTTCTTAACCAAGTAGCCCTCCCTTATGCGCATCGGTTCTCGTTCCATGTCTCAGGCAATCCTGCTCTTGGGTCTACCAGCGCTGGCAGTTAAATTCCTCTGGCAGCAAAGTCTGTGGAATGGCGTTTTTACAGTACAGCTGTGTCACTTTCACAATTTCCTCTGCCAGCTAATCACATGAAAACAAGCCCATTTCCTCTTACAGAGTGAGAGATACAGAAACGCAGAAGCACGTGTGTATTTATGGTTTGCCTCTGACAGAACAGGCAACAGCCTGACAAAGTGCTCAACTGTATCAAATACGGCCAGCCTTGACGACAGAGTCCCAGGAAATTAAATAAGCATTTTAGTGCCCAATCCCAAAAATCAGGCCCACTCTGCAAATACATGAACTCTAGCAAAACAACAAACAGGGTGGCATACTGTGTTGCTGCTTGGTGTGTGCCAAAAGGATCTGAGAGACAGGTTTCCAACTCACCAGTTCTGTCACTGCCTCACTTCATCCCATCTTCCAAGTCGAGTCCCAGTGGGTGAGTACTGGGGTCTGGCAGCGAGCTGGAGGGCCCTCGCTTGGTTAATGACAATGCGCCCTCTGCTGATACAAGAAATTTGTTTATCAGACTTGATCAGGTTTCAGAGTTTGATGCTGAAGCCTTCCAAAGATCTTAGATGTCAAACAGGCACAAATGGATTAGACCAGCACATGACATAAAGCACCACAGAATGTCACTTTCTACGAGCACGTTTTACTTGGTGCAGAGATCATTTGGCTGTATTTGGTAAAAGGTAAGGCAAAATGATAGTTTCCCAAAAGTTGATATATAGCAGAATAACAACCCCTCTTCCTCATACAGAAGGAAGGGTGGTGGTATATGGAAGGCAATAAGGAGGCTGCTGCATTGCCAAGAGCAAAGTATTCTCCCAAGCACAAGACTCCAAATCACTTTTACAGCTGAGGCCATTCAGATAAGGACTGAGCCCAGGGTTACTCCATCCGTCACTTCTGCCACTTGTAAAGATCCTGAAACAGGGACTTTTTCCGCACACAGAAATTCCTGCTCTCCATTTGGCTCTCTGCTTGTCTCAGCCTCTACTCAGAAGTACAAAGAAGTCTGCCAAGATCTGTGCTAGAGGACCAGAAGGTTACAAGAGCCCTCAGAGGCTTTCTCTAGCCATTCCTCACTGACGTCTGTTTAGCAGTTCTCCCACAGATGAGACTCTGCTCCTTCCTTGGTTATCTGTATCCATGCTTCACTATCCTAATTGCTGAATGTTTCTTTTATTCCTGTGGTTCCATCTTTGGGAAAAGGTATGCTTTTTTTTCCCCTCTGATTGGATAACCCAAAAATACAGGTAATAGACAATGATAACTCAAATTAAATACCTTTCACTGTATGGCTGGAAGCCAAACTACCTTCTTATTAGCTGCCTTGAGGCCATAATGCTATAGAGCCTGGGGTGAGCATTAGAGACGAAGAACTGTCTCTACCTTGCTGCCCCTTGGGCCCAAGGAAAGGATATCCCTTCCCTAGCTGGAAGGGCTTATGGGGAACAAAGAAGAATCAGCCAGCACTTTCCTCCCTGCAGGCAGCCTTTCCACAGGTTTTCCCCTCAGCAGCCCTGCTCGCCTGCTCCTGCTGGTTCAGTGTTTGTGCTGAGTCAGGATGACAGGGCCCTGCACAATAAATTGATGATATGAAATGTCCAGGGACAGATCCTCTTCAACAGAACATCTATATGACCTTATACAAAAAAGTGGTTTAATGTGAATGGAAAAGGATGCTGACTCCACAACTTAGCAAAAGCTCAGTTTCTCATTTACCTAAATGAAAAGCCCTTGAAGGTGTGAAATGCAATTCTAGATACAGTGGCACCAAGCCAATTACTCCAGAATTTACCATTAGCTACTTAAGCAACTCAGTGTCAAAGCATAAAATTACCTCCATCCAGTATTAGCTGGAAGCAACTACTTTTGTAACACTTTTTTTTTTTCTCTATGTTGTTTCTATTTCATCTTCAAAGCTCAGCTATTCCTTTTGCCCTTATACCATATGTGTCCGGAACAACCCTTTTCTTTTAACACTGAGACTGGGTTTCATTTATTGCACATCACCACAGGGGAATCAGCACTTCATCTTTCCCCAGGTAGAAATGTGCTGATCAGCCTAATCATTCACGTGAAGCAAAATGATCCTTAACTGTACAGCAGCCATGGCAGGTGTGAGAGACAGCCTGGACTGCTGATGCATGTCTGTCTGTCTTTGTGCAGCTATTCCCAAAGAGCAACACCAGGCATAAGAGAGAGGAAGAGCTGTATTTCTTCTAGCTCTCCACAGAGGGGAGGCTAGAGCTTTGTCTGGCAGAAAGAGAAAGCAATCTGCATTGTGGAAACCTGCTATAACTTACCCTGTTCTCCCCATTTCTGTCCCAAGTAGGAAAAGGTGCATGATGCTGGATTAACAACATATGCCTCAATCTGCAACAGAGCTGGATATCTTAGCCCAGTTTAACAGCAAGTGATCTGTTCTTGTACGGGAGATCTTGCTTCTGTATTTGCTCAGAAAATTCTGGGGTTTTTTCAGGGTCTACTCCTGCAAACATTAAAAAAAGAAAAAAGCAATCAACCACATTTATCTGAGCAAGGGATCTAGCTGAGAGACTGATGGGCATTTACACCAAAAATTGGAGCCATATCTTTGCATATAAATGTGTCAGCTGCAAGGAAGACAGGCGGTTTCTCAGCTTGTTACATCAGCTTCATTGCCCTTCAACTAGCTCTTGCATAGCCATTCTCGAAACATGTTTGCTTCATCGTAAATGCCATAAGCCCACTCCATCTGTAACAGAGCTTGTGAGGTCTCCATAAATATGCATCTCTCCACCAAATCAAGCTGCATTTCCAGGGGAATTAAATCAAATGCTGTATGTTCAAAATTATTGCCTACATGGGAAAAATAATATACAGAAGTGGTTTGCGAAGGTGATAAAGATTCAGTCCAGCTTATAGTTCAGTAAAACCCTTTCTCACTTCTGCGCAGAGGTCTCAAAAGAATTACAGTATTAAATTGAGAGCTGGCAGGTGCAAGTCTCAGCACAATTCACTCCATACGGAATCACATACATGGCTATTTTTAGCGAATGAGAGGTTGTGGCTTTGCATCCTGTTCTTGGAAAGAAACCCCAAAATGGAACATTTCCAAATTTAGCACTCTGTTAAGGAAGCAATTAAAGAGAGGCAAGCATGAAAAGACTATTTACAGGTATTGTCCACATAACCTTGGAATCTAAATGCCGTGGGTTGGCCATCATAAATGAACTGTCTTGTTCTGACCTCAAGGCACATTTTATATATGTAATTACTGCGGGGCTATGCAGCAGAATTGGTGTATTAACTCAAAGTGGGAAGGCCTGCATAAATGGCAATACTGAAAAGCTTATGCAGTTGATATATTATCAGGCATAGAGAGATCATATTAAGTGGATGCAGTCAAGAGACCAAACGGATTTCTCCAGAACGTTTTTTAGACAAAATGGACCAGCAGAAAGCATAGGCCATGGCTTGGCTGCATATTAGCTCTCACTTTTCATCCAACCTCACCTGTGATGTACTCACCTCTTCCCTACAGTATCTCTCCATCAGTGATACATGCAGGTGACGTAGCCACAGCAGGAAACTCCTAGGCACAAGAGAGAGGCCTTGGAGGATCAAGCTGGAGCGTGAGAAGCCTCTCCTAGTTCTGGGAAGAAACGGAAAGATCAGAATAGCCGAGCACGCTGGCTGCAGCTCACCACTCTCTTCCAAAGCACTAAGGGGTTTGCCAGGGTACAGGGGACTACTGCAATGTTCCCGCCCCAAGGGAAGGAAAGGGAAGGGAATTAGCTCGATGTACCTTGCTGACTCCAGACAACAGTCTGGGAAGCCTCAGATGCCAGGGGAACAAAAGGTAGATTTGAAGGACTGAAAAAGACAAAAAAAAAAAAAAAAAAAGCAGTTTTACACTTTACAAAGACATTAAAGATTCCTACCTCCACCTCTGAAATACAGGTATAGAGAGTGGAGGAATGGGCACAAATTTATCTCTTTGTTCTTGGAAGTAAATTACTGCTGTGGCTTAGGAGAAATAGGACCTTGTCCTAAGTCTATAATGATCTATTTAGCTTTGAATCTTTTTAAAGGTCAGCACATTTGCTCTGTGCTCCTGGCAAAACCACACTGCCTTCTTCTTCCTGCAGGTATTGTGCTCCCTACAGAATATCAAGCAATTAGTATCAGGTAAGCATGCAGCAGCCTGGGGACTGGGATCTATAGACAATCCCCATGGGGACTGGAAGGGCATGGGTTTCTCTCGCCAGGGCCCATCCCACCACCCTCAGTGAGGGAGCAGCCCACAGCATCAGGCACCTCCATGGGGATGGGCTGAGGTCAAGCCAGGTAGTCAGCCCACAGGTCAGGATCAACATCTATGTCTGTGGCAGAGCTAGAGACCAGCACTCCTTAGCATAACTCGGGAAGAGACTGAAGGCCCAGAGCAAAGCTGAAATAGGGCCCATGGGCAGAGGTGTGGGTAGAGGCCCCAGGTGAGGCTGGTCAGGGCCATTAAGGTGGGCAGCAACAAAACTAACCTCCCAGAAAGACTTAGCAAACGCAATGCCTCCCCTGCTTTACACTGATAAAGAGCATCTGGTAGGATCAGATAAGTAAATGCACTAACAGCATGCGAAGTTATCGGATCGATACAAAGAAAGGCAATGCCTATGTTTAAAATTGCTTCTTCATAAGTGTTCTACTCTCACTGTGTTTCACTTTCACATGGTAAACCAGTTAGTTACTCAGCCCATGCATCCATGATCCTTAATATGATGCTTTCCTAGTTCTCCTTCATGTTTGCCACTTTTTGCCACAGTAGCCTGGAATAAAGTCACAGCCTGTACTGTATCCAGAAAAAGATGATCATTCAGGCAGAAATAATAAGGGAAAAAAACCCTCGTTATAGATCTGACCTCTCATGGACTTGGGAAACTAATTGCAATCAATGTCTTCAGCTATACACAATTTACTACAACATGATATGTCTGGCCCAAGAGGTGTGCAAAACTGATCCCTGGAAATGGCTGTTATTCTTCACACACCACTTTAAGAGATGCTATCAGATTCCCCATGCATAAGGCCTCTGTGATTCCGTGCTGAATTACATTTAAACTTACAGAAGTGGGGAGTGCTGCAAGCAAAACTTCAACAGGACACAAAGTGCAGCTGTTTCAGCAGAATATAATGAAAACTGAGAATTCTCTTGCAATGAGCAAATAAGACAGTGAGAAATGCATATGTGATCTTTTGTGGAGCCATACTGTTATGAGACAGGTGTCTACGTATAGCAGTTGCTTCCTCACCTGACAACCTGTACATAACACTTGACTGTCTGATAACTTCCAAGGTATTTTCAAGACCATTTGTTGTTGACTTAGACAAGGGTTAAAGAGATCCATTTTACCTACTTTTGGTGTCTGTTTTTGAGGACCTTTAAAGTCAGCAATGATCTTTGCAACAAACCAAGTTCAGTCTATGATTCGTGATCAATAGTTGGCCCCCACAACAGGATGAGTAGCTCCTGCAACTTTCTACTTTATTAGATGCAATTACTCTTTGATTAGGTGCCCTTTGACAATATAAGAGTCTTGGGTGACTCACCAAGCCCAAAAGATTCTTCTCATACATTAATGTTATGATAATGCCACTACCTCATCATACATAGGGAATTGTTGTTTTATTTTTTTTTATGGCATTTGTTTCACTCTTGACTGTTCAGTGGGGGAAGCAATGACTGCACAGCATAACAACTTCCCTGTAGGGGAGTCCCTGCTGCCAGTGACTGCTATCAAAGGTGGGATATTACTTACAAAACTATTCACATACACAGTTCTGAGATGCAGGGATCATGCCCTGCCCTTATCTTTGTGGAAACCTTGCTGGCTGGACACATTATGAAGCCTATTCTTAACTGGATACCTAATCAAGGCAAATAAAGTAGGATTTTTTTTTTTCCCAGAGGTTAAGTTTTCAGCAGAATGTATTCTTTTGCTTAACGTTTACAATAAAATGAATGCACTGATTAACTTGCATGCACAAAGAAATGCAGCTGGATAATGCTGTATTTTCCATTTGGCTTAGCAACACTACATTTTACCACCATGTGTACATCCAAGCTTTAGAAAAACAAAGAAAAGGGCAGGTCCAGTGCAACATGTAGCTGTGAAATTCTCCTAAAAAAATCATGAACTCCGCCACTATGTCCAATCAAACAAAAAATGTATTTGTGGCCCAAGTCCTGTGTCAGCCATAAGAATGTTGCAATTTTAACAGCAAACAAGAACAAATGCAAAATAATGGAAAGGATGCACAAACCTGCTCCTGGGTTAAAAGCAGTCTCTAAGTGTTAGACTGGAATGAGACCTGCAGAGAGTTGAATTATGGTGCGACTTCTAGGTTTAAAGATCTTTCTCCTTGAAGAAATAGTACCAGCCATCGGTAAAGAGTAGTAATAGAATCATAGAATTATTATGGCTGGAAAATACTTTTTAAGAACATCAAGTTCGACTGTTATCTAAACTCTACCAGGCCCACTTCCAAACCATGTCCCATAGACTTAAAGAAATTATATTTTGATCTGATACTGCAATTACAGTAGCATGTTTGGTTTTTTCTATTAAAATGAGATTGTGATAAGGTGATTAAAAAAAAAAACAAACAACCCAGCAGAATACCTGAACCAAATATTGATGTAGACAGTTGATGTCAGGGTGCAAGAAACTGATCTTCAGCCTAGGCCTGGTGGCTCACACAAACCTTTCGCTGTACAGGAAGTAGCAGCACATACCCACGTGTTTGCTCTCTGCCCTCCCCACCTTCCAAGAGGATGGGGCCAGACTCTTTTCAGTGGTGCCCAGCAACAGGACAAGGGGCAATGGGCACAAACTGGAACACAGGAAGTTCTATCTGAACATGAGGAGGAAGTTCTTTACTTTGAAGGTGGCAGAGCAGTGGAACAGGCTGCCCAGAGAGATTGTGGAGTCTCCCACTCTGGAGATAATCAAAACCCGCCTGGATACGTTCCTGTCCAACCTCCTCTAGGTGAACCTGTTTTGGCATGGGGGTTGCACCAGATGATCTCTAGAGGTCCCTTCCCAGCCCTGCCGTTGACCCTGTGATTTGGAGGGGGGTCCCCTGCGGCGAGACCCCCGGGCGCGCTCCCCGCCCGCGCCGCTGTCCGCCTCCGTGGTGCTGAACGGCGGCAGCGCCCGCCCGGCAGGGCCCGACCCAGCTCCTCCGTGCTGCCTCCGGGACGAACGGCGGGATTAAGGCTGCGGTAATCGGGGCCGGATTAACTCCCTGGAAACCGGCTGCAATCTGAGCAGCTGCAAATGTCCCCCCGACCCGAGAGATGAGGGGCGGGGGTGGGGGGGTCGGATGTGCGCATCCACCGCCCAGATGCTGCGCCGCGATTAAGGGGGAGGGAAAAAAAAAACAAACACAAATATACCATCCGCCGCTTTTGGGAAGGGCGAGGCTGGCTGGGATCCGGCAGCCCCTCCTCTTCCTTCTCCCTCCTCCTCTTCCTCTCCCTCGCAGCCTCCCTCTCCTCTCCCGGCCAGCCGCCTTCAGCGGAGGGGGCGAGAAGAGCGCAAAGCCCTCAGCCCCTCTTCTCCCTCCCTGCCGGCGGCAAGCGATGGGCGACATTCCCGGTCTTGTGAAAATCAGCGTCTCCCTCAAAATCCAGCCCAATGATGGGGCGGTGTATTTCAAGGTGGACGGGCAACGCTTCGGCCAGAACCGCACCATCAAGCTGCTGACCGGGGCCAAGTACAAGATCGAGGTGGCCCTCCGGCCAGGCACCATCCAGGCCACGTAAGTGCAGCCTCCCCTGCTCGGAGAGGCTTCCCCAGCCCTCCCCCTTTCCCCTCCGCTTTATTTTTAGAGGTTTAATATTTTTTTCCTGGCAGGCTGACAGTACAGGGTTCCTGTGATTTCTCCCTCCCCACACCCTTTTGCTTTGGTGGCCCTCGTTTCTAGGTTCCTGGCCAGCTGTTCCCACTGCTTTGCCCAGCTGGCTTGGGAAAGAGGCCGTGTTTTGGAGTCGCTTCCTTCCCTCTCCCTCCTCACCTTCTCTTGGAGCTCTTTCAAGCCCAGCTCCTTTTCTCCCTCCTTCCCTGCGGTTTGCCCTGGAGGCAGAGGGAAGAGGCCCCTCCAGCCCTGCATGTCAGGGACGAACCATGCCCAAACCTCGCTGCAGCATGGCAAAGCAGAAACCGAGACCAGGGAGGATGCAGACGGGGAAATCAGCCCTGGAGAGGGGATTCAACTAACCCATCCCCAGCTACTGGAGACCAGACCCCCCACCCCCTTTCCCTTCTACACTGTCCCTGGGTGACTGCAGAGCCCTGACATTTTTCAGGAGCCCCAGTGAGTCAGCAGCACCTGCAGGTCTGCTAAAATCCCTGAAGCATCCTCCAAGCACAGAGGCTTCCAGGCTGCAAACCCATGTACTGGCTCCAAGCTGTGAGGGAAGGGGTCATGCGGGCCTGCTAAAAGGCTGGATCCCATCTCTCTGCAGGACAATGGGCATCGGGGGCGTCAATGTCCCGCTGGAGGAGAAATCGAGGGATGCACAGGTGGCCTCTTACACAGGGATCTACGACACGGAAGGGGTGCCCCATACCAAGAGCGGGGAGAGACAGCCCATCCAGGTCAACATGCAGGTAGGTGGTTCTCTGCACGGTGGGAGCCTGGCATGGGGAAGACAAGGGAGGGCAGCAGGGGGCTGACTCTCAGAGAAAGGTGTGGAGGTGAAAACCTGATCACAGCTGCTGCCCTTCTCTTTGCTTTGCATCAGGAAGACCGCTGGTAAGAGCATAGCTGGAAAACACAAGCCCTGCTTCCCAAGGGGAAGCCAAGAGAACAGCAAGGGCTAGGAAGCAGCAGGGGGATTTCTAGAGACCTGCAAAGCCCTTTGGGGTGCTGCAGCAGAAAGAAATATGAGCTGAACCTCTCGCCTCTACTGCAGGACATATTACAGACTTCAGGCAACTCCCACCACGGTCCCTGGCTGGGAATCCAACCCCAAGCCCCCTTTTTCCTGCCAGCACTGCCAGGGGTTTTGGAGCAGACCATGCCCCAAGCACAAGGAGTGACTACTCTCCCCTTCCTCCTGTCATATGCAGGATGCCTGAGGACCTGCCAGAGGTTGAAAGCATGTGTGAAAACACCACCCCCATCACCAGCTGTCTTCTCCCTTTCCCCATACTCTTCCATTATCACTTTATCTCTGCATCCACAAACCTAAAATCTTATTCAAGTGGCTCCTCACACCAACCTTAAAGAGAACCTCCAAGGGTCAGAATTGCTATATGCCATGACCCCAAAGTAAGATGAGAAAAGCTCCAGCCCACAAGGCAGTAAAGCTGGCAGAAGACAGGAAGAGCAGCGGGCAGATTTCCACAGCCACAGCACTCTTTGGGTGGTGCGCTCGGGGTGCAGAGGGAGACTTGTTTTGTTCTGGCCTTGGTTTGGTTGGTTGGGGTTTTTCCCCCCTCTTCTGATTACAGTTGTGAGGGATTCCTGCTCTTTATTCCATGCCTCCTATACCAAAAAGGGGAAACGGGGCAGTAAGCCATCTTCCTCTGAAGCTCTCCTAAGGGTCTGTTTCAACTTACACAAGCCCACGAGATTTCAGCTTTTTCTCACATCTGTTCACTGCGCGCAAGATTTCATCTTGATCTTTATCTTCACTATTTTCTCTCTGAAATCATCACTTAGCACGACAATCCCCTTCTGAATAAGAACCCTAATGTCTCCAATTGGCATTTCTAATAATTACAGCATGGGTAACAATTTTGGAGATCCACATCACATTAACAGTTACCACTTCATAACCCTAAGTTAGTAAGACTACCCTGAAGTATTTGTCCACATTTATAATTTTTCTATATAGTCAGCTCCTTTTAACACCCAGGAAAACCAAACACCCAGTAGGACTTCTCAACCAGCAGAACTGGGCTGCTGGATGCCAGAGTTGAGTATTGCAGTTATATTTCACAATGTCCTTATACCAGGAGGTGAAGGGGCAGCGCTCCCAAAGAAACAGCTGCTTTGACTAAGGCATCCCTATTTTGATAGCCACCATTACCCTTAAGCATAGCACTGATGTGAACTCTGAAAATCTGGAAGTTTAACTTTTCTTGTGGAGAAAACCAAGTCAAATCACAAATGAAGTAATTCCAAGAAACGCAAGGAGGGTCTGATTTTCAGATACAAGCTCCGAGATGGTTTGTTGCAACATCAGAATGAGTAGCCACAATATTTGTCCAAACCATTGCTTTTACTAATCAAATCTTGGGATATTAACCATGAAGCTAACAGGATTCTCAAGCATTAAGCAGGTCCTCACCCCCTTTTAGGATCTGATCTTGATAAATAGGTTCCTCAGTACAGACTTAGGTGTCCACAATTGATACTTTTAAGTATTAAATATAGGCAACTCAACGGGGATTTACGTGTTTAACTCATCATTTAACTGCTTAGCTAGACAGAGCCCTAACAGATTTAGGGAACCAGTCTCAGATACCCCAGTCTGAAAACTGCTTCTGATACCTTCTTCCTGAATCTTCAAAATTGGGCTTACTGCATACAGCTTTAAATTTTCCAATTTCCTTCAACTATGAGGAACTTCTGCCTCCACTTCCTTTTCTAGAACAGGCGGGATCCTGATGCATCCTAGGGAGATAAGGACACTATTTAAGGCATAAAATCTGAACTCACATTAGAAATAGATTGTGAGGTCAGCCCTGCAGTTAAAAACTGGTCTGATGCTGCTAATCTAATCCCCAAAAGACAGAAGGTCCATAAAGGCCCATAAGAGTTTATTTCCCGCCTGATTTAAAAGTTTAAACAAATAATTCTTTGTGCTCCCACTTTAACTGGCTGTTAGACATCTGACCTGTTACAGCCATAGTTTACATGTGTAAAGCAGCAATCCTGCTTCTGAATTCCAGAATCTGAGGATGCATTTCTGTTACCTGAATGCTCAATTACGTGCACTATCCAGAAACTGTTAAACTGTCTAGCCAATGGTGGAAACTAAGCTAGAAACCTCTCTTTGGGTCTCTTTTTATTCTTGGTCAGACTAGACCAAGATTGAATAAAGAAGCTAAACCTCTATTCCCAATAATAAATAGCCATCAAATCATCCCAGCATGCAAATTTGGAGTGATTAAGTAACTATTCACTCCTATAACACTGGATGACAGAGAATAGCAGACAGGGAAATAGGCTTCTAAACCTCACCTACAAAGAGTAAGGGCCATCCCTCCTCCCTGGGGAAGCCCCTTTACAGGCCCAGCAGAGGACCCAGGATTCAACTGCAGGATCCATGGGAATTCAGGGGAGTTCTGAGGATGCAGTATGCTCATTACGCCACAAAGCTGCTGCATCTGCTAAGTACCGGGCTGGGGGTCACAGGGGCACACATGGTAGTAGACAAGCTCTGCAATTAATTCTTTCCTTCTCCTGGAAATCCACAGCAGTCAAACTACTCAGGGTAGCTCAGCAAACTGGGTCATTGGAGGAAGATAGAATTAGTTTTCTCCCTCTGTCTTGTTGAAATTCAGATCCTCCATACATTAATGAAATGAAATGCTGCTCTTGTATCATATCACCTTCTGCAAATGCTGTTAGAAATGCCTTTTCTTCCTCAGTTTCCAGACTGAGGGTGGCTGATGCTCCTCTCTGACAATTTCTCTGTGAGGATTGTGCATGGTAATATCCAATGTGCTTAACCTTCACTATCTTGCATTACAAGTGTATCAGGATTACTATCAATGATGATTAATAAAAAAAAAAAAATCTTAATTAAGGTTTTAGATGCTGGGAGGGATAAAATAGCCTGTACATCTGATTCTCTCTTTGTCAAAGGAATTAGCAGAAATATTTCAGCTACTCCTTTAAGGTAACACTTAGAACTGGAGCCAAATAAAAACCTTCCACTGACAGCACACAGCAACTCCTGCTGTTGTCACGGATAAATTTAAGTTACCACAGTGGGCTGAGGGAAGGTTTAAAGCAACGTCCATTATGCAGCAGCAGCTTACAAACCACACTGTGAATTAAAAATAAATAAATAGACGTCTTTCTGTGAAAACTGGATACAGAAGGCTCTGCTTGCAACTCAGGAAGAGTCACTGTGTACAAGGGCTTTCATACTGACTTTGCAAGTGTGATTATAATAGGCAGATGATCAAAGGTCAGCTCGCAGGCACATGATGGGAATGGAAAACAGTCAAATGAAGAAGCTGTCATTAAAGTAGGTGATGGAAATATTTACAAGGAAAAAATGGTGAAGAACAGTGTCATTTAGCAGCACTGAATCCACTATCTAGTATCTTCTAACAACATAACACAATCAACAAACCATACTACTTGGACCAACAACAATGCACATAGGCTTCACATCCACACTTTAGACTCTCTGGAAGGTCTCAGGGCACAGGAACTCAAATTTTACATCACCATCATAACTGAAGTTGTGATGTATCCTTGTAAGCCTCATTCATACAGCTTTTCTGATATTACAAGGGCTGACATTAGCAATGGCTTCAAAAAACAGCAAGAAAATTTATTTTACAGAACTTAGTGTAGCTATAGTCCCATTCACTTCAAAGTTGCAATCAGACAACTTGCAGTCAATGTCTCACTACCGCTTCACTGTATCAGACCCTCATCTGCTAACATGCACTGATTATCTCCTTCCTAGCCTCTCTTACTCCTATCTAAGTTTGAAAAGCTGCTCTATCACAGTACAACTAGGAATTACAGAAATGCACAAAGGAGAACTTATTTCGCTTAAGTTTCATGTAAAATGTGGAACAGAAACCCAGGGAAGGACTAGGTGATCTAATAGCAGCATGTCTCAATCAAGACACTGCAAACACAAGGCTACAATGTATAAGGACATTAAAGATTTCAGATTGAGCAAAAGAAGGAATTTTCCCAGTAGTAGCTGCAGCCTCTAGGTATGGTATAAAGGTGAAGTGATGGCCTGTATCACTACAGATCACTGCTGCACAATACGTATATACAAGCCACTGAGATGACCATGCCAACTACTGCTGTGTCATCTTAAGAGGGATTATAGCTTTGATTCTTGCTGGTAGTAACATTTATTCATATGGGAACTTGAATATTTTTACTCCCTTGGCTTTCCCAGATTGAAGTGCAAGAGGAGAGTACATGGAGAATCTGATCCTTCATGTTTTATGTATGCCTAAGCATAAAGGACTTTATATCTGCTAGAGCAGGCTTTACAGATGTTTGATTTATTGACTTGATAACCTTTATATCAGCTGTTTTACATTTTGTAAGAGTGTTGTTTCTCATTAAGTGAGAGAAACCAACAAAATAATCAGCTCACTAACACTGATATTCCCTTTTCCTCACAGTTTAACGACATTGGCGTTTTTGAAACAGTCTGGCAAGTCAAATTCTACAACTACCACAAACGGGATCATTGCCAATGGGGAAACAGTTTTGGCAGTATTGAGTATGAATGCAAACCAAATGAAACACGCAGTCTTATGTGGATCAATAAAGAGTCCTTCCACTGAAGAGATGTGAAACCAATACTGCTGGACAATCTCCCTAAAGAAAAAAATCTACCTTTTTAAACCAGCAAAAAGCCTTAACAAAGGCATACCATAACGTTGCTTTGTCCCATAAAGTTCCAACAACTATGTTGTACATACAGGTGGTGCCACTAAAATTTTGCCTATTATTGTATTTTACGTTTACCATGGCATCCACAACATTCTTTATATGTCACCCTGAGAATACTGAAAAGTTCATGGTAAAGAATATTTGATAGCTGGGTAGAAAGTCATACTGTCATGATACTGTCATAAGCATTTGGATTATTCTCCACTAAATGGTTCTACTAGACCTAACAACTTTTGTGAAGTGTTTTGCTTTATTGCTTAGAATTTGGATGCAACATCAAATTGGTGATTTCTGTATGTATATTTGTGTTTGCTCCTAAAAATTGGTGTGCTCCTTCAAGCATTTTGTTGTACATGTCATCCCAGTGGACAGCAAAAAGAGCAAATTATGGATATGTGTAGGTTTAGCTAAATGGCAGCTACTGCACTGTGGATATTGTGCTTTCATACCAGGGAATTTGGAAACTCATTCTCCCTTTTGTTAAGTGCTGTAAGATATTCCGTGAAGTTTGCTACTTTACCAAATCTCCCAGAATAAGATTCTTTGTTGTTAAGTTTTCCAGTCTCTGAAATAGCTTTAGGAAACGGTATCAAACATGCTAACCTGAATGAAAGAAAAGCAATAAAACAGTTGTGGTATCAAAGACATCTAACAACATGGCTAATATCTATCTTAAGATCATATAGTATTCTTGAAAGCTACAGCAGCCATACTTAATTCAGTTCTTAGAGTAAGAGTTCTGACAGTAACCTCCATTTTTGTTTTAATTACACATTGCTCAAATCAGTGAAATACTACAAATCAACTTGTTCAAGCCTGACCACTGTATTATACCAAAATCGACAGGATTTCTGACCAACAAACACTCAGCAGTGAGAGAAGTGCAGATCCCCTTGCATGTTTATACATGCATTGCACTCTTTCAAATAAAGATAAGCATGTAAGCATTTGCATGGTTATGACTAAAGGTGCTACATAAACACTAGATCGGTGTTTAACACACAGACAACAAAAACCAAACATCTTTTCTTTCAGTAACTAAAGCCGGGAAACAACTACACTGTCCCATCCCCAACTTGGGCTGAAGTAGGCTGTCAGTTCTTGCATATCTGTTACTCCCTTTGTGAATAATTTGTAAATTGTGTATGTAAATGGTAACCATGACTTTTGATCTTTGTAATAAAGGACTTAAAACTATTTCTTCTCTAGTATGACTATCTAAATGAGATGAAGATACTGTATCAAAAAGGGCAGTGGTTTTAGAAAGTCAGACAGCAGAGGGTATGTAGTCAGTGCTTTCCAGTCCAAAGTATCTCATGTTCTTTACCCAAAGCTACTGTTTCTAGGAAATACAAATTCAATGTGCTAGAATGCAGTTAATGCGATAACACTCAATAGAGCCTACTGCTAAAATTCAACTGCATTTTGTTGCACTAACATAGTATGGAAAGCAGAGATTTAGGACAGAAGCAAAATACCAAACAAATCTTTTCTTCCATTGAATTATTAATCAAAAAGTTTGACTGACTGCAGATTTCTACAGACAGAAGAGCCTGACAGTAGCACTGATATAATACACCACTGGAACTGCGAGCTAGCCAGCTGCATCTCTACTCTGAGGCAATATTACACAGGCAAAGTTCACTGTGATAAAATTCTAGAAATAATCCCATGTTAACTTCTTTCCTAGGCTCTTCCTGGACTACAGAAAGAATTCTTTAAAATGAAAAAATTGAACTAAGCAGATTCAAATTAAATGTGTTTTTCAGACAAAAGTATTATTGCCAGCACTTTAGCAGAAATTTCCAGATAACAGGCGTCAATGATATCAAATTTCCAGCTGTCACTCAATTCCATCTCTGCACTGCTAGAATATGATTTTCTTCCGCAACAATGGGTATACTTTGGTTTGTTTTGTTTGAACATACAAACCAGAATCACAACAGTAAGAAATATGTAAGAGTCTTAAATTAAAAGAGAAGCGTCTGTACTACTAAAATTAAAATGTGTAAGACAGGCCTTCACTTTGAGTTCAGCTTCTATAAAATCTTTGGCCCAAGATGTCCTAGCCCTCCAGTATTTAAGAAATATTATAATTAATAAATCCAGCCTAACCTGGCACAGGGGGGCTATTTCTCCCAGGTAGCTGGAAGTAGACCTTTCCCAAGGTAAACACGCATGTTAATATTAATGCCAAACAGGGCTGCAGTTTTCTCATGTCCTAGCAAGCCCCGAACCAATTCAGCTGAAATTCAATTCAGAAAGTGGTCAAGAAAGAGCCTGCAGATGGAGTGAGTTGCTTTTAAAAGGAAGAAGAGAATAGCCAGACCAACTGTGTCTTGCACACTGTGTCCCAACACTGAACATTGCTGCCCAGGACCACAGCACCCCTTTCACACACAGCGGCAGTGATAAGAAGGATGAGGACTTGTTAACAGCTTATCATGGGGAAGGTGTAAATGGCATTTATCAGCTGCTACATCCTTCTCCTCCAGATGAGGTGTAACCATACAGAAGTGTGGCTTGATGGCCTTGCATCATTCCTAAATAGAAGATTATTCATGTGGTGTTTGTTAAGTATCCATACCACCATGGATGACAGCACTGATGCACTGTATATGTAAATCAAAACAGTCCCATTGACTTCCCCTTGCTCAACAAGTGCTTTTCTAACACAGCAAATATTTGCTCCCAGTAAAGGAGACCCAAGACTTTAGCAGTTCCCTAAAAGTAATTTTTTTAATTTCTTTCATCCAGGACAACTCTGGTAAATATTCATAAAACTTGAGTCACTAAAAAACTGTTGCTGTGACAGTTCTAGCCATTATTCAATCAGCAGCATTTAATCTCCAGAGAAGTTTGTTCTTTACACAGCTTTTTCTAATCAGTATTTCCATTTTGGGGCAGACCTCCAAAATTCAGAACAGGACACAATACACGAAGCTTAAATATATATTTATTTCTATCCATTACAATGTCAGAAAATGCTGACAATGTGTCAGTCCAGCTGAAACCACAAAGCACTCATATCTGAAGGTTTTAAATATGAGAGATGTCAAGATTTTTCTCATGAAGTGTCCATCTTACATTTTGATAATCAAGACAAACAAATATACCAAATTTTTCAGAGTCACTTTTTCATAATTAGGTAGTTAACACTTTCAGACTGCTGAGTAAAAGGACCCAAGAGCAAGTTATTAGTCATGATTATTACAGTTGCGATCCTGCATAGAGCTTGCATTAGATCATTAGAGTTTGCACAAGGCTTTATGTTTAGCACAGCTACTACAGGCTTTGGCGTCTCCTACCACTTGACTGTATCTGAAGAAATAATACAGTTAAAGTCTTCATGCCCTACTAATACAAGTTAGGGACGTTTCTATGGCTTCAGCTGAGGCTCTGACCATTGGTTACAGATACAGAGTGACCTTCGGCGATTCCAGACTAGCAGAGTATCAGAAAATCTCGTTTATTCCATTCTTCCTATAAAAGATGTGAACAGAACTTCTGTACAATGAAGCTGTAAGTTCTGCAATACAAGGCTTCTACGTGCCAGCAGAGGTTGGTTTCCATTTGGTTACCAGCACCTGCCTCACTTGCTATGTAAAATTGAGGCATGTGCTATGTTGAACAGTTCTATTCTTCTACAGTTTCAGTGTAAAGCTTTGATTAAATAAGGACATAGCACATTGTAAATGCTAACCTCTTCCTGAGATCTGAAACAAGTGCTGTGGCTTTCAGAATCCAGAGCATTGAGCGTTGCCTTAATAGCTGTGTCAACCCTGAAGCACAAAGCAACAGTATAGTGTGTCTTACAACATTCATTTTTTCCCTTTAGCTCTACAAAGCTCACAAGCCTATGATTGGAAAGTCCCTTCACTGCAGCTAATCCACATCTTTGGCTAGGAGAGACAGGCAGTCCTGCCCATGGGCCCTCCCTGCTGCACACTTGGCAGCTTTCGCCAGCATTCCTTGGACTGCTTCCTCTTCCCCTCTCCCTAAGACCAGGATTCAAGGCTTCAAATCCCTGTGAGCCCTGGCTTTCAGCCTTAGGAAGACAAAGCTGCATCAACCCAGGAAGAGCCAAACCAGTCCTCCCTGCATTGTTTTCTCTGTCCCTACCTCAAAGTTCTTGATTATTTCTCTTGTTAATCAACACAGCTCAGTTTGGTGCACTAAGGAAGGATAATCCAATGTCTGACCTTATACATTACATATAACCTTCTTTGCCTCTTCCTGCAGAAGAAATTCACAGGAATTCCAACTGTATCCCAACTATAGATAAGAAAATTACCGGGTACCAAAAAAATAAAGAACCAAAGTTGGACTATAGAAAGCACTATGGTCAGATGGTCCTAAAGCACAGATGATCAGCAGTGGAGGTCCTGCAGCCTCTGCCATTACAGCACCGGAGAACTCAGATGACTACATAGATTGCTTCCATGGTGCTCTAACACTCACTGAACTTCTCTGTATAGTAAGATATACAGAAGTGAAGAATCATAAGCTTTTGTGAGTTCTCCCACTGCAATCACTGGTTTTTAATCCTTTGGCCTGCAGTAAGTTACACCACTCTGGTATGAGTACATAGATACAAAGAGATCTCCATGGGAGACAAGGCTTAAATGCAATAATAGCTTTTCCATCAACGTTGATTCCCAAAATCTCAAATTGAAAAAATAGTTCATAAACAGCACACCTGCATTGACCAAGTGTAAGGCTTTGATAATTTGTTGTGCCTTGTTTGGACAAACTTGCATCTCAATGCTACCATATACAAGTGCTTCATATGCTACACATAAGGCCTCTGTGTCCCTCCCCCAGAGGACACTCTACTTCCTTTATTCCAAATAGCAAGGAACAGTCTGGTATCCCATCCAATGACTTCTGCAGCCTTCAAACAATCTTGAGAGAAGCAATAATCAGTTGATGATGATGAAGGCGGCACAGGCAAGAACCATATGAGTGCGTTGGAGGTAAGGTGGACCTTCTGCCCATTCTCAGCATGGTAACTGCAAGGCAGGTGCCATCCTCCTGTTACAGGAGTGGCTATGATAACATCGTCACTAATATCTACATTAAGCTACAGGGACCAAATGTTTTCAGAAGCTTGAACTGAATCGGTATGAGTTTATGAGTTTAATGTGAACCCCAGAGGACTTTGTCTGCAGAGAAATGGCAGTAACATGCAAATAATATCACTACATATACCATTTTCTGACTATGATAGCATTCTTCCACTCAATCTAAGTTGCTATGCCAACAGATTCACCTAAGGTACCTCCACATTTCAGACTTACTGTCAAGAACAAAGCCTGGCCAATTCTATGTACGGAATATATAGTCTAAAGTTAGTGGAGTTTTTTTTGTTGTTGTTGTTTTTAATTAACTGTATGATTTTTATTTCTGGCTTCAGGAACATCTCCGCCCAAATACTACACTACAGGCAAGCTGAGCAAATTCAAGAAATACTACTGTGTGAAAATACAACTGCAGTCATCCCTGTTCTGTATGGAAACTATGACTGCACTCTGCAGTGTAAAAGCATTAGAACAAACAAAAAAAAAGGCATCATATGTCTGTCAGTTCGGTCACAGACTACACACTGTTCAAGAAGCTTGCGACATTTTGTCTATAAGAACAAGGCAATAGTCATATATAAAATGTGCCGATCATCTCATTTTCAAATGCACAATGCTTACAGCAAACTTTGCTACCCTTAAGGTGGATGGTAAAGAAACCAAAAAAAGATGCCAAATGCCCTCCTGGTACAAAGTTCCACCAAAATGTATGGAGTTAACATAAGGGACAAATTTGCCCCAACATGCTAACATGTAGATTAACTGCCCTTGCTTAAAAAAGAACCATAAGAATTTAGACCGCATTTTAATACAAATTAACTAAAACTCACTGAGGAAATACTTCGGGGGGGGTTGTTTTAAATACAGTGAAAAATATTTTCTCTACAGATCACTTGCCCTATCTTAGAAAAATCTTTCTTTTCTCTAGGGATCAAGAACTAATGTTTTGTGCTTGCATACAGGTACAGAATCAATTACATAATGAGCTAGCAGAGCTGAAAAAGTTATTTTAAGGGGTTTTGG
The DNA here is from genome assembly GCF_965231255.1 of Vanellus vanellus. Taxonomy (NCBI): domain Eukaryota; kingdom Metazoa; phylum Chordata; class Aves; order Charadriiformes; family Charadriidae; genus Vanellus; species Vanellus vanellus. The sequence continues at coordinate 10,558,988 of NC_138907.1, forward strand.
TTTTGTTTTTTTAAATAAAACCAGCTAGCAATTCTTACTTCCTTCTGCTATAGCCCGCAATGCCAGCAGCAGCAGCCCTCAAGCACAAATAAGCAAGCAATGCTGCCACATACTTAGCTCCAGGACTGAGATATGATTCAAAAAGCACAGGAAAGGGAGATAATTGGCCACCTCATCAGTCCTCCTATAGCCTTTATTCTTGGAGAACCATGACTAGGACAGGTAAGCACATGTTTTTTCCATACACTCCATTCTACAAATCCAGGAGTGATCATGCCTTATCCGAGACACCAGCTTCTGTCCAGATATTGAAAGGGAAAACAGTGGAGGGGCACGAGCTTGCAGTCCTGGTACTACAGAAACAGCGAAAGAGACAGAGAAATCTCAGAGCATATTCAAAGACAGAGCTTTTGACCCCCAGGCAGTAGAAGAAACAGTCACTAGGAGTCTTCATATGAAAATATAACAATACCAGAGAACCCCCCAAAAATTCTTTTGGTAGTCTCCATCTCAGGCACCTCCAATAATCCAGGTTCTGCTAGCAAGACTGCTCCTAACCTCAAAAATCTCCTACAGAACTTCCTATGGTTTTTATTGGTAAGTAGCTTTAAGCTTCTGGCTCACTAAGCTCAGCGTCAGTAACTTCCCACAGATTTCATACCAATCTCAAAGCTTTTCCGATCTCACTAGGGCATTCTGCAGGCAGTCAGTAGTTGTTAGTGAATACTGTCATAGCTTACCTACTATCCCCTAATGCCCCATTTCATCTTTCATCTGTAATGGAGAGACAGAAAAGGCTTTCTCTTCTCTCACCATTTGCCATTCAATCTATCATGCATTTGCCTTAAAGGTTCTGCACTAAGTAGCTATTTACAAGACTTGCAAGGTCCCCAGTCATTCAATAACTTTTAATGTAATAATCCAAGTGGGTAGAGGAAGCAGCACTATATTCCATATTATGGGACAGGCAAGGAAGCCCTTATACCTCCTATGCAGAGGGCATACCAACTCAGTACATCAATATCCTGTGCAGCAGCACCCCTCAGAATTACTAGAAATTACTCAAAGCAGAAGTTGGCACACCTCAGCCAGAGAGAGTTCGTTACTCTGATTTTGTGCCACTTTCTACTCTGCTTCAAGTAGCACTACCACAGAGTCTTTGAGCTGCGTTCCCGTGAGGCACAGCTAAAAGAAAAAAAGAACAAGTGGCTAAGGAAATCAGAGAGTACTTCTTAGTTCAGCCCTGCCTGAAGCCAAATTCAACACCAGGATAAAATGTGGACACGCAGCAGCCTCCTTCCTCTGACTGCTGCATCTTGTTTTCCCATAGAAATGACCTTGGTGAACAGTTGGGGTGTAAATCAAGACTGAGAGAACTTGCTATATTCTTATAGGGAAGCCTGGATAGAACACAGTGTTAACCTGTATCATGCTGTGGCCAGGCTAGCCTCTTAGCAACTGTCTCACCCATCTTTATTCTAATCAAAATACCAAAACGTAGACATTAACCACGTTGCCATCACATCCTTCTCACCTTCTATGCTGCTACTGATTCTCTAGAAGAGCAGACTATGAAGAGGATAACCTTATACTGTGAGAAGAGGCACAAATTCTCCCTGGTTAGTGCACACTACCTGTTTTTACTTTGCTGGCTCCAAAGAAAAGACAAATCTAAACTGTTAAGCAATCCAGCTTCTGACAAATACTTCATGCAAGCTAAACTTGGCTGTGAAAAATCAAGAAACTGAAATCCTAAAATCCAAAGTGATTATTTCTGCAGAAGGCATCATTTTTACATTGTTCTCCCTACAGAAAGGAAGCGTTTTCTTGGTCAAGACAGTGTAAAGTAGCCCAGGAAAACTCACAGAACAATTTTACTGTTACTGTTCCCACTTTCGTGTCCTAAAATCTGTATTAATTTTCTTCTTATTTTTCAGATTATTCATTTCTTCATGATACAAATCTTGATGTAAGCTAATAATTTGTGTGGACAAACAATGCACTTACTTAAATAGTCACCTAGATTTCTCTTTTACAGTACATATGGTAAGACAACCACCTCTTACTGTCTGGAGAGAAATATGACAAGAACTCACATACTCATATGAATGTTCATACACACAAGCACATGCAAAGAATTGTTTTAATATGTTGAACATTAGTCCCAATTATAAAGATTATTTACAAATAAAAAGAGCCAAACCCCAAGTTAACAGCAGTTCGGGTGTCAAATCCAGGAAATCTTTCTCCTGTATCTGCTCATTATAAGTGTCATGTAAACACTTTCCATTCCATAAGATTCAAGACTGTTTTACTCCACATTTTATTTGATACTGGAGAACTTCAATTGAGGGGTAAAAAAGGTAGAATCAATTTTAGTCTAGCTCCTTCTTACTTTGTCTTTTTTAATAAAAACCTTTCTTACAAATGAAAGATTAAGTGAGGTAATGGTCCTTAGGATGCTGTGGAAAAGTAGTCTGGCTCTATCATATCTCAGCTCACTTGAGTTACCTGCTGTGCAGCCCCTTTGATGCAGAATTCCTGGAGGAGGAGAAGGCTTTAGTACAATCTGCATCAGGTAATCCAAACCAGTGCTTTAAATTACTGCAAAAACACCAGAATATTTCTCTGCAATTCTGTTTCATCCATGGTCTACAAATTTTCAAACAAGACTTCATTTAAAGTGAGCAGGTACAAATTATTAGTCATTACGGTCAAGAATAAATGCCCAGCTCTGTTAAATTTTCTCCCCTGTATTTTTATCATTACTTCAATTCCCACAGCTCTAGTAAAAGAAAGTTAACTCCTGAGGATTCAGGGATTTGAAGTAATGTTCTTCCAGTTGCCTCACAGCAGTTGCTATCATGTGAATATTAAAAACATAGCAAAAATTTTTCCTTCACTTTTGTACTTGGTAGTATATTACAATGAACTGTAGAACTTACGGACTCTAATTTCCTGCCCATTTCCTGTGGATTCTCTGGTGCTTTATTATTACAGTTCAACTCATATTGCAGACCTTCTGTCATTAGAGGCACTAATTTCCACCACTGTTCAGATAGGTAATTTCACAAAACTCAAAGCAACTCAGTACGGGACCTCAGACTTTCTTTTGATTTTCACAGAAAAATTAACATCGGGGGTGGAGGCGTGCAGAGGAGGAAGAAGAGCAGGATAAAATGTGCTCAACACAAGCTTCAATTTCTTAAGAAACCAGACTAGAATTGCCAGAGGGGAAAAAAGCAGCAATCAAAAATACTCCAGGCAATCACTAGATGGTGCTACTAAGAGGAAACATGTACCATGAGGGAACTTTAAAAAAACCCAGAAGCCACCTGTAAGCTGTAAACCACATGAAAAAGACTCTCCATCCCACCTGTAACTGTGTAGGCCACTTCTCCCACGCAAACACACTACAATCTTGCAGAACCTAGTGCAAGTACTTATACACAGAAGGGACTCCCTTTTTCTATTGCTGAGTTTCTTTCAATTCAAATTGGCACCTGAAGAGCAGCAGCCACTGAGTGCTCTGTGGTTCAGAAGATCAGAGACAGAGGTCGAGGAAGCTGACAGTACTGAACCTCACTAACCAGGCACTTCTGCCAGCATCCCCCATTACCCTGACTTTAGCCCTCGTTGCATGCAGCCTCCTGAGAAGTTTCTGCTTTCCCACAAGTTCAGGAGCTTGCATTTTGTGACATGTACAATCATAAGGACTATTCATCCAAGCTGTAGCACCTTCACGGTTCATATAAATGAGGATAGCAATTCCTCAACAGAGCAACTATTCCCCACTTCAAAGATAACTCCAAACTGTATCAAAATGAGCTGGTATACCATAAGGTTCTAAAGACAGAACCAAATCTCACTTCACCATTACATATCACAAAGAATGTGCTAAATCACATGTTTCTGTAACCAAAGTTATGTCCGTGTTGTTGTGTGCCACAAGCTAAAACCCAGCTAGCTCTGAACAAGACCCTGATTTAGCATTCTGCCAGTTAACAGGATCCCGATACCCAATCTCAACTCAGCATTTTTCTGCAGTGGGTCAGCACACGCTGTGCTGTCTCCGTCCTGTACCCAGCAATGAATCCGAGTTGGCAAATTTAAATCTCCATGTAATGCTAAATGATCTGTCTCTCCCCACCCCCTCTGAAGTGCTTAATTCTCAGGGGAATAACATTAGCATTTATGGAAGTAAATGCCTCAGGGTTTTGCTAATGTGCTAATGAGCTAGAGCCTTCCACCTTCGGATCACAAGCATGAATCCTATTCAGCTCAAAGGTAAAAATACTGTTTCTAGCAGAAATTTGATATCAATATGAATTCTAGTTCCAGCTCCTCCATCACAAATTCATCTCCATGCTTCCTGTGCAGTTATATTTTCCAAGTAAGACAGGGCTTTGAGCCAGCAAAGCCTTCTACCAAGGACCCCCGATTGTAGCAAGATCCAAAACCACTTTGATACAGATCTTCAGGGTATACAGAAGAGATTATCACACTTATGAAAGAGAAAAATAAAAAGCATTAAAAAAGGTATAAACTGGGATTCAGAGAAGTGCCCCAAATACTGAGGTTTTTCAGCAAAGAGTTACAGAAAGCAAAATCTGTATAAATATCAGCTGCTTTAGCCCCCTTTAACAATGAAGATTCCACTGTGGCCACATTATATTATTAAAACTATCAAGTTTTGCTTACACACAGCAAACAGCTATAACTGATATATATTTTTAGAAAGAAGTCACACAAAATCTGAAGAACTTGCTTTGGGAAAAAAATAATAGGGAACAGGGGTTTGAATTCCAGCATCTGCAAACTGCTACAAGGCTTGGGCCCCTTTTTCCTCCTAATTTAAAATCACAGTATTATGCCCTAACGTTCCTCCTAGCCGCTGCAGAAGTTCCTCTCTTCCACAAGAGGGAGCTTTTCTTTTGCAAAGATGACAATCTATTTCGCAGTTCTCATTTTGGAAACGTGTAGGAGCTCGAAACAGTTCTGGAGTGCCCCACGCCTGACAGCTTCCACACAGTATTAGCAAAGAAGATTCAAAAAATGAAGAAAAAAAAAAAAAAACAACAGGAAACGAAAGATCAAGCATTTTTAAGCTAAACCATTCTTGGACCCCTGTGTTATATCACAGTTCTTCTATATTACTTCTCCTCTCCCTGCCCCCAATGCAATTACGTATATAGCAGAAAAACCTGAGAATGTCAAGTCCAACACTGTTTTAAGTCCAGACGTATCTGACATATAAACTTCACTCATGTGACTGAAGGTATCACCTATCCAGATGGTACTAGAAGAGGAACAATAAATCACAGTAATTCAAACAACATAACATCTTGAGTAGAAATCTGGCCTAATAGCTGAAAGAAGTAACTGAATACAAATTTGAACATATATTTTAAGGAGAAAAATGAAAGCAATCCCTTCTCTGGACAACCATTTATTAATCCAGCCAGTGACTGTCAGCTTTTACTATGGTTAACCTGGATGGCTGCTTTTTCCAGAAAGACAGCCCACTTCCAGTGTGGCACAGAATTTTGAATGATGGATCTGCAGCCCCAAGCTGCAATTTCTATCAAGGTAGTGCTGCATTATCATCATGTTTCACAGCTGCTTCTTTCACTGCTGCTTCCTTAGCAAAAAATAAAAATTAAAAAAAAAAATATCACAAAATGCAGAGGTGACAAGCCAAGTGGGAGCAATGCTTAAGCTGTGCTGTTCTCACCATCTAATAGCTAGAGAATTTCATATTCCCTGCTGTCTAAGTTCTAGTCCAATGGGTATATCCTCCTCCTGATGAGTATAGCTAATTCCCATCGTCAACAGTGGGAATAACACATGCAGACAGAGGGGACAATGAGCCCTTGAGACCTATTGTAGTAGTAATTTCAAAATATCAGGGTAAACATATTTTGCATGCAATAGGTAATAAGCCCAGGCACCGGTTTCTGTGTTTAAGAATGCATTATAGGTTTGTACACTCATAGCACTAGAGATACCCTACTCAGCTAGTTTTCAGCTTTGTAGGAGTTTCAAGAAACGGTTCTGCCATGAATAACTAACTGCTATATATACAAATCTATACACACAGATCTAATCACAGATCAAAGCTCTGTGGAGCAAAACGGGGAAGAAAGGATTAGGCAATACGCATCTTCTGCTCCAAAGATCTTACAATCTTAATTTATGACTACCCACATAAAAATAGCATGTGCTGCTCGGAACTCTTTCCTCCTATCAAAGTCATAACAACAACAATAAAAAAAAATTACAAGTCTTCCCTGCCTTCAATACTTGCTATTACTTCAAAGCCAACTAGGGTATAAGCATGCGGGCTGTGTTTTGTCTTACACATAATCAACACTAGTAAAGATAGATTCAGCTGCAGGCCATGGTCAGCTAAACAGAAAGCTAAATGTTAAGTCAGAAAAGCCAGCTCTAGTGTGATAACTTGACAGTGTTACATTTTCTTTAATCAAAGCCCTATCTAACATTTTAGAAAAAAAAAAAATACATCCAAACAATCTGCAGACTGCTTCAGATGGCACTCTACACTCTGGGTAATTTTTCAGACCAAAACTTTTCCTGTTCACAGTAATTAACCCTGCAAAATTATCATGATAGATGGTAAATGTAAATTGCTAAAAATATGTTAATAATGAAACAAAACAGGCTAGACAGCATAGTTTGAGAAAAGAGCGCAAGTCCCAATACAAGCAAAGGCAACAAGAGAGTCTTGTTTGTATAACACTTAATAAGTCCCTGAGGGAAAAGGGACAGCTGTGTAAAGCTGCCTCAGTTGTCCCTTTTGGTTTGGGGTTTGGTTGTTGTGTTTTTTTTTTTTTTTCATCATAATTACATCTGTTACTGATGTTTCATACAGTGAAATGTCCAGAGAGTCACCTGAAAGTTCAGTGTGAATACTGATAAAGCTTGACCATATAAAGTAGATAAAATAGCATCCTCAGTGATACATTTTGGAAGGTAGCCAAGATCATCTTGGAAGGTTAAATCTCCTTTGGTCAAGTAAAAATCTTTACTGAGGAACACTGCATTTTCAGCACTTATTTGACTTATTTTGAGTACAAGGACTTAAAGTGAACTTGACACGAAGTTCCCTAGTTGGACTTGTAGCTTACGAAGACAGCATGTCCAGATTTACACTCATTCCATGACTCCTCTTCTATTTCTTTAAGTAGGGTCAGTTTTGGTTTGGGAGTTTGGTTTTTGGTTGTTGGTTTTTTTTTTTGTTTGTTTCCTACATTTGGGGAAAAAAATATTTAATTTTTAAAGATACAGAAAAGAATCAATTTCTTACAACTTGAAACTGCAGCTGAGAAACACAAAACACTGCAGTAGATTTTACTGTAAGATAAAAAGGCAAAGGACAGAGTACAAGGTACGTAATCAGAATTCAAGTCTGGGAAGCAAGAATTACTCGGTTTCACTCCAGTTCCAATAATCACTCTTATAAACTGATCCAGAATGTTTTAACCCAAGCTAGATACATAGCTTGAACTTCAGAATTGCTAAGCATCTACCTGATTTACGGGACTTGAAAGAAGAAGGGACATTAGAAGCTGTGAGAATCAGAAAAATCTCAGACAATTCTGAAAAGGGAACAATTGTCCCATGTTATTTAAAGCATTTCCTAATATTAAAGATCCTTCAAAAATTACTTTTCAAATAAAGTTTAGAAAAACAAATGCCAACTAAAGCCTTCCATTTTCAAGCATATTTAGCAGAAGTGAAATATTTACATGCAAAAAGTTAACTGGAAGTTTGGGATGCTTAATTTGTGTGACCTAGTAGCTGGAAATTCTTGTAACAGAAAGTTTTCTACAAAAATCTGTTTCGATCTAGAAAGCTCCATAAGTAGTATTTCATAACTAAGATTGGATATAACCAACTAATATCATAGACTACTTACTTCTGTATCATGTCTGTAAAATTACTACAGCTCATAGACATAACACTGATAAACATCAAGTCTAATTTTTTTTTTCCCTTCTAAGTATAGCTTTCTAACAAGATGAAGGGTTATAGTATTTTGGTACTCTAAGGTTCTCTTGGCCTCAACTCTTTCTCTTATTCCAAATTAGCAAAAATAAATGATAGGGTATGATCTTTACTAAGCTACATATCTACTTAACCCTGAACATTAATGAGTACCAGATCTTTTATCCCAATATGGTTCCTTTTTGCATTACTCTTGCATAGGAGGCATACCACAATTTTGACTAAAGAAAAGGGGACGTGACTGGAGAGTCCAACTGCAGTCTCCTGAGGGCATGACTTAACTCCTGCCTGGCAAAGCAAGCACAAGAAGTGAGCACAAAAAAAACAGAACAGTTATCTGGACTTTTCTGCTTCAATTAAACTGCCATGTGAGTGTAATACTTGAGCTTTGGCAATTACAGTGACTCCAGCTTAGGAGCAAAGTACATTGATTTGGAAGCTCACTTTTATGGAACACGAAACACTCACATGATGCTTGGACATCATTAAAACATGTATGAAGCTTTACAGAAGGCATTGAATCCTTTTAAAAGTTTTATGATCCAGAACAACTTTAGGATATTTGACCTGCCTGGTAAAAGAAAGCTTTTACAACATTCCTTGTGATGCACTGCCATTTCTGAGTAATCTGCATTGCATCTGTGAAATATCAATGGAGACAAAAGTGTTTGTACTTTCCATACTTTGAATACAACAATTAAATAAGAGCAGGAGCCTCCAAAAGTACCTGCAGTGAAACAGAAGTATAAGTAACTAAAAATTAAAACTCTCCACAGAAATACCTGTTAGTTAAGAAAAATTATTTAGAAAGCATATGGGCATCTTCACAGAGATTTGAAACATATTGATGATATTGAAGCAGAGGAACCAAAATTGACCCCTTTTGGGTAGTTTAGTTCTTCTGATATGCATGAGTATTCAAATTATTCCAAATTGCTTTTAATCATGTCTATAAGGGGAAATAATACTAAATCAAAAATAGATCAGCAATAGTAATTGACAGTAGAAAAAAAAAAAGGGCTGAATCCAGTTGTAATAAAAGGTTTCAGACCCCATCAGGTTCACTGGGATTTGACAGTACACAAACTATACTGAGTCTGGCCAAAACTCTATTATATCTCAAATTCTAATACTGTTCTGTCAACTTTTGCACCTGTAATTGCAACACACCAGAAAGCCAGCACAATCATTCCCCCAAATACCAGTAGTCTCAACTTTTCAGGAACTGAAAATTGGCAAGATAAAAATCTGTCCATAATACCAGAAGTAAAGAAATTTGGTTTCCTGCACATTAATATCCCATATTTGTTTGACTGGTCTTTAAAAAGTTGAGACATCCAGTTGAAGTTTTTTATATAAGTGGGACAATAAGCTGTTGATCCTCTATGGATTTTTGGTGTTTAACAAAAATTAGGTTTATATAACTTCCCTCCCATAAGCATAATAAAATAAATAAATCTTTCTCCTCTGTGGCCTGTTTTCACACAGGGAACTTAGTATTTTTGAGAATTTTGCTTGTCAAATATAGCTGATATCACTGCATACACCTTCCACCTTCTTCCTTAAAGCTAGCTAAAAAAGATTTCTCAAAATGTCAGTAATGCTCCTTCCCATGGCCATGGTGTTTTGTTTTGTTTTAACGCTCAGATAGTTACTGTCATTCACACCAGCAAAGATGCATCTATCTACAAGATTTTAAAACAAAAAGGGGTGTGTGGGTGTGGATGTCTAATACAGAACAGTTACAGCCATAATGTAAGCTTCATCACAGCTCACTGCTAGCATACCTTAACCCTCATCTGGGAAGACTACATTTAGTCTTTGTATCCATTCCCTGGAAGAGTAACAGGAACTCAAATGTTCCAGCAACAGCATTCTTTTCATCAGCAGTGCCAGAAATTTAATGTGCAGTTCTTCTAGGAGGCCACCAGATCACTCAATCTGGCTAATAGATGAAAACCTCGCACAGTACCAACACCACATATGGAGAGCTGCAGGCTCCGGTTTTCTTACATCTATGTTCTTTTTTAAACAGTACTCAGAACACGCACAAGATGTTTTTATTAGAGCTGCAGTCAAGGACACATCAGCTATAATGAAACAGTAAAATTTAACTGCTGCCAACAACATTCTGCTTTGGTCTACAGTCAGTTTGAGCTTCTGCCCAATATCCACTTGCTATCAGGCTCCCATAGACTGACACTAAGCTGCTTCTTCAAGAGTCTTAAAAGTTTATTTTGCTTTTACTGCAACTCTTCACTATGCAGTTGCGCAGTAGTAAACATGACCTTAACATTGAGTGGAAGTTTGGCAACAACTTGATTGCAAATGTAATCTGCAACAGCCACAGAAGTTAACCAAGCCAAAAGCAGAGTTACAGCTCTTAAAAGCTCAGACTATAAATGGCTATACAAGGTCACATCTCAGGCTGCAGTTTGCTAGCATGATTAACTGTAGTGCTGTGTTACACTTGCAAATCATTTATCTTTTTGCAAATACTGCAGAAGTAATGTAGATGCCCCAGTACCTGTCTTCAAATCAGGTAACAGTACAGGAAGAGTAATAGATCAGTGGTACCGCTCGAAACATCCGTTGTTAAACAAGCATGCAAATCTCCATGGGATCAGGACCTTGGATGGAGAAGTGATTATCTAAAGTGCACTGGAAAACAAAATGACACAATAATTTTAAAGGCTCAAAATGAAGGCCTGGTCAATGTAACAGATAAAAAGTAAAAGCCCTCATCAAGTTTTTAGGATAAATATGTTTTACAAGCTGAGTCTGTAAAGTTTTGTAGTTATAAAACATTCTATTGCAATATTTTATAAGGCAGAGGGAGCAACCAAAAAAGGAATACATTTGAGATTTATTTACAAATAAGCTACAGAAATAGCTAGTTACTACCCTTGCTGCTGTTAAAAAGAAAGCAGAAGTAAAAAGATGAGCCTCCTGTGAAAGCAATTGTCTAGGTACAGATAAAAAGATGATAAAACTGAAGATGAAGAGATGCAGTGAGTTGATTGTAAGAGAGCTCCTGAAGTGAATATTCTGATAAACTGATGCTGACCTCTGAAAAGTGGCCACAGATGAGAAGAGACATCGGATCTCCATCCTTTTAGCACTTTCCTTTCTCAGAAGAGCTCTGCAGTATAGGCAGTAGATACAATTGGTTCAGGAATATACTGCTAAAGTCACAAAACCACTACAAAATTAATACACGTTAGATCATTTCCTCACTTAAACTGGCTTAACTCCCAACCCAATACCTGTTTTTCCATGATTTCAAGCTACAGGAAAGTCAGGCCCTAAACAAGTAGCTTCAGCAGCAGCTTTGTAATCAGATTAATTAGTAGTTGCCTCTCCCCACACATAACACAATCACACATTTTTGACTCTTCCCTGTGCCTCACTAGTGCTCATGCAATAATGTGGTCAGCCAGATCAGAAGGACAATTCAGCATACACTAATTTTTGGGGAGGTTATTTTTCAGTCACATTAGCTCCCTGTTTCCACCACGCCTGCAGCCACAGGAATACAAATAGTGGCCCAAGGGAGAGGTCAAGAAGGTGTAGCAGGGACTAGCTGTGCCTCAACCAAATGTGAAACTGCACTTTCATCCAGAAGTTCAGGCCTTGGCTCACTACAGTATTTTGCAACCCTGCTCAGCAAAGCACACTGATTTGAGGCCTCAGTTACTATGGTGATGAGCATGGAATAAATGTTTATGTATAATTAGATAAATTCTCCCTTCAAGAAAGCAGTTGTCCTTCTCACAGGCAGCCACTCATATGTTTTTAACTAACAGATGTAAAAAAAGTATTAACATTTTAAAGCTTAATGAACACTATTATTCATTAGCAAGTTAATGATAATTTAAACCTATGGCAAGAATTAAAAAAAAGCACCTCAAAAATTAAGTCAATGAGAATCCCATCTCTTCTGAAAACTAAACTGCTAAACTCCCTAGAGATTAAGTTAATGCTTGGTTTTGTGCATTTTAGGTTTTTGCTTCAGAAAAATAGGAATTATTAATAAAACTACCTCATTGTTTAACAAAGATTAAGAAACACTTATTGAATAAAAAATGAATGAGTCCTCTTCTTCTACGCAATCACTAAATTAAATGACCTCTACTTGTAAAATATAAGCAGTATTTCCTAACTCTAAGCTCACTGTAAAAGCAGCAAGCTGATATAAACAAGTTCATGTAGTTGAAATGCTTAGTTCATAAACTTATGAGTAGCTTACTTCCTTTTTCAAAAGATTATGAATCAGTAATTACAGCAGAACCATGTGCCACAAAGACGAATATTCTACTCAGGGTTTTGGGAAACCCTTCGCCACAACATTTACATATAACTTGGACTTTTTTTTTTTTTAAGAAAATCCAGTCCTAAAATGTGATCACTAGTCATATTCCTTAGCATCTAAAACTGCTTTAAATTGAAGAAATACTAAATTCAGAGTAGACAAGGTGATTTCCTAGAATCAATTACTCTAAAAAAAAACTAATGAGAAAACTTAACCATACACTGAATTCCTCCCTGAAGAAAAACAAATAATTGGCAAAATGCGGCTGAAACATTGCCAGCTGATGAGCTGCCTCATTCTTTCCACTGTGATGCCATCTGTTGCCATCTCTTCCCTGTCCACATGCGCTACACTTCCTCTGAATCCCAGCCTTACCCAGACCCATCTGGTCTCAAGTATGACAATGAAATCCAGCTTTACCTACCCGATGGGCATCAATAACTACACCTGCAGTTGGAGGTGGTGGTTTGGTGACAGCAGGCAAGTAAAGAGGCTGCTACTCCCAGCCACCTATTACAGGTCTTTCACTGAAATTTTTCTCCTTTCTCCCCAGTCTGCCAACGTAACTAAAAGTATATTCACTTCCCAGCCCAACTGTTGGAGTAATTCACTTCAGAAAAACTTCAACTACATAAAATATTAGCCCTCTTAGCTTAAACACTTGAATAACTGAGTTAGGAAGCAGCCACATGTAGGTTCACGCAAGTACATCATATAGGGGAAACTTCCAGTTAGAAGGGCAAAACCAACAGTGTATACTCTTTCTGCAGCACAGCAGGAGCCAATGTGCACACCTGGCATCTATCCACACACTATAACCTAGTGGTAAAAAATAGCGAGATCTTAACCCTAATGAAGTCGTTGAATAACATTTAGTTATCCTTCACATTTTGCCTGTAAATTCCTCCAAGGCAAAGACTTTCTTCTTCTGTGCCTTGCACACGCTATTGATACACAAGAGAGAACAGGAAGATGTACAGCTGATCATGAAGCAGCAGAGTGTAATTTTGACTTGCTCTAAGAATAGGCCAAACGCCTTCCTCCAGTTCGCATGCAAATTTATTACTGAAGACAATGCAGGCATTTGAGGGAAGGAACTCAGCTTAGAATCTGAGTATCTCTTCAGGGACCATCCAAATCAAAAACAGATCTTCTCAAACACCAAGATTTACAGCTTTAGCATCTTCTATCAAAGGATTTTTAATTGACAAATATTTACATATTTATAGAAGTGATCTTTATTTCTATTGAGTATTTAGCTATAGCTGCAGGGAGCAGCGTGTTATTGCAAAAGGCAATAACTAGACAATTAGGTCAAAATAAATCTCCTTTTATCCTTAAAACCCATGCATTACTACTAATTCACAAAATATTTATGTTTACAAGATAATCCATAGTAAGGGACCAGACATCCCCAAATGTGACACCAGAGCTATCAGTTGTGCTGAGAGCCAGGTAAATTGCTAAGAAATCTCAAAGCAGATTTTCTTAATACCTTTAATATTTGGAGTTGTTTTCAAACTTTTATGGTACAAAGTCTTAGACATCCTGTTTTCATTTAAACATGAAACAGTGAAGAGTTTAGTTGAGTATTTTTACTTAAAAAATGGATTCAACATGAATTTAGACTGTAGTAGTGAAACAAAGAAAATATGCAGCTTTTAAGATTTCTCTCCCTTTTAATACTTGAAATTTTATTAGTGAGCTATTCTCTGCCTTTTATGTTAATAAAAAAATCACCTAACACTGTTATTACACCTCAAAACTTGTGTAAGTCAAGAAACCTTAATTTTTTTTCCCCCCTTTACAAAATGTATTTAGGCTGGACATGTCAAGCCATGTTGGATTTACCATATTTGAGTACCCTGTACTTTTTTGTAAGCAATTATGGGTTATACACTATGTAAATGCACGTATAAATACACTACATATTTGTATACAAATTTCTGAATTCTGCTTCCAGAAGTGTTATTGCCTTTCAAAGAGGACATTTCAAAAGAGGCCTTAAAGTTTGCATGCCCACCTGAGGTCACATAGCCAATGAACAACAAATTTGGTGGTAAAAATCCTCTATTTAAACTCAGTGGTGTGAACAGAGTATTAGTGGAGGTGTTCCCAAAGTGACATCCAACAAAATATGTACACTTGAAAACTTGTCTTAGACTTTAGGGTTAACACCTACCTCACTGATGTTTAAGTGATGGATTTGTTAACAGCTGTAGCGAAGAATCACTGTGGTCCTGATCAAGGTTCGGCCTCCCCAACTCTACAGGAAACAGTATTGAAGCGCTTCGTAATCCTGTAAACCGGAACAGAAACAACAGGGTGTAAGCTGAACCTTATGCAGATAAGAATGCCTGTACATGTTCCGTGGTCTTCATCACCACAGCAGCAGGTAAGAGCACATTACTGCAGATTAGGACACATCTGACTAAGATGTGGTTCCTGAACAGGACCACACACCACATGGGGACATTAAGGATGCTGGAGAGTCTATATGCTAGCTCTAAGGGAGTGGGCAAGAAGGGCTGCCCACAGAACAACCTTTCATCGGTCTGCTCAGGGATTCAGCATGCTTACAGCTCAATCTCACAGCTCTGTGAAAGCAGACAATCCCCGGGAAACTGTTTTCACTTCACTTTCACTGAAAGTTATCTGCAGTTTCCCCCAACCCAAATTCTCTCAAAATATAGTTATCCCCAAACTGTCATGAGATACGCAGGAGAAGACTCAAAGCTGGCTACTCATGAATGGAGATCTTGAACAAACACTTAAACTGGCTACTATGATGCCAAGAACTGAGTATTTTAAGCTTCCATTGTGTTCTATAGCATACTTCTACAGATGTATGCATTCAGTCAGAACGAAACCCCACATATTTAAAGCAAGATAAACATACATGTTCACTGAGAAATTAATTATTTGAGCAGTAAAATGGGCACTGAACATTACTAAAATACCAATAAACTAAAGGACTTATCATTTGGGGGGCAAGTTCTCCCTTAACGATTATACAAACCAGATACTTAATTGAACACTGTACAAACAAGATAAATTGCCAAACCTGGAGTTACAGTAGTGCAAGTTGTTGGTTTTTTTTTTCCTTTTTAAAATTCTTATAAACATTTCACTCCACATTAACATGAATTAAAAGATCGCATAATCCCTGGTTAAGTTGTATTTTAGTTCATTTCAAGAACTCCCACGAATCTAGTGCTTTATCCACAGATCCCAAGCGCTTTAGAAGATTCCAGCTCCAACTGCTTCAATGACGGATGTTTTTCATCTTAGTACCACCACCTTTACTGGCTTTAGGCATTCTCTGCTGCTTTTTAGCACCTTCAAGTGCCTTGATCAGGTAGCAGCATTTCCTCTTTAAAAAGTCCATTT
This sequence comes from Vanellus vanellus, assembly GCF_965231255.1. NCBI lineage: Eukaryota > Metazoa > Chordata > Aves > Charadriiformes > Charadriidae > Vanellus > Vanellus vanellus. Next base: position 10,574,718 of record NC_138907.1, read on the forward strand.
GCAGGGTCACTCAGACTTTGCAGGAACTGGGAGGCTCTGAAAGCAACAGAGCTCAGATCTGGGGAAGGTTTTGGTTTTATTTTTAAAACACTGCTTACTCCACATGACTATTTCAAAGGCTCTGACCTCCCTGGGTTTGCAACAAACAGTTTAGGCTATATCTAAAGGCTCCTGAGCGTTGACAACCAGGTTATACTGAAAATTATTTCCCTGGAGAACTCATTTAAAATACGCTCTATTTAGTGCACTCAAAGCAGCAGTGCTTAAAAAACCAAAACCTAACAGCCCACACAAGAAGGGTTGCAGGCTGTTCAACATGAAACGTAGATCTCCATTTATGTGTCTGAGAAAAAGAGGAAGCCTCCATACGCACTGGACAAATTCTCTCACTGTACCAGATAGGGGTACATCTGGCACGCTATCAATCGAGACTATCCTGGTCAGCAGAGGGAGAAAGATGTTCACTCCCAAGAGGATTACAGATGTGCTTCTCCTTCTCCCTAACAGCAGTCCTTCTCTCTTCCTTGACCCTAAGCTAAATCCAGTAGTAACTGTCACTGTATTTGATCAGCAGAAAACTGGGTATGTATTCCCTGGTATTGAGGCATTAATTAGCCCCTTTCATCCCACAGTATGATTACAGGATGCAGGCGCAGGGTATGAAAGCTTTCACCTGCTTGCTACAGAGGTCTTGCTCAAAGAAAGTATTGCTAGAGCTGGAATATCCAGCAGGGCAAGACAGTATTGATGACCTGTATTTATTCTTTGCTACATATGCCAAAATCAGTAAGTAGCACGCTGCCTCACCATGCCATGAGGCATGTTTCTCAGAAGGGTTTCTATTTGCAAGAAGGCCAGAACATAAACATTTCCCAGACGCGTCCTACACTTTTAGCTCTGCTGGTTAGCAACAGGAAGGTAGCAAAATACTCTCGTGAGCACAAGTCTGCCAGAAAACTGCAAATTATGTTGACCAAAAAGCCACTACAGTGTTGTTTGTTCTAGTCCAAAATTGGTGTGAGCTATAACAGGAAAAAGACGCTGACTGCAACTACACCAAGGTTTGTCAGAATGGGAATAGTGTCTCATCTACAAGCTGCTGTTACCTTGGGAATAGTGGGTCCAGCAGAACTGGATACACCTCAGTAAATCTTTGCGCAGTTTCAACCCATGCAGCTGTAGCATTACTCAGAGGTTACATGTGGTTTTTTTTTTTCCACACTAAACAAGGTTCCATATTTTTTTAATACCAAAATTTACATGCATTACAGAGCTCTCGCAGCATTGTGAAGTAGTGTACTTCACCTACCTGTGCATTAACTCACCATTGCAATTTTACCAGCTATCCCTAGGTCTGCAGAAAAGGTCATGTAACAACTTCAGCTGAATAGGAAAAGACAAAGTTGAAGTTCTTTACATAATACGATTTTTTCAACACAAATAGTCTCTTCTCATTAGTATTATCCTCATAATGATTAATTGGCATTATTCTTTTTTGTGTGATACTGTTCTCTTAAACCTCTGGTTATTTATGTATAAACACATGCACCCAAGCCACAAATGATCTGTTGAGTTTCCCACCAGCTGAAAAGCATTAGAATTACTACTGGTCCTATTCTTCCTGACACAAAGAAGACTTACAGGAGTGGGTTTTTTGAAACTAGATTTCACATTGAGGGCAGCCTGGAGTTATCTCTTGCTGTATGACACATGCTACTTAAACTAGGGACAGCACATTTGAGGAGAAATCATTCTGTGGTAAAATTGTTTCGGCAGTAGTAAAATTCCAATTCCAGTGCCACTTTATAGTACAAAATCTGAAGTTGTTTTCAGCGTGCAAAGCAGGCTGCAAAATAAAATGCACAATTTTCAGAGAGCAGAATTCTTCCCTATTGACAGAGGACAGAAAAATAGTACTGTATGACTAAGTCACCTAAAATTTCATGGTATTTACGTAGGAACTTCACTTTCATTATGCATACCTTTTGTCTGCAGGGAGACAGAAATAGTGGGGGGAAGTCTGATATGAAAATATGAGCAAATATCTTTGTTCTGAGTTTTGAAATCTCCTCTAGAAACTTTGCAGGTCCTTCCAGAAAAGGAAAATCTCAATTTTTTTCTTGTGTTAAATTTCTTGTTCAGCAACAGCATGATTGATTAGAAGCTAATGTTAAATCCACTGAAGTTATAAATCCATTCTACACCAGAAAGTAGATGGTACTTTGCCAAACAGGTAGGAGGCAGAAGCATCATGACTTAGAGCGTACCACAGTAACAAGCTGCACCCCATCCCTGGCAAGTGCCCCTTTTAATTAGGCAGTCTTTTGCAACATGAAGGCCCAAAGACTTAAATCAGACAAGATCTTCAGATTAACACAGATTAACAGCAAGTCCAGCCAAGTTATAATTCCTGTAAGGGATTCTTTAACCTCTGTGCAAAGCAAGAGCTCCCAGCAGCTCTAATGATTCTGCACAAAAAAGTTGCAGTCTTAACTACTCTTTCTCTAAGGAATAGGAGGATACCAAGAAGTTAAATCTTTTTATGATTCCTTAAGTGACCATACTACGCTGAAAGTGCAAAGACCAACCATTCAGTGGCAGAATCTATCCCTTCCTGCACCAGGGTGAAAACCTAGGATGTCCAAACACTTTGGACCTGAACACACTTTGTGGGAACAAAACACAGAATCCCCATCCAGTAGCGTGAGAGTAACTTCACTCTTCTACTGAAAGCAGCAGAGAAGGACTGGAATTTCACCCACTACCAAAGAGCTGAGACTATATTCTAGTCCAGTGCTGCAGATCCAGAATACCTGAGGACCATCATGGTAAAAAACACACAGTACACAATGGTGTTTTGCAACTCGAGAGCATCACTGAAATCAGTTTCACCATGTCTAAAGCAGTAAAACCAGTCATGGCTACAAAAATACAGGTAGCATTCTGTATTAGCACCAAGTTAATTCCTTGAGAGTTCTTAGATGCACTTCTGAATTCCCATGGAAAAAAAAAAAAAAAAAAAAATCACATCTTATGACAAACATCTTTTGGCATTGTTTCAGTTCAGACTCTGTTGTTTCACTATTAAATTCTCAGTCTAGTTTGCTGCCTGAGTCATCATCTTTAGAATTTGTAATGGCCTGAACCTGAACCAGTCAGCCAATACATGACCAGTGATAAGTCAGGTACCACCTTAAAATAATTCAAGTAACTGTTTTCACAAGATTGAAGTTACATACATTAATAGCTCATTAATATCTTGTACAGGCCAATCACTACTGCCTAATCAGTTACTGCAGGAAGATAAGAGCTTCACAAGTCAGACCAATACATGTATATCTCTAGCAAAGTTAAACAAAAGCAATAAGCCTTTACAATGGTGGTAGACAAGCACATCAGTGAAAAATCAAACACTGTACTTGTGCTTGCAGTACTTACCTCCAGTTGCTGCGAGGTCTTTGAGCAGTCAGCCCACAGCTCTTATCAGAATTCCCCAGAACAAATGTCTTCAGAAAAAAGCAGCCAATTATACCAACCCCGGCTACAGCTGGATGCCATCAAGAAATCTTATCAGCTGCTAGGCAAATAAGATCACTACATGAAATTATTATGCCAACAGCAGAGTCTCAAGAAAAATGTAACCTTTTAGTCTCAACCTTCCTTGCAAATTTGTCCCCTATATTTGTTCTGCAGAGAGCTACCCAACACACTGATATGATTTACAGGCACAGGGTCAAACATACAGAAAGCATTTTTGTCCCCAGTTTATCCTAGTAAGTCTAGGAAATCAGAAGACCACTTGTTATGACCCAGTTAAGAAAAAAGAATTTCCATGCAGTGATTTTCAATCTGTGGCTTCAAGTCCTACTATCAGGACACTTAATTCACACCACCTCGGGCAGCAAGATCCACAGATCAGAAGCATTTATAACCACTGTTTCAGTAAATGCACATATATTGGAGACAACTATACATCTGCACTTGGTCAAGCAATTTGAAATCCAGCATCCTGCAGTGACACAAAATGAACCAACAGGTAACCAGAAATCACCCTATTAACCTACAGCTCCAAAAGGCTTCTCTGGCCCCTGCCTTTCTTCTGGTCTTTGGGAAGAGTCCCGTTCTACATTTTCTAGGTAAGGAGAGCAGTGCTACCCTGCGACCCTAACCCTTTCATTTGACCATTTTTTTCAGCTGTGCCTTACTGGATCTGAAAAGTATTATCTCCCTCTCCTCCTTGGCAATTTATACATGCTCTCACAAATATGCAAGAAAATAAGGGTAGACTCCCTTTGATTTCTTTCAACTGAAAAGACAGAGATGTAGGTGTAAGAGAGATACAATGAGAGGCACTTAATCTTTCCAACTATTTGTCAGTTCTAGTCAGTATTGTATCTTTAGATTTGCTTATTGTTCTACCTGTCATTACAAATGAAATGAGATGAATAAATACTGTTTTACAGACATTAGAGTTCAGGACCTGCAGTAATAGGGCAATTCAAACATGCTGAGAAAGGACAGTTTTCATTTCTATCTAAAAAGGCTTCCTCTTTTGCCGATAAGATACAGCTTCCCCCACCCACTGTAGCTGAAAGCACTTTCCCTCAAAGCCAGCTCATAAAAGGTGGCTTTCCTTTTTTCCTTCCAGAGCATTAAAGAAAAATAAGAGTTTATTTCTTTTTATAAAACACTACTGGAGCCCATGAGAACACACATCTGCTTAAAAAAAAAGTGTATTTCAAGCTTTACTGCAATGTCCCAAGAGTTTACCTGCTTTGCTGGGAAAAGCTGCTTACAGCCTGTTAAGGGTCAGGGCAGAAGATTATTTAATTAGGTGGCAGCCCTCACCCCAGGTTAACAGAGAGGGGAATGGCTCCGTACAAATTGCATCTAGCTAAGTTTGTGAGTAAGGGACATTTATATGAAGACAAGGCAAGACAAAGAAGGATATTCTTGGGGGATCAAAGATACATCTATATTAAAAGCCCTCAAAACTTACAGACAGATAAGGCATCATAAATAGCACTTTAAAAGAAGCATGCTATGAAAAGAACTGCAGCTGGAGTTCAGATACATATGCAAGAGCACAGAAATTGTTTTCCAGCCATTAGGTCAAGCACTAGGCAAGCCACACACATCATTATTGATAATAACACTAAAGAACCCAAACAGGCACAGAGTTTACATACATAGATATTTATCTGTAGCTAAACCAGCTTCCAATTATATGGAGATACATATTTATCCTAGTTTGGTTGCAATTATGCTTCAGAGGAGCTTCACTAAAACCAGAAACTGACAAAACACAGCACTGTCTGAAACTTACTCTAAAAACACATTCCAATATTCACAAAAATACCAGTCAGAAATACAGATAATATAATGTAAAGTCCTAAATGCAAGTCATGGTTTTCTAAAGACTCTTATCTACACACTAACAAATGCTATCTTACATTTTTAACTTCTTTTAGGTGTCAGATAGAAAAGTAACTTTAACACATTCACACAACAGAAGAAAATTCATTGTAAGTTAATTAGCACATCCTTGCACTGCATCTAGTAGTTCAAAACTGCTAGCAGTGACATAACAGCATCACAAGATAAAAACCGTATTTTCATAAGTTCTTGGCCATCTCTACCTAGAACCTAAAAGGTAACAATTAAGGTATTGTATTCCTCATTTCTGTTTATTTTATTCCCATTACATTATGCAATAGAAATTCTAGCCATATTCAACTTGATTGAGCTGATTTTAGTCCAGATTTGCATCTGCTAGATAAGGCTGCAGTGACAAAGACGTAAGCACCAAGACTGCTTTACATCAGAATATTCTTTTTTCTTTTGGAAATTTTAAGTTATTATTTTTCATTTTGATTTTTTGGCTAGAGTCCAGTCAGTTTTAATACTAGTTCTCAGTGAAATGTAGGAATATTTCATTCCTAGACACCTAGCAGCTAGCATTCCTCCCTTACCCCCCAAAAGAAGAGTTGTCTTAGACACCTATATCTGGTAATAAGTCAGGAAATTCCTTCTCCAGATCAGACCATTTTCCCAGGTATAACCTCTCACTGTGGCCAGAGCCAGGTTCTTAACAGCAAGGCCTTTTTTGCTGATTTGCTGTTAACTCAAAGCTTACAGTTATGTATTAGCATTCATTTTACTTTCATCTGGTGCAAATTATCTTTTGTTCTCCACCACTTAGTTTCACACATCACCATGTTCTTAATTTACTTACTTTTGCTAGATTTTTCTGTGCAATCTCCCTAATCCACTCTTCATTCTTCCTGGTCAAGCTCACTCCTTTATGCAGATACGAAGGCATGCTGAGTATCAGTTTCCAAACAATCATTAACAATTTCTAAGAACTGCAAATTTATTGCTGTGTTTTGCTTCAGTCTTTTAGAAGAAAACTTCTAATCTTGCCTTGAACTCCACAGTCACCCTTTATTTATCTAGTTTCCTGAGCAGGCTTCCGTGTAAGAGATTCTCCATTCCTCTTACTGTTTCTGCATCAGCATCTAATTTCAAGATTCCAGGTTTCTCCAGGAACTCTTGAGGTAACCTTTGCTAGCCTTAGACCAGCCCAGACTCTCACAAGACAGGGCAACAGCGATGAGGCAGTTCCTTTTCCAGAAGAAGCTGAAGGGAGAAGAAATGACCTTTTTAGATCGCAAAGCTCATGCTCAGCTATGGTCCTAAAAAATTAACCTGGTATTAAAGTAATAATCCAGTCTTCCCTTCCCCCACAAATTAGGTTGCCATTCACCTTGAACTTGGCAACATTGATTTGCATTTCCCTGGCAAAGGGTCAAGCTATTGTAAGCCAAATAGCAAATGCCTGAAAAACATCATCAACATGGTACTGAATCTTCTATTTGGCAACATTAACACAACCATATTTTATATGTAATTATTATTTTCACATCATCACTTCATTTGTCACAGTGTTCTGCGCTGTGTCATGGTGCTCCAAAATAAACATATTCAGCAGAGCAAGCACATAAAGAAGGGCAAAAACAGCAAAGGGAATGTGAAATCAACCCATCTCTACTCATTATTTTACTTTACCCTTCACAGAGTTTTTAAAGGTGTCATTTGGCCTACTTAAAATTTTACAATATAGAGCGAACGCTCCCTGAGGGTCAGCCTTACTTATACAAGCAGTTGTATTGCCCTAGATCTTGCCTTAAAGGGGTTACCAAGCCTACATCTTTGCATTTGACTGTATCAGGCATTTTACTTTGTGAACTATCCAGGGTACAAAGCATTAATTACCAGCATGAAACCACAAGCATACATGTAAACACCTTTAAGAGTCATCTCATCACAGCACAGTTCCTTTAGTTTTGTATAATTAACACTACTGAAACACAACACCCTAAAATCTGTGAAGTACTGAGCACCTTCCAGCCCTGATAGCCTCTTGCAATTTAAGATTAAAAACGTGAGGAGAATTAACATGAGGAGAGCAGGCACCCCTCAGAGCCACACTTCCAAAGGCCCACCTGTCCTGAGCTTTCTCCCTGCCAGGAAGGGTTTTTTCTTCAATATTTTGCTAAGAGCAGAAGTAACGCAAAGAAGAAGGAAGGAAGCTTGAGCTGCAAGGGCTCTAACAGCACAGCTTGCAAAGCGGCTGAGGAGAACCAGCCTAAGGAGAGACTGCGTGGGAGACGGACAACCAGCAGCTTTGACAGCCCTCAGAGCACCTGAGGGAACCTTTCCCTGGGCCTAAGGGAGGAGGGATAAGCCTATCTTGTGGTAACACTCGACACCGAAGGTCCTGCAAAAGGGGCCTCCTAACTGCAGAGCGACCCCTCGTCCGAGTCTCACACACCCCGTCCTTCGCTAAGCCTCCCCCGCCCCCAAGGAACCCAGCAGAACAACTACAGCCGCTCCCGCCCTCCTCCCGCCGCCATTTTGTACCCCCTTCCCTCCCCCGCCTCGCTGGCTGACGTCACGGCCGCGCCCCACCCCCCCTCTGCGATCGCGGCGGGTGCCCGGATGTAGGAGGCTCCGCCCCCTACACCCCCTGTACTCCCCCCCCCCTTTCCCTCCTCTTCGCTGCTGAGCGTTAGCGCCGCTCGCGCCCCCTCCCTCGTTCCCTGCGCGCCGTTGCGGGTCAGAGCGAGCCACTGCCGCAGTGAGGGGAGCCGCGGGCCGGAGCGCGGCGGCGGTCGGCAGCGGCGGCGACGACGCCGAAGGCGCAACAGCGAGGCCGGTGCTTGGTGGATTCAGCTGCGGGGGAGACGCCTGACGCCCACCCGCCGCCATGGTGAGGGACCCTCCCCGCAAAACTCCCCCGGCGCTCCCGCCCGCCCCGCCGGAATATTCCAGACCGGGCCGGGCTGTGAGGGGCCATTCTCTCGCACATACACCACCACCACCCCCGCCCCGACCCCCGCGGCCCGGCGCGGCCCGACCGCCGCTCCGCCTCGCTGCCCTGCCTCTGACCCGTCTCCTCCGCCTCCCGCCCCCGAGCCGTCCACGTCCCTCGCTGGGCTTCCCCCTCCTTCTTCTCCCCTCCTGTGGCCGCCCCGCGCCTCTCCCCGGGGGCAGGCGCGTCCCCCGTCCGCCCCCCCGCTTCCCCTCCGCCGCCCACAGCCTCCGCCGTGCGCCCCGTTGCCTCCCCGCTTACTCCCTCCGCTGCCTCCTACCGCCTCGGCAGCGCTCATCGGGCTCGGCCCTTCCCGTTCTCCCCCCGCGGCACCCCCCCCACCTCACCCCCGGTCCCCTCAGCCCCCCGTCCCCCCCTTCCCCTCAGTTTGGGGGTTCGCGTTCTCCGGCCTGCGCTTTATCTGTTTTCCAGATGTATCAGCAGCGCCCGAAAGGAGCCCGGCATTTTGGTAGCGATGTCTTTTTTTGGGGGGAGGGGGGGTAGGGGGGCGGGCTTGTTTTGCAATCTCAATAGGGTGTCGTGTCCCCCCCCGCCCTTGGTATAGCAGCGTTTTTCTGTTCATGTGCAGACCGGAAAGCTATAATGCACGTAGCCCATGGCAGGGAGACAGGGTAGATAATGTATACTTTAATTTGTCGGGCTTTAGAAAGCTGACACTTCAAATATGATAGGTATGTGGGGTTGGAGACGGCAGGAAGAAGGTGCTGCGGTATGTCCAGGTGTGTGTATTTGAGTTGCTCTGTTTTTTAAATCATGACGACTTAAATTTTCCTTTTACTGCCGTAAAATTAACCCAGAGATACAGTATGGAGTCCTGTAGTATTTTACGTCGACACTAGGGGTGTCTCCTGCTTTTCACCGCTGCCAAGAAATCAACGCCCTTTTTTAATAAACATTTATTTTAGCCTAAATTATCCAGTACCCTGGCTGCAGGAAGACTCTGGCAATATTTTGGTTTTACAGCTGCAGAAATATAAGTGGCTTAAACTTTTTCGTTCTTAACCCTTTAAGAGCAAGGCCAGCTGTTTATCACATTGCACATTAGACCTCACAAGACCTGGGAGGGGAAAATGGGTTTCCTTTTGTTTTTAAGCAGGGGATTGCAGTCTTTCTTATAAAAAATAAACTTGCAGCAGAAACTGATGTGCCATGGCCAGGCTGTCTTTGCGTGTACACTTTAATGTTGGATGTGCATTTGGAGAAATATTTTGAAATGTGTAAAGGTTTGGTTTCAATTGGGGAGCAAACTTGTGTGCTTACTGAATGACTTTGCGCAGTCTTGGAGTACATGAAGACTATGAGAGAAGAAGGCTCATATTTTGAGAACGAGGTATTAATGAAGTCAAGACTTCAAAAGAAAAAAAGTTAATATTAGAAATTACATCATGGTTGCAATACTGCTAATTGCTGTGAATATATAGGTGAATGGTGATCATCTTCCACGCAACAGTTCTGCTCATACTGCCATTAGTTGGGTCTTCTGTGAAAATTTTTTTCTCAAAGACTCCCTTGATGAGACATACTAATATGCATACAAGGAAAGAAAATGTTACTTAACTGTGATGCTCCTGTGTGTCAGTGACCTGTAATGAACCTAACTTTCATATATGATTAACTTTGATTATTTTTTCCATCCATTTTCTGTAGCTAAAGCTGTCCTAGCATCTTTTGATGATATAATTATGTTGATTATTACTTTATGACTTCTTGAACAGTATTTGTGTATGATCAATTGTAAATGCAGATGTGGGGGAAAAAGGTATGCTGGATATTTTCTCTACCAGTAAAGGTGTTTGTTTGCTCACATAAGCAGTAACAATATCAGTAGAGTTTTCACTGTAGCTGTATCAGTACTCTGGTTCTGATAACACCTGATCTTAGGTGCCTTGTAGTCTGAAAACCAAGCTAAAACTAAACACCTGATAAACATTTAAAAACAATCATTTCATTTAGCTTGCTGTTCTTTTTACTGTCGTTACCCTGTGGATGCTTTCAATGAAAGAGTTCACTTTTAATGAAGAAGTAGAGCAGACCTTGTTTCAACCTTTACTTTATTAGAATATAGCAATTATTTTTCACAGTTTAGAGTAACATTTCTTTTGTGTTCTTACAGGACCAGAGAGCTGACAGAGTGAAGAAAGAGTTGAATGTATTGTTGTGTTCATAGTAGGTAGCTTAAGATAACACATAAACATCTAGTGAGTCAAAGAATGTAGTTCTGGATGTTTTGATATAGCCAGTTCTAAAATAATCTGTCAGGCAGAGCATAAGATGATGAGTCCATTACATAATGCTAGAAGTAATGTTGATATGCTATTTTTGTCAGAGTTGACTTAGCAAGTTTTTCCTATGAGTAGTATTTTCTAGGAAAAGGTAAATAGCACAGACATGCTATTAAACAATCTTGGATAGATAAATTCTATTTTCTTGGAATGGTCTGCATTCTGGTTCATATCCAGCTCTTGAGCTTTATAGTTGTAGGGCAGAAGACACAGAATTCCACAGGAGTCACCCAAACAGTGTTATGTAGTGCACCCGTGTTCTTAGCTGGACTCTATTCGGGTGTTTCGACTTCCTTTGCTTGAGTAGTAGTGCTTCTGATGCATTTTCTCCAGCTGAAGCTGGTCTAACAGTGTTTCTGTGTTTCTAAATCACTGAAGCCAAGAACAACCCAAACTTTTTTTTTTTTTTCAATAAAACAAAGCAAAACACAGACGACTATCTTGATTAATTGTTCACTATTTAGCAAGGAGGGTATTAAATAAGTTGGTTCTTAGCTGAAAAAAAAGCTAGTTATTCCATTACCAAACCATAATTTCACTGCTAATCTTCAAAACTAAACAGACTATTCAGATATTTGTGTAACAGGTGGCAGGAACTGGGAGGCACTCGCATGGTCCATCTTACAGCCTACTGGTGGTCTTCTGCCACAGGTGGAATAACTGGTCTAGGATTCAAACTGTGAAACTCATGTGTAGGTGTTAAGAAGTATTTGGTTGGCTTATTTAAGCCAGTTTGTTTAATAAAAGATTTTATTTTGGAAGTCATTTTCGGAGGCATAGTTTAGAGGCCAACTTGAATATGCATGTTTACTTCACTCTGTGATCTACAAAGGAAGACAGATCCTGCTGATGGAGGAAGAAAGACACCTTTTATTTAAAAAGTAATTATATTTTTTCACTATTTCTGTGATAGAAGTAGAATTCTGTCTTTATATGGTTAAACAATTTAACACTAGGGAGGGATGAACATTGAGTAGTTTAAGGGTAAATGGGTTGTGGTGGCATGCCTCAGGAACTTCAGAATATTCATAGAATCATAGAATTGTATAGGTTGGAAGAGACCCTTGGGATCATCGAGTCCAACTATTTTCCCTACTCTACAAAGTTCTCCCCTACATCGTATCCCCCAACACCACATCTAAACATCTCTTAAACACATCCAGGGATGGTGACTCAACCACCTCCCTGGGCAGTCTATTCCAATGCCCAGCCACTCTTTCTGTGAAAAATTCTTTCCTAAATCTACCCTGTTGGAGTTTGAAGCCATTCCCTCTTGTTCTGTCATTAATTACCTGTGAGAAGAGACCAGCACCAACCTCTCTACAGTGTCCTTTCAAATAGTTGTAGAGAGTGATGAGGTCTCCTCTCAGCCTCCTCCTCCTCAAACTAAACAGTCCCAGTTCCTTCAACCGCTCTTCATATGATTTGTTTGCTAGGCCCTTCACCAGCTTCGTTGCCCTCCTCTGCACTCGCTCCAGCACCTCCATATCTCTCTTGTATTGAGGTGCCCAAAACTGGACACAGTACTCGAGGTGTGGCCTCACCAGTGCTGAGTACAGGGGCAATCATCTTCTAAGGCATCTGCTTAGCACTAAAAAGGAAGCTTTAAGGGAGTGAGATTAATTACATCTAAATTGGATTTTTTTTATTCATATCTTAAAAGAGATAGGACTATCTTCAGCTAATCGGTGCCAGAAAAGGAGGCTTTGGTAATTCTGGTATTTCTGGGGAAACAAATGAGGCAGAAATGCACATTTTTAGTGCCAAACCATTCCTTGGTCTGCTTCTGCCTCCTCGTTTCCCTCATTTTTTTTTTTTTTTATTTCAGAAAGACACATAGCAAGTTGTTAAGGTGTAGCTGGGCTACTATAAGAAAATTTATCAGTTTTGATTGGCATAATACATACTTTCAAGAAGAAACGAATTTAGCAATGAAGGTCTTGTAGCTTTCTTGCAGCTGGGTGTTGCACTAGTGCTTACCTGGCAGTGTTGCAGAAGGGATAGCTTTTTTTAATTGTCATTATGCTTCATAGTGTTATCCTACTATAATTCATAAATTACATTAAGTCTGGATAGTATTTGAGCATGAAACCGTTAAAACTTTGGTTTAGTTATATGAAATGGTGACCGTGGTGTTCATAGGGAAAAACTCTCTTATAATTTGAGCTAATACATGACTTCTTGAAAGCAATTTGCTCTTGATTTCATTGCCCTTCCTCCCAAGTTGGTTCTCCCTGCTCCAGGTTGTATCATTTGTGAATTTCTAATAGGGAGGAAAATTACACTGTCCTGTTCTTTGTTGATTAGCAGCCAATTCATTTAGTGACACATTTCCCTATTTTCCATCCTTTCCTTCTTCTGGCCGATATGTTTTTCTCTTTTTCTAAGCTTGTTTATTCCTGTGTGTTCCCTACAGAAAGACCACAGGGGCAAAGGGGGGCTGGCTGTTCCCATGCCTCCTACACGCTCATTCTTTGCTGGAATCGTAGGGAAGGTGTTACTGTGTGATGTCCTTGTCATGATCAAACTCCTCTGCTTCTGGAGGAGCAAGCACTGCAAGGATGGGGGAGTAAAGATTGAAGCGATGGGGAAGGAATGATGAGAGGCATGGATCTACATCAAAAGAGAGGAATGAAAAGTGCTTACGCCTAAAGGTTATGCAGTTGGAACCTTCTGAGCAGGATATTGTAAAAAAATAAGTATCTTGTTTTACTTGCATGCCCCTGTTAATTAAAACAGAAAAAAAGGTTGGAACTCCTGGAAACTGTAAGAATTTTATAGGCTGACTTGATTATATAAATCACTTAAACATGTTCTTTCTTTCCCAAAGACCGTAAGAGCATATCTTGCTGTGCTTTTGTGAAGCTGGTAAATGCTGTCCTTGTTGTACAAATGAAAAAGGTTGAGGTCGTGGCAGGGTAATAACTTATCCAAGGCTCTCTTTATTGTTTAGAAGTTAACATTAGTATGTGATGTTGGAAATGGATGTAGCTCTGAAAATAAATAAGAAGTCTGAATCAAATTAACTGCTATGAATTTTGAGGTCTTGGGGCTGATGAATTGTTGGAGTTAGAATGCAGCCACTAGAAAATGTGCTGTACCCTGTTTGTTTGGCTTAAAGCATGTAACGGTGTGCTGTGGTTGAAAGCTTGGGCATACACTACCTTCTCTTAACATCTCTGTAGCATTGTGTTAGGCACTTAAGATGACTTGTTTTAAATATTAGACCTGGAGATAGGCCTTTCATATCCCATAAAAGCTGTTCAGTTTCTTAGATGCCGGTGGCCTAAAGTAATCTTGACACCAGCAGCTTGAGAAAGATCTGCTACAAAGATTGCCTTAATGTGCTGAATGAAGTGGGACGGACTTGGATATGAACCAACATCTTTTAGTCTGGAATAGATGGATCTTTCAGTATATCAATTCAAGTATTTTGGGACTGTTTTCACTGCTGTTTCCCCGGATCAATGATCAGGGAGCTTAAATGACTTGAAATTCATGGTTTTGTAATGATTTAAGTACAAGACTAGAAGCAGTATGTTCTGCTTGACATATGATGTAGCTAGATTATTTTGGTCACCATTTGAAATACTGTATTTTCTTAGTAATAGTGAATATCAAGGTAAGTTTAACCAGGGTTAAACTTAAACTATGGCTTGTCTTCCTCTTTAGGTCTGTTCTATCTAATTTGAATGGCAAAAGTCTGTGGAGAGGTTTTTGGTTTGTTGTTTTTTTGTTTTTGTTTTTTTTTAAGTTTCAGGTGTGTCTAAAAATAAAACCCACATCTTTCAAGTGAAGTAGTTTTTGGAGTGACAGTTCTTTTAAATAGGAAAATTTAATCTTGACATTTTATGTAGCTTTCTAAATATGTAACTTGAAAATTTTAATTTGGTAACTATATTAGGCCTTTTCTCCATACTGAAAGACCATTAAAATGTTTTATGTTGCTTTTAGATTGTACCTAACACAGCCACAAGCACATTATTATTTTAACTGCTTGGGAAAACTACATAGATGGTGCAAAACAGGCTGGAGACTATATCTGACTTGTTTGTAACTTGACAGTGAAGTTGGCCCTGCTATTGGTACACTGTTCCACAAATAAGGAAGAATCCCTGGCGATATAAATAATAATGTTTAACTGTGTTAAAGAAGTCCCAGAAACCCTTTAAATGCTTTGGATTAAAGGACAGCATTGCTCATGAACTGCCAATAAAAATCTTGGCTTCCAAGCTGTAAACAGGTCGTGCCAGTTAATGCACTCAAGTGAATATTTGTGAAGTCTGTATTGATGGACATTTTTAAGCAAACTGAAGGCAAAGAACCGGAACTCCCCCAGTAAGCCGATACCGTGCCTATTTTAAAAACCTTATGCAGCCAGCTTGAAGTTCATAAACACTTTCTATCATTGTCTAAGTTACATAAAGTAGGAATTAAAAAATGTAGTAAGACATTTGTTAGTTAAGGAACTTTAGTCAGAATTTGGGAGAGGCAGGAGAGAGAGGGATGGAGTAACAGATAGGAAGCCAGGGTTCATACGTTTCTGGGAGGAAACCCAGCTACTGGAAAAGTGGATTCAGCTGTGATTCTCACCAGAATATAACCTTAGGATCATCTTTAAATGGTGTGGAACTTTTCTCCTTCTGGTATATTTGTGACAAATACGGAGACTTTTTTACCCTCTGTTTCAAGGAGCTGGAAACTTTGGGAAGGAATACCTCAGGTCAGTACTCCTCTCTTTTTGTACCCATTCTCTCTTGTTGCCCTGTAAATAGCTCCTCTGTGCACATTTATCAGGTGTTTTGTTTTTTTTCTGATAGGTAGTAAAAGAGAAAACAATTGTTTTTTCACTGCTGACTGTATAGGTTCTGAATAGCATCACTGAAATTGAAAGAAGTCACTTCAATTCCTTCTGTTCAATGATACTGTGGCTAGCAGAGAGGACTTTAAAAGGAGGTTTTTTGAAACAAAATCCACGGATATGACTTTAGGCCTGAGCTTATGAAGGAGAGAACCTCTGGTATACTTTGTAAGCATGATGCCTGAACAACTTTCAGTGTTACGTATATAACGATGTTCCCTTGGGGAAGTTTAATTTAGTATTGACCCACCGTTTAACAGGCTTAGCACCTTGGTATCTCAGCAGTCATGCATCAATTTTGTTGATAACACTGAAGGAACACTTCACAGATTTCACAGATAAAAGCCACGTAGATCTCCTAATAAGCCTGGGGGAAAAAAATCGTGTTAAATAGAACTTCTAATCAGCAATAACAAAAAATGCCACATGAAAAAATAAACTTGATTTTTATGTTTAAGTGGACTATCTTAGCACTCTAATCAGTGTACTTCATAGGGATATCTAGTAAAATATCTGTTCCTTGCTTATTCTTCAGAATTTTTTTTCAGATTTTTATAAAAATGGTGTTAGTTTTCCTGAAGTATTTTATTTAAAACACTTAAGTTCGGTTATTTTAGTAATAAGATTAAAGTGTTTGCATTGGGTACTGCTGGTATTAGTTTTTTATTTCAGACAGTGCATTGAAAAATTGGGTTAATGACAAATGAAATTTATAAAATGTGAAAGGTTATTAAGTTTGGATCCTGCGTAGTCTTGAATGTTAGAGTGCCACTCTAGTGTTGGTGTAACTGAGATTGCCAGAGTTCAATTCTGAAAAATTATTTTTTGAGAAGCCTTGTAAAAATGAAGAACGAGCTTGAAGGTGGCCAAATTCCCTTTCTTGGTGAGAAAACAAAAAGTCACGTGAGTAAGAGGGACTAAAATTGAGGGGGAGTAGAAGATGGTGGTTTAAGATTTAGGCATTGTGTGTCATGATGTAGTAGTACTGTATTGCTCTATAGTAGGGGACAGAGCAGCTAAAGATTCCAGAAAAATTGGGAAGAGTTGGTTTGAGAGAGTGGGTGTTTTTTTTTAATAGTTTTATCTTGGCTACTTTCTTAGAGATACTGTTTAGCATCTGTGCAGTGTCATGAATGTTTTGTCAAGTCAATCCACATTACCCAGCATCTCGCAAAGAATAGTTAAACCACTTATTTTAAAATTAGAAGTGTTCTTTGATTTGCGGTTCATATTACACACTGGTGTACAAGTGTATACATGTAATATGCTGCCTTTAAGGTTTGCAAGCAGTGAATTTTTGGAAGTGTCACCTATGAAGAGATGACACAGGAAGTAGCAAGAAAGATGGTAGATAGCATGTGGTTCTGTGAGCAAATTGTGTGTACATGCACAGTTGTGCCGATTAGTCTTTGAGGGATGGATGTGGTTATTTGTACCCTGCCTTGGATTAGGATGACTAGATTCTTCGTTGTGAGCCTCCAGAGAAACTGGTAATTATTACTGGAAGTTACTGGGGCTCTGCAGAGATGCATCTACTTGACTTATTTTGGGACCTGTGGACCCTATAAATAGCAGTAATTTTCCTAATGCTGCTTTGTATGTACATTTATAACATCGAAATCTACAGCTCTTCAGGACAGCTGTTTTCAATTGTATTGCTAGTTACAGCAATTAATAAGCTTTGATTTCTGACAGGATGAAGGAATCTTTTCTTTAGTAAGTGCTATGAATCCTTACCAAAAATAATGTTAATGTCTATAAGTAAATGAGATTTTGGATAATTCTTCAAACATTTTACATATGATTGTTTATAAGCTACTGAAACGGGCTTGGAATTCTAATGGAATCTTTTGAGTACTCTTTTATTAGCTTTTAGCAAAAGTGCTAGATGTCCGTATTTGATACGGAGTGTTAAATATTTACATTCCTGTACATAAATATAAGAAACAAGTCAATTCCTGCACTGAAGAACATAACCTAAGATATTCTATCACTTTAATTGCGTTTGAATATTACTTCAAAACAACTCCTGAATGAACATCACCTCAGTGTTATGATTAAAAATAAAAAGTCAGTATTTTCTCCGTGACACAGGTCATACAAAGAAAACTGTTTCAAGATTTTGGAATATTTCATAGCAGTGAAAACCTTAATTGAAAGCAGTGTGGTACTTTTTTGTGTTTTACTATGTTTCATTTTGCTTTTCTTTTGTCGGGAACTCTATGATAATGATAATTTGAAATTTGCAGTGTATCTTTTTCAGAAGGTAAATTCCAAATTTGCTGGAAATTCTAAGTATTCACTTAACAGGTCTTCCAGGCATTACCAGCTTAGTGTTTTGTAAAATTCTTGATACTTTAATTACATTGGTTTTGATCCCTCTGTATTGGATCACAGTGTTGGTAGGGCCTGTTTTCAAACCATATGACTCATTTTTATTCTTTACTGAATTCTTCATGAGTCCTTGAGTGGCATAAACTAAACCAGAGCCTGTTAAAATGTCTCAATTTAATAGCTGACAGCTGTAAGTTCTGATGAAGTTATTTTCCTTTTGAAAAAAAAAAAAATCAGAACTAAGTATTAAGATTAGTGTTAGCTATTAGGAATGGTTAAGAATACTGGAATACAATCTCTATTTTGCAGATTCTGTATCTATGCAACAATTCCCCTTCTTCATATTCTGCTTCTTCCTTTGATTTGCATGTCTTGCCCATTTCGACATCTTTGCCTCCTTGACTGTTTTCTGTTCCTGTAAGTTTGTGCAGTCAAATCCTGGTTTTGAACTATGTTTTCTGTTTTCAGATGTGTCCTTTACACAATTCTTTGCAATGTTCTTCAGCCTCTTTTGTGATAGATCCTGAATGACATTTTATTGATTTTTCTATTTTCCTTTGTGACTTTTTTTTTCTATACTGTTTCCTTTTTATCTTTTCTTGTTGGCCAGCCATAAGACACTTAACTCCCTTTTTCAAACTCAGATTTCCATTTGTCACACTAAGTGGTATTAAACCATTTGTAAGTTCCTTAAATGGGAAGAAGGGCCGGTGACAGCATCTACTTATGCAGCCTGTTTCTGTGCTCTTACACCATTTGATGAAGTGCTGTAAATTGACCAGCGTGACTTCCTGAAATTTTAAGTCCTTATGGAATTGACAGTATTCTCTGAATTGGTGCAAATTTCCCAGCTCAAGGATGTTCTGCTCCCTTAAACTGTTAGCAGACTGTATGCAGTAGAGGTGCATAAGCTTTCTTTTTCCTCCATGCCTTCTTAGATACATTTAAAAATATCTGTTCCCAGAGCTTTAACCTTTGCAGTTCACTCGTTACTGAATACACTGTTAAAATCTAAAACTTAGGATAATCAGTTGGTAGAGAAGGATGCGCTGGTCGCATTGTTCTTGAGTATTTACAACCTTTCTGTGAATAGGGAACCAAGTGTTATAATACTGTTATATCATGCAGTATAATCTGTTACCTTCATCTCTAGAATGCATCTTTGCTATTTTCTTTTCCGTCTATAAATACCACTTGCAGCAGTACGGAGAAACTGCTCTGTCTAAATACCCTAAAAAAGTGAAGCCTTTTAAACTTACTCTCTAACTGATACTAGTCTCCCATTCTTTACTTGTGCAAGTCAGTGAACAGTTTGTGGTGAGGGAACTTTAACCGTTATGTTGGGAAAAAATACATTAACTTGTATGTATGTTGGTTGCTGTTGGAGGATAACGTGCTCCATTTCATTTCCAGCTAGGTTCTCATCTTTCATATTTGCCTCGACCCGATAGACATATGTGGGATATAGCTGATCAATGACACACAGGCCTGTAGCCATTTCTTGCTGAAATTAGGAGGGAGGTTTGTTTTCTGTACTGGGAGTTCTGCGCGTACCTTAGCCTCCTTCTCTGCTTTGGGAAAACTCTCTGCAAAGGAAAATATTATTATTCCTTTCTAATGCTCATAGCATTGCTGAGGAGTAGGAGTGTGAAACTGGTCTAATGACTATCAGTTTTCTTGCTGCCTGTAGAGTTGGGGCTTTCAGTGTTGTATCTGATCTTCTTGGTACACATGAAATCAGGAAGTTCAGAAACTTTAGAAAACTGGGCTGCCCTTAGTTTTTTGTACTTGGAGTATCACAAATTGTATTTTTAAGAGGTAGTGTGTTTGATTCTACAGATGTTGATAACACTTGCCTTTAGCTTTTTTGAAAACTACTCCAAAAATAAGTTTAAATTTGCAAGCATGGTAACAAGTACTATACCTTTATGTGACAGTAATTTCTGCAACACACTAAAGCGTGTTTAAAAAACAATGCAGAGAAAAGAAAGCCTACCTTTCACACCCTTCATCAATCCAGTAGCAAGAGTGCTTGACTGGAAGTATTGCAGAGAATATAACTTATTTCTTGGCTGTTTCTGTTAATTTTTGGAGGGAGGTATTGAACTAACAATTAACTGGGCCGAGTTTTTACTGGGATTGTTCTGCAGAGCTGTTTGCTGAAGCTCCCTAGTTCATTTTTGTTTTATAGTACCTGGAAGTGCTGAGAATTAAATTGTCGTAATTGAAAGCAGCCTCATGAGACTCTATCTATATATAGCAAATTATATTTCAATATGGCTTTTGGTCAAGTTAATATCTTCTTGTAAAGTAACTGTCTGTTCCTATTTCTATGTAGGTCAGCCAGTGATTAATTCTCTGTTTTGCTGGACCACTGTTTTATTGCTTTGTGTTGGAGTGGAAGTTTTGAACATTGTCTGGTTTCTGGGAAGGTACTTCAGACAAAAACTGTTTTATTTCCAAATTGTTGCAGAGAAAGGGAGAAGCTATAATTGCCCACTAAATATTTGGCCTGTAAAACAGGTGTTTTGACTCTTTTGGGGTAGTTTTGTTTTTCTTCACTGGACAGACTAGAAGATGCTAAATAATAGCTTAAGTATAATCTGTTTTAATTACTGTTGAAAACTGTGTGACTTTGTAGTCCCTCCAGGTTCTCAGTGATGCTTGCATACTTTGGCTTAATGTTTTGAATGAAGTTTTGCTTCCTTTGTTCTATGTTACTTTATTTTTCCAAATCTGAAGTTGTTGTTCTTTCACATAAGCATGACACAATTTACTGTTTGCAGTTGCTTGGATTTTCTATGTTCATATTCACCAGTGAATGGAAAAAAATCCTTCTTATTAATGAAGTAATTAAATCAGAGAAGATCATAAATGGCTGATACCCAGTTAATATCCATCAGTGTTCTGAAGAACAAGATCAACATGATAGGCTTTGTTTTTTGTTTCCCTTTAGTATCCCATTAAGTGTAAGTTGATGTAATTTCTTTGTTATTAAGATGTTGACCCTTAATTGATAATCCCGTGACACCTTAGTCACTTGTTATAATCTTCAGTCACATTCTATGCTTTCACCCATAGTGTTTATTATAAGCTTTGCACTATGTACTTAAAAACAAAAATTGCCGTCTTTGAAATGCTCTCTAAAACTTCAGCTCCACTTTTGTTATGTATAAAGATTTATGTATTTTTTTTAAATTTGTCAGTGATATCTCTGTTGCCTTGCAGTCTTCCCTGTATCTTCTATCTTGTTTTGTACTTGGATTACAAATTTTCTGGTTCGTTTTCACTAGCATGGTCTTTGTCACTGTAAGAGTACAGTCACGGGATGGATTGATTTGGAAACTTTATTGCAATTATCTTTAAAGTAGGGAAAGAAGGCTGATGTCATCTCTTCAGCTAAGGGAAGTGAATACATTTCAGGCTTGTGTAGTAAACCCAGTAAGAGGTTTTGTAGGTGAAACCAATATGTTAACAAATAAATTAGTATCTTGCAAATTCTTTTGTGACTTCTCCACAAGCAACGCAGGACCAACCTGTCTCACCCTGAAGACTTTCTAATGTGAGCTCTTAATTGCATCAGAACTTACTTTGATTTAGTGGTGACAGAACTTTATTGTTCCCCTACTGAAGGTTGGGTTGCTTCAGAATCTTTCTGGGAAACTCCTTTCCTTGGCTTTTGCAGAGTTCATTATTCATTTATGCACTTAAAATTACAGGGTTCTGAGAATTTTGAAAAGTGATGCAAGCTTTAGAAATGCCAGCTCTATAGCGATTGCATAAGTAGACTGGATTGTTGCCTCTCAAGAGTAGTAGCTGGGAACTGCCAAAAGTTAAATTGTCTAATAGCACACAGGGAATTGTACCTTAGCTCATAAAGTTAACGCTTTTGTTCCTGTGACTTTCTCTCAAGTTCTATTTGCAGATTGTAGTGCTTATGCAAGTTTTTGCAGTGAGAGATCATGTTATTCTGTATGAGAGTTTGTGGTTTCTTGTACATAAGATGTTTTGATTTTCTTCCAATAATGAGATTTATTTTTTAGTTTTCTAAATGTGGGACAATTTTTTCTCTGCCTTGCCTTGTTTTAAAAACTGCACTGTTTGTCTGTAGCACTGTTAATTATCTGTACCTGATGCTGCAGACTCTGTCAGGGAGGTCATTAGATAGAACAGAAAGCTTTAATACACATTACAGATGCAACAATGGAGTTATGTTAAATTTAAAGCAATCCAGTTATCCTTTAGGTTTTTATTATGTCTACATCAAACTTGTGTAAGATACCTTCTAGGGATTGACACGTATCTAGTGAATATCAGTGCTAATTGTATGCTCTGACTTGGTGGCTCCTTTTCTCCTCCCAATTCAGGAAGAGAACTTAGCAGTAGGACTGATCATGCTTCCTTCTTAAACCTTTTTACAGACTGATTTTTTTTTGGTATTTCTACTGGGTCCTTGTGTCTCATTCTGTCTTAGGTGACTTTTTTTTTTCTTGAAGGTAGTTTATCTGCAGATCAGTAAATAGTGTTGTGTGTATGTATGGATATATGATTAAACCAAGTATGTTGTATCTTCAAGGTCATGCAAGTTTAGATTTTTGCTGAAAGCTCTGCAGTTGTGCTGGAGTTCATCTAGGAAAAGCTATGGCATTTGTGTATATGAATATAAATCATATAATCCCTGCTTTAACTGGACAGTCTTTACAGGTTGCTTTTCAGTCCTGAACACTTTGCATTTAGACTTTTATTTGACTAGGTATATGTTTTATTTCTATCTTTCCTTTTAATATTAATAAAGCAAAAGGGCGTATTAAAGATAGAGGCTGAACCCTCTTATAATTATGCTCTTGATTCCTTTAGTTTTCCTGTCTGGTAGAGGCCTTGGCAACAGTAGCTATCTCTAATTTCAGGTTCGCTTCTTGCTTCATTGGTTTAGGGCTTCCCTGTGATATCCTAGAATAGCTACTTGACTGTGATGGCCTTAAGCCATTAATATCTCATTTTGGAGGAGACCCGTGGATGGTGGAGGATTTAAATAAAGCATAGCAGAAGTGAATGGCCAACTGCCAGCCAGGGGACAAGTGGCTTCCCTTGAAATGACTGACAGAGCTTGAGCAGAGCCATGACTGGATTAGATGGTGACTAAGGAGCAAACTGCAGGCTTTTCCTGAAGCTTGTACAGTCTTTCTTGCTTCCTGCATCCTGAGGGGGGATGTGGTAGAACCCGATGTACATCCAAGAGGGAAGAATCTTCTAAACAATCACCACTTCTTTTATGAACAAATTGAATAAATGTATCCAAAATAAGGTTTTTGTAATGAGACTTTTTCTTTTTTAAATGTGGCAAAGGGTATTATGACACTTATTCTGTGTACTTGCAAAGAACAACAATGCCAGAATGGTGTAACAGCTTTAACCTGACTTGATCTCTACTGTAATCCCAAATCCGGCAATCCCCTTTGCCTTGGTTCATTATCTCTGATGTCTGCAATTTAAATGCCATGTTCAAGAATTAGGTATTAATCTTTTTTTGAGTTTCTCCAAGTACTGAAGGTCACAGGGTGTTTTCTTTAGAGGCAGGATTAACAAATTTAGGCTACTTTGGGGATAACATTTAAAACTTGAAATCTTCTCCTTCCAAAGGTAAGGTAAAACAAGCTGTGATTTTCTTTTTTCCAGTGCTGCCTTTTTTTGACTACATAATGTTTGTAGCCTTCCTCAATGTTTGCTGTTGATTAGCGTTCAGGTGAGATATGGAGTTAGAATATTAACAGCAGCTGTAAGACCAGTCCCTTATACCTTTGTAGTTTCACCTTTGAGTTAAGATCATACATAAAAACTGAGCACTGATACACGTTCAGTGGTTTATCAGAATTCTAGTAAACCTTCCAAGAAGTGTAACTGAAAGTGTTGGGCAAAAGGTTACCCGTAGCTTCAAGGGATGATGATTACGTCGGCAGTTATAGGGGAGAGCACAGTTCATGTGTAGTCCTGGAATGGAGACTGTAACCGAAGATGAAGGTGGAATGGAAGAGTATGTTGGCAGGCTTATGTTGGTGGTCTTAAACAGCTGGGTGGAATTGTAACAGAGATGCTGAGGATGTATCATGCTAGATAGTTGTATCCTCTTGAACATTGTGGCTACCAGAAAGGCAAATGCCTCTGCCTCCTCAAAGGAAACCGTAAATTGATTGGACAACAACATATTAACTAAATATAACTAAGATTTTTTTTTTTAATCCCAAATGAAACTTGTCCATTTTCTCTTAGATTTTTTTTTTTAAACAGAAAATATTACTAAACCTTCTAAAGCATTTGATGCTTCAGTTATTACATTATGTAGGCCATTAAAAACGTGCTTCTCTGTTTTTTCAACTCTTGTAGAATCAACATTTGGATAATACTTGTGTATGTGAACAAAAAGTAGAGGAGAACACGTTAACAATCCCTTGGCAAATTTTGAGTTGAAAAAATATGTACATTTTTGCATTAAGGTGCAATAGTTAGATTATAGCAGTTTTCAGTTTCTCGTTTATTTCTTTGTGGGATACATTTGTTTTAGTGTCTTCAACATGAGAAGCTTCAAGTATTGGGTTGTAGCTAAGTCAGAGAAGTTAAAATTATCATTAGAGAAGTTCCTAAATAAAATAAACTCTTGTACTAGATCAAATAGTCTTCCTGCAACTTCTTTTCCTCATGCTTTATGGGTTTTCTCAATGTCCAACAGTCATAGTTAGGAGAGCAAATGTGTCCCAAAACCACTTGGAATAACTTAAAAGCAAGTTCAAGTATGGGTTGATTTGAGTTTGGGTTTTTTTTTTGTTTGTTTGTGGGGTTTTATTTGAGGGTGGTGGTGGTGTTTTTCTTTTTGTGGGGGGCTTTTTTTTTTTTTTTTCCCCCCAATATTTAGGCTGTATCCTAATACTTGGTGGATGTTGAATGCATTCCTTATCTCTGTGTACCTAGGGAACTCTTAATAGCTGTCATAGTTTGTTTTTGTAGATGTATCTTGTGTTCAAGGGTCCAGGAGAAAATAAATGTAATCCATTGCTGTAATATGTACCTTGTGTCTGGTTGACTAAAAAATTAAAGAAACAAATGGTGGATACTCTTCCATAAAAATAGTGTTTATTCTTTTGCTAACATAACATTGCAAAATTTATTTGGTAAAGACCATGTTCTCTGTTTCTTTCATGACCCATGCTGTTCTGTGAATTCAATATATGATAGCAATTCTAGAGTTTCGTTAATAAAAATTATCAATTTTAATGGGAAGTTTTACTTAAAGAAGAGCAGGAGAGCACAACTGTTAAGTACCAACTGAATGCCCAAGTCCATTACTGTCATGCTTGTGGTCTGTGCTACTTAACCTGGTACCATTACTGTTGCTTCTGTGTTTTTCTTCCTTGCCTTTTCTGTCCTTATTTTTCTTCTGTAATCCCTTGCTTTTCTGGATACCCTCTAAGAATTCCTTGCTCATTTGTAACCCGTTTAATGCCTTCTGTTGCACATGTGGACAACTGAATGTTCACACCACAGGGTAACAAGGTGCCCAGATTTGATAGTTCAAATGCCAGAAGGGGAATGAGATGGTATCAAACTTTCAGGTACTACATTGGAGTTATGGACAGACAAGATGATGGCAATGAAATACGTGGTGGCTACAGCTGTGCTTACACAGCTTTGGTTACAAAAATCAGAGGGACATAAGCAGAGCTGAGGTGGTGAAAATTGTGTAATTGTGAAGGTTTAATAAATTGTCGGCTCAGTTGGATTCAGTTTGGAAGTCTTGTGTCTCAAACTGCTGTCATACTATCTTAGCTTCAGGATTAGAGGGGCAAAGAATTAGGTTGCCCCTCAGAAGAGCAAATGGATTTGTTGATGGCCTAGAAAAATAATGTAAGATTTGGAGATGTAGTACGGCATACTGCTAGAAGATATTTAATTTTGGAACTTACTGAATGTGAGGCAGGTGTCAGACATTTTTATGTATTTCTTTAATTCCTTCTGTGGATGATGAACTTGGAAACTAGGTTGAGAATTTGGGGTCAATGATGAAACTGTCGCTGTTCTTAAGTTGCTCAAACTTCTGCATGTCTTCTAATTTAATGCCCTCTAATTTTTTGGTTTTGCTTAATTCTTTTGTATTGCAATATCTGACTCAACATTAGTATTATAAGAACCTCAGAAGTAGATTTATTCTCTTAGTATTTGAGTGGAAGTCTTGTGCTAGAGAGCTGCTAATTCCAAGGAGGTAGTATTTGGGGGAGTTGCACTCTCTGTGCCTGGAATACTTTTATGGAAAACACCTACTAAGTACTTGCTTTCAGATTGTTTTAAATGTTAATTTCTAAGTTTTGGCAGTTAGTCTGCACTATTATCAGCTCTTAAATTAAGTCCAGTCTTCTTTTTGGGTAACTGTGTTGAGATACTCCAATGTTAAGTAGATTTCTATTAGTGGCTGCAGTGAAAATCCTAAAAGGTGACTTAATTTCTCAGAGTTAAATAGAAATGCGAAATTCCCTGGCAGTCTTATCTATGACATCTTCTTTACATGTTTCCTTTTGTAGTGTACAAATTAGATATTCCTGTTAAATATACTGGAAGATAACCAGTAACCTGTTTTTCTTGATTCACAGGCTCCTCTCAAGTAAGATGCAACTTCTCTGTATTGAGTAGTTTGTTTGATGAGGGCGTTTTGTTTTTTTCTAATCTGATTTAACAAAAAAAGGCAAAATGCATTCACGTTGTTTCTGAATGGTGTAGATGAATGTGTTTTTCTTGTTGCTTTTTTCCAGTCAAACGTATTTCTGTTTGTCTTGTTTTAAGCTGTATTTGTTGTGGTGTCTACAGAAACTTTGGGCATGTCTTTCATCTGTACTCTCGTAAACTCCTTTAGGCTTTTAATTGCTCTGGTAAGTCACATATGAAATGTACAAATTACAGTAGGTGACATCTTGCATATTTTGTGACCAATATTTAATTCAGAAATTCAAATATTAAAGTGGCTTAAAGCCTCTTGGGCTTTGTCTGAAATTCACTTTAATGAACATTTAAACCACTGTGGATGTGTCTGTGCGGTGTGTTCTTTTCCTGCAAAAGTTTTTGCAGCCTTAATAACAAATACCATAGTTTTTTTAGTTTGCCAGCTTGCCTGGTGGTTGTTGAAGAATACAGTGCCAACGTATGACAGTCAAAGTTCTAGTAACTTATTAAACAATGGTCATGGAAAAAAAAAAAAAAAAACACCCAAAAAAAACCCACAACCCAAAACAAAACCAAACTTCTCTTTATCGAGCTGGAAGTTCTTCATTGTTAAAGCTTTGAAAATGGCCAGACATGGAAAATGAGCTCAAAGGAGGACAAAGAATACTCTGCAACAGGTAATTTTCAGAAATCATTTATTTTGGTGCTATGGAGAAGAATGAGAAAAGATAGCATTTGGTGCATTTGTGGAAGAGGAGGGCTCTTTTGAGGAGGCTCTTTTTAAATGCTGACTGCCAGCCTCTGCCATTTTTCCTCTTAGCGCTCTCATTCTTTTCTAGCTGTAGTAGTGGATGATGGAAAACAGCTTTTTGTGTAACTTGAGAATTGAACTTTATTATCTCAATAATTGCTAGTTCTGACCGCCAGCAGATGTGGCTTGGTTAGTAGTTTCACTTGTACCAACTAGTTTGTTTCTTGTGATAACAAAGATAATTAGTAATTTAGGAGGTGCAGGGACAAATGCAGGAAGCAGAACATATAGCATGTTGACAACACCCTATTGATGTGCCCACGTATCAAAAACACAGATGCAGAAACACTAGTAATGTTCCGTTTCTGTGGGAAGCTTTGGTGCATAGGTGTAACAGCCGTCTGCACCGTCCAGGCAGTTTGCACATGTAAGGCCATTTACAACAAAGGATGAGCTTATTACACTTCTTTATATGTTGCTGCAGAAATTATAGTAAATCTTGGACAATTACTTCTGTACAGGTACTAAACAGATCTTAGGAGACTACTCTTGCTGCTTTTTGAATTAATTCATTGTCTGCCTATGGAAACAAATCAAAAGCTTTGAAACGATCTAACTTTTAAACTGTTCTGGGAGTTCATTTGTATTTGTAGGCCCTCACACACCACCTTCTGAGGACTAAATTTGAGATATGTCCTAAGCTGACATCGTGGCTTGCTGGCATTTAAACACATTTTCTACTTTTATACAAGCAGAAAACTAATTGAAGGCTAACACCGTAATTTAAGTCTTTGAACTATTCACAAAAAGATGTACATCATGCAGAAAAGTAACATACAAACAGAACTAGAAGGTGTATCCTGCTAATGGATGCTGAAGAACTGCTTTGTAGTTTGATGTCTTGCTGTGTACAAGCTGTTTTGTATAAACAACTTCAGTGAAGAATTTAGATTCTGCTGCTAATTTTGCTAATTGCAAATTTCCTTTTTTATTTTCTATCCACAGCTCTTCATGTCTTTCACTAAGAGGAAACTTGTCAAGATAATTGCCCTTAACTATCCGACCTTGGAGGATCATGTGCAAAACTGATCTTAAGAAGAGAGAGTGATTTGTGTTTGAAGTAACTGCCAAAGAAAGGGAAATTAAGAAACACATTTTTATGGATAATCTGCAGAAGAAATAAAGACTAAAATCCTTTAATAGGTTACCCTTAATCAGTAAAAAGGCACAGCTGCTGAAAGGAGAGAAAAGGAGAATAATTAGGAGAGAATAAAATTGCAAAGAACAATTTTATTCTTGAAGGAACAAACTGCATGTCGTATGAACTTCTGAAATACTTCAGTGACATGTTTTGACCTCTCCCTAGTAAACTGGTATTTCTGCAGTGTTCAGAATTTGGTCAGCCTTCTGTTAGTAGACTCCGGACTGTTCCTCAATCTGTAATTATTTCTAAGTTAACTTGTATGGATCTAACAGCATTCAAAAAAAAAAAATTCAAGACTATTCTGAAAGGGTAAGGCTGTGCAAAATATCCGTAGTATTCCAGCTGCTTGTTCGAAGTTTGTAACTTGAGAGAAAAAAGTGGAACTCCAGCAGTATGGTAGCAATGCCCAGATGCAGCTGAGGAAAGTGTGTTTTATACTAGGCGTAGGTGCCAAGTGAATATGTTGTGGAGTGTTGATGCTGTACAAGCGGTATTTCTTCAACAAAGCATGTGTCACTCATTTTGAAATGGCTAATATGGTGTATGAGAGGATACTCTCACTTCACGTGAGGTATGCTAAATATGTATCTGGCAGGAAATGCTAATATTATAATGAGTTTTCTAAGTTGGGGATCTTAAGAGTTGCATCAGAACGTTGTTACTCTACACATTTATTTGTAGACAGGTCTGCATCAGAGATTAAATGACATGCTGTTTAGAGATTTTACAGTGACTTCTGTCTTTATAAATGAGTATCATTATCATAAAACTATAAAATAAAAAATATAAGTCAATGCAGTGTTTTATAATTATGATGATCTCTTGCAGTAACCGT
The DNA here is from genome assembly GCF_965231255.1 of Vanellus vanellus. Classification (NCBI taxonomy): domain Eukaryota; kingdom Metazoa; phylum Chordata; class Aves; order Charadriiformes; family Charadriidae; genus Vanellus; species Vanellus vanellus. The sequence continues at coordinate 10,604,083 of NC_138907.1, forward strand.
CCAATTTTCTGTTAGCGCATCCAGTCACAAAGTAGTATTTTCCAGCATTCTTTAGAATGCTACCTAGTCCTGGTGTTAAACTTCGGTAATTCTTTGCATTAAAACTGTTCAGATGAAAGCGTGTACCCGATATTATTTTTTTTTCCTTTTCTTAAAGGGCTCATTTGATACTTGATGAAGTCTCATAGCTGTGCTTCCCTCCCTGCTTTTTTTCATAACACATTAATGTGGATGTAGCTCTAGACCTTCCATCTTACTCATTACCTACATATTCTTAAACAGCAAGAAAATATTAGCTTTTTTAGCACTTGTGTTCCAAGGGCTTATATTGTATCTCATACAGCGTGTACACATACTGATTGTATTTGGGGACACATACCTGACCTTTTTGTACTGCAGTTCAGAATACAATGAAAAATGCCTGCCCTGAAGACCAAATTATTAATCATCTCTGAGGATCAGGTCTTTGGTACAGAGGAACACCTTTATGTTTGTCCAGGTCATAGCTGTGCAACTGGGAATCTTGTCATGAGTAGCTTAAACATTTATTTGTACCAAAAAAAAAAAAAAGAAGGGATTAAAGTCGTCTTAAAGCTTAGTAGACTTTCGGAATCTCCTGTGAAGATGAACACTCAGTACATCAATAGCAGGTAACTACTTTTTAAAATACCTTATTTAAGTACTATGTAGCAAATATTGAATAATCATATAATTTTTACATTGTCACTTACTAGATTTTTCTCATTTTTTTGTAGCTATCCAAATTCCGGTCCTGGATAGGTAAGTATTCTTAACGCTTCTTTTTAGTAGTAATTGTTTCACAGAAAAACTAAGCTGAAGTTTATTCACGTCTTTTGCTGCTCACAAATACTTTTTAGGCTACTTCACGTAGATTACTTGATTGGCTTAGCCTGTGCATCTAGATGCATAGTAAGACTCCTTATAAACATTACGCTTAATCAGTTAGTGAACTGAAAAAAGTTACCCCCATTTTTTAGTTTTTCCTGCTCAATTTTCAGGAGCATTTTATGCTTCCTTGGGCAGATTGATTTCAGTAGCCTGTACTGGAAATTAACTTTATCCCAAGACCTGAACAAGGATGTAAGTGCGCAGAGCAGTCTTCTAATGTAGTTAAGATTGTATATTTGTGTGTGCATGTGCATAAGTGCACTGGTTTTAATTCAACTTTCTCCTTTAATTTGCAGCCTTCCAGTCTGGTGTTTTTCTTGCCTCTTCATGACCTCGTGTCTTGAGCAGCCTAGCTGGATCCCCTGGTTCCTGTTTCTTCTTGTTTCAAAATTCTGCTTTCCCCCATTTTAAATCCCCTACCCTTTTATATTCATTTAAATATACTAGGCTTTTATTACCTGTTTTGGTCTTCGCTGTTTTTATTAAGACTTTGACTGGGTTCCGTCCAAGGTTTTCCATGTGGCACTGTTCTCCTGGATTCCCTGCCACAGTGGAATGAATTTCTCTTGTAGAATATCTCAGTCATGCTTTTGAGGTTTTGGGGATTTCTGTTCTGCTACTCTGTCTTGCTATAAGTAGGTGTTGGGGAAGAAGTTAAGGCTGTATCTTTTACTGCTCTGCTTATGAAACAAGTATATTATAAAGCAAGAGGGCTTATGGATTGTGGGGGATAAGCAAAGTGAATGTGTTCCGGAGGTAAAAAAAAGAAGCAAACGACCCTCCCCCGACAACAACACATCTCCTCTCAGACTTGTTTAGATTCAGGAGATGTTTGTTCTAACCCATTCTGTCCTTATTAGGAAATGCAATTGCATGCTTCCAGGCTAAATGTAGTTCTTCCTTTTTTTTTCCCTTCTGTCAAGTAATCTCTATTTCTGTTCAATTTTGTATTATTTTGAGGAGTCTTTCTGTGCAAGTGTTCAGCTATGGAATCCCTATGCTCCACACTGTAAGAGAAACACTGCTGAATAGAATGTGTCTGAGAGTCATCTTAAATATGTTTTGTTTTCTTGTATAAAACAGTCCCTTAAAAATATTTTTTTTTAAAACGTTTGGTTATGAATCTTAAGTTATGAATCTCTTAAGTTATCTGGTCACTCCTTTGCTGGCTGACTCTAAAAAAAAAAAAAAAAAAAAAAAAAAATTAAGCATGTGTGTATTGTGATTTTTCTCTGGCTCAAAGAGAGGTAATTACAGAAAAAATACCAACGTTTAATGTTAGTGTCTTTTGGCGTTCATGTTGCAGTAGTTGTAGTTTTTTCAGTATGTATGAGTTCAAAGTGACTGTATACTCAAAGTGTTAATTTTTCTTACTATGACTGTGTCGTAGTGCAGCAAGGATTTTAAATCTTGGTTTAACTTTCCATTCAGCTACAAAACAGGAGCATATTAACATAGTACATTACAAAAATATTTTAATGTAAAGCGGTTTCGTCTGAATTTCTTGTCATGTAAACCACTTTTTTTTGCATCATTCTTCCTGTGTGAATCCTTTTTGGAGGGAGTGGGCAGGTGGCTCTGGGGAGAAAATACGCTGTGGTTTTCTTATGCTAATTGAGTAAGCTTTGTCATGGTAATTCATAAGGACATGTCTGTTTCTGCGTATAAAATGGTAAGATTATGTGATGTCTTGCAATTAAGTATTTTAACTTGAAAAGTAGCATTTGCACAATATATAAGTAGTGAGTTTGATTTTTGGAGTTTAGGATATGGGATTGAAGTTCTTATCATCATGTGGACTGCTGAGATGTTCATGGAAATTCTCATTAGAGGAGACCTCTTGATGTTTATATTTATTTATATGTTTTGGTAACATAGACCTCCTATTCAAATAAAACACTGTCCCTGGTACATTTTTTATTTTTTAAATAACCATGTAACTTGGATTGCCCAAGGTCTTTACAGTCCTGAAACTTAAAATAGTTCCTCTAAGCTAACTTGGGAATAATTGCGACTTTGTTCTTTTTTTTGTGTTTCAGGGAAATGAGGCAAGTTACCCTTTGGAAATGTGCTCACACTGTAAGTGTTTTAATTGCTACGTTATATTGTTAGAGAGGTTAATCTTATTTGGAGTTCGATATGTACAACTTTCATGTATGAATTTACTGGATTTGTTGCTTAAAAAATTGTGCAGTTTATGTACTAACCAGAAGAGTAAAACTAAAAGGTGAAAGCTTACCTTTGGAAAAAATACAGCTTTTGCTGTTTGACTGATTTTTGATTTTACAATCTATCTTTAAAACAAATCAATTATAAAGATTTTCTCAATTTTTCTATTAGAATGCAAAAGAAACTTATGGTAGTTTAGATGTCTGTAAAGTTAAGTGTTATAACTGGTAGTTCTACTGGTGGGGCTTTTCCATCAGTCCCAGTGCCAGTTCCTCAGAGATGCGGAACAGCTTGTGGTGCAGTATGTGCTATGTTAGGGGTGAAGGAGGTTGCCTAAGCTGCCTTTGCACCCTCAGAGGAAAGAGAGGTTGAGGTTAAAAGAGCATTTTTTCCTGTGTAAGCTTGCAGCCAGGCATTTAGGTGAGAAGCCACTTGGTGTTATGCGCTTTTGGCCACGTGAGCATAAAATTCATTGCTGTCTCATGGGGTCAGTCTGCCCTGTAAAAATAACAAAATATTTCTTGCCTGAAGCTGACCAAAGAAAAGGTCGTCTTGTGAAGTGTCCCTGTGGTGTTATGCTAAGCGTACTTATTTTTAACTGGTTTTGCCTTGAATATTTTTATTCAGCACTAAGTCATGCATAGACCTGTGTATGTATGGATGTACTGCTTGATAAAATTCCTCATCTTTGGTGAATCAGATCTTGTTTTTTAAACAGGATAACAAATTCTTCAAGATAGGGACTGTCTTCTAGATTGCTTTCACAATGCTAGTCATAATTGAACACTATCTCAGCATAACTCAAATGGTAATATAAAATAAATAATCATAGAGGAATCTTTTTCTAAATATGTTTTCAGAGAAATGAGGCTTTAGCTAGTAATTTGCAAGTCCTCTATGCCTAATACACATGTCCACATGAATTATAATTTGAGTCATCAGTTTGTAAACACTTGAGAATCTTCTCCGCAGCACTGCATTGCTGTTGTGCTCTCAGTGTATGTTCTGTTAAATATGGGTGTGTGGGTGGAATTTTCATACTTGATGAAAACTTCAGTAGTCTCTTCCTGAATCGTGTATGTCAATCTTGGGTTACTGCTCCATTGGTCAGTTTTTCCTTAGGGACAAACTGGCTTCTGAAGATATCTTTCTCTTTTTTTTTTTTTTTTTTTTTTAAACTATGTGTGTCTCTGCCAGAGTTGTAAGCAACATGTTCCCATCTGCCATTTGATTCTAGGACAAGCTATATTCATTGGTAGCAACTGCCAACCTAAAGGTTTATTACTGAGCTTCTTTGCCCCCTTTTATTGCAGAGAAAGAGATGGTTTCCGTGTTATATTCTGTGGTTAAACTGTATGTTGAGGATATCGTGTAAATCTGCGGTTTTGCACAATTAAAGCTTTGATGGCCCTTTTCACAGTAGAGAGTCAGTCAGCTGCTTCTCTGGGAGCAACATACATCAGGGAAGATGTATTTATCAGAGACGGCCCTTTGCTTGATTGTGCCTAACTGCTGGAATGATTGCAGTGTGCTTAAAGATTCTGGATGGCTGAATATCCTGAGAGAAGGGGGGTTTGCGGCACAGATGTGTACAGTAGCATGTCTGTGAATAAGTCCACTAAGCAGGTGTTCACCTTGTTCTTCAAATGTTAAACATTCATGCTGCTTCCAAGTAGCTGTCACTGACAGGACAAAAGCTTTTCAGGGCAAGACCAGACAACATTTTTGAAGATCATTTGATAAGGATTTTGAATGGTTAGACTTTTTGGGGAGGCTGTCAGTTAGCAATAATGTGTTTATGCTGTCAGCAGGGTGGCTTTGGGTTGTCACCTCTGCCTGGCACTGCAGTCACTATTTTGGTGCCTCATTTTATAAGAATAATTTTGTTTTAAAGTTGGCAGTTGCAGGAGGCAAATTCAGGATACTGTGCCGATGACGCACACCATTAAATAGTCAAGAATGTTCTTTTTACCCTTCATTTTATAATGTTAGTTCTTTTCATAGGTTGAATTAGTGGTGCTGAAGAGCATAGTTTTGTTTCTCAGCTGTGCTATGTCTGAGAAATTACTGAAAATCTAGTACCATTTTACGTGGTGAAAATTTGATGTCAGCCAAGCTATGTCAAATTAGCCATGAGAAAATTTTATCCTAGCAAAAACCTGTGAAGAAAACTATTTCATAGTATAGCAAACAATATTTTATGGTAGAAAATAGTTTATAGTATAGTATTTTATAATATAAACAATATTTTATAGTATGTTTTGGTTTATAAGGAGACTGGTATCTCTTTTCTAACTTAGGAAATTGTAATTGACACATCTGAAGTCATGAAAAGGATTAGGCCAGCTGTGTGTAAGCATATACAAGACAAGTGGTTGAATGTGTTCTCAAGGGCGTCATCTTTTTGAAATCTGATCTCCAAGACTGAAATGGCTGTCTTGGTTGCTACTCTGAAACATTATATTCGTGAATCAGACAAGACTGTAGATAGAGGTGAGAGCTTTTGCTGAAGGTCTGTTTTATTTTGAGATCTCCGCAATCCATTCTTATGGAGGAAAAAATATTTTTTTTTAACCTGGGAACATTTTAAAATAAAATTTGGAACATGTTTTCTTTACAAAAATCTTTTTTTCTGATACCTTAGCAATGCTCTTTTTCGTAACGATCTTGTATTTGAAAAACATGTGGAAACTGGGCTCTCTGTGACCACATTCTGGTCTGTTTTTTGTTAGTTTTAAAATACTGGCTCAAAGTTATGAGTATCTGAAAAGACCACCTTTTAAGTACAGGTTTAAACATTTAGGTAAACACTTGGACTTCACCTCTTTGCTGAGCAACATACAGCTTTTCTAAGGTTTGTACGCTTTGCAGGTGCCTGTGTTGTGTACTCTGAAGCCATGGATGTACAGTGCTTTGGAATACATAAGCAATTATCCTGTTAACATATCACCGAATGTAGGGGATTTCGGAGAGGTCTGTGTGGTTTTTAAGGCATTCCTTACTTTGACTACCATGTTAATAGGAAGCTAGCCATATACCTTTACACTGATTAGAAAAAATACTATTAAAGTTTCTGAAACTACTTTTTTCAACATAGAGCATACCACACTTCAGAAATCTGCTTTTAATGAAGGTTTTTGAGTTGCCACTTGAAGACTATTTTAAAACATCATGGATCATCCTCTGGTGTTCTGTGTTGGGGGAAAGGAGTGGAGTATTCAGTAATACATATCAACATATTAGAGTGTCCAGCTGAAAGATAAAGCTCTTCTGAAATGGGAGTTACGCAGAGCATTTGCATGTGGCTTCTTGGAAGCATGGAGTCCTTGCATTTTAACCTGATTCATCCCATTTTTAGATGTATGCAAATGAATTCAAGATACAAAGCAGGTATTGTTGGCTCTAGAATTTTAATACTTGGATGAAAGAGGAATATTTTGAAAATACTGGTAGTTCTTTAACCAAAAATCCTTAATGCTGATACTGCTTAACAAAAAAAAAAAACTGCCTTGTGTTAGTTACAAGGTGAATGAAATTCAAAATATATTATGAAATAAGCATAAATAACTCTGTGGGCTTTTAAAACAGTGAATAATTTGATGTTTCTACAGGGCTACCAGCAAAGCCTTTTAAAGAAAAGCATTTAACAGGTATTATTTCAAGCCAGTTATTAAGTTTGTAGGCTCAGGCATCAGTGCCAAGCTGATGGGATACTTTCCAATTCTGCTGAAAAGCATAGGAAGCATAGAGCCTCCTGTCAGCTGGGGAGCAAAGCACAAAAAAGGCTAACTTGAGTTTGAGGTTAGAGGAACGCTCGCTGCGGCCAGAGCTCAAGGAAGCTCAGACCGCTGTGATGAGTCACAGGCAAACTCTGCCTCAAATGATGTAAACAAAGCTTGAGCCTCCTTATTTTTCGCTCAGTGATTTTTATCGCCCTGTTTATACTATTGTGGACTTGGACCTCCTTGGATTTCCTAGTGTTTTCATCTCTGTCCTGGTCTCCTGAGCTTGTCTTGTAAAACTCTGTCTGCTACTGCCACCATCAGTCCTTCTGGCTCAGAAACCTTCACTGTATCTGAACTATCCTGTGCCTTACAAACATACTGAAGCTCTTGTGAAAATGCATGGGCACAAGGCTTGCCTGTAAGGAGCCTTTACCGAAGAAGGAAAAGTTTTGTTCAGGCTCTGAAAACTTAATTCAGTACTCTGTTCTTCTATGTGAAATTTTAAGAAAGTCAGTCTGTCTCTAGATACTGCAGAAGAAGCAGTCTCGTAAAAGGGGGGGCATGTCCATCATAGATGAGGACTGTTGTATATATGCACATTCGTGGAGGAAATGTGAACAAAAAATGAATAGGATGTCTTTGAAATTTGCTGTTATACATAAATATTTGCTGTTTTCCTTTAAAAATTCAAACCAAGTCAAACAAAATGCCCCCAAACCCAGAAAACCTACATGTTTGTTAGGTAAGTTCAGCTCAGGCAGAGAGAATCAGCAGAAGTGAAGACTGAATTAAAGGAAGAAAGAATAGACAAAACCTGCAAATTTAAAATAAGACTTAGTCTAATGAATTCATGCCTTATTTCATATTATATTTTTAAAAGCTATTTTATGAAGGCAGAGATGTTATTGAAATATGACTTTTTTAAAATGTATAAGCTCTTTAAATTTCAGTTTATAGAAAGGATTTTAAAGGTAAGTGAGGTGCTTGCAATGTGTTTAGGGAAAAATAATGAAGTTGTTCTGATATGAAATTCTCATACAGTCAGTTATGAAACACTGATCTGCAGATGTTTTTATCCATATATGTTCATTATGAACAGAGGCTTTTATGCTTATGAACTATTAAAGGATATTTTCCTATTCTTGTAATTACTTTGATTTTTCATTATTTTCTCCTCCAAATACTCTCATCTGTGGTGTGTCCATTGCCAGGAATCAAACATTGAACGAGACTGATATTTGGTCAGCTTTTGGCAGAGAGACTAATTTCTTCACTACTGTTTTTTGACTCAACCCCCCCCCCCCCCCCTCACCTCTCATCTCCCCCCCAAGAGTAGAACTTCTTTCAGTTCTCTAATGCAGGCAGACTCTTTGCTTGAATATTTCAAGGTTAGGAATGAGAAATTTGTAATACCAATTTCTAGTAGAAACTGCTGTATCTGTACCTGGACTCTGTATTGCAGATGAACTGGAATGGACCATATGAGCTATGAAATTGCACATGTGTATGTGTACAGAAGGAGTAATTAACATTTAAGTATGAAGACTCTTTAATTTCATAATTTAGGCAATTGTTGCTTTGCTACAGTTCAGCAGAACACAAAAAGCATCGTCATCTGTTTCTTGTCTTTATCATCCATAATCTTGATCTCCATGAATACAAAATTTAAAAGAAAAACATAAATTGGTGCTTTATCTTCTCTTAAGCATTGCTGGTTTGTAAATTTAAGTATTTGGCTAATTGCAGATGCAAGGCTGGCTAACTGAACAGTGATTCTTATGCCCAGCAGATGATGGCAGAACATATATTTTCAGCGTAGCAGTGATTCTTATGCCCAGCAGATGATGGCAGAACATATATTTTCAGCGTAGCAGTGATTCTTATGCCCAGCAGATGATGGCAGAACATATATTTTCAGCATAGCATTGCTTGTTAACATTGTGTGCAGTGGATCTGTTTCTGAATGTCCCGATAAAATGTTCTCTTTTTTTAATTCATGTTGGTAGGTGCTGCTAGAGATAGATTAGTTTGAAATAAAATACCTTTCTGGGAAAAGTTTGTTTTCTTAGCACATCCTGTGGAAGATCTTCTCTCTCTACTTTAGCAGGCCAGTGTGGTGGCAGAGTTGGTCTTGTCTGTCTTTTGTGCCAGCTGTAATAATTTCAAGCTATGTAGCAGTGTTTGAGTCACTTGTATACAAGGTAATTAGCTCCACTTCATAGCAGATCATTGACAGAACTTTGGGGCTCACTTTCAGTCTTTGCTTTTATATTTGTGAGGAAAAATATCGTGGACTTTAGCTCCCAAACCAGGAAATGGACTGGAGTTGCGAAATAAGACTTTGCTTAATGCTACTCTGGGGTTCTGAGAAATGATGCTCTGTAATGACTGCTGGGCTTCTGTCCTGGCTCAGGCTTCTCTTTAGTTACGTCCTCATCTGTAAAAATGTCATTGCTGTGTTCTGATACTTAGGGTTTTCTTAAGTGTAAGTTAAAAATGTTTCAAAACTTCCAATTTGTTAACTCATTAGTTTGTGTGGTAAGGGAGAAGAGGTGCAGCTGTGTTAATGCTTCTTTCATTTTTCACTATTGTGTTTTGGTGAAATTGCAGAACTGTGAAGTATTTCAGGTTGCTTAGGAAGCTTTAATCTTTCAATTTTAGTCAGTGCTAGTCTTTCCATTAATATTGGAAATGAGATCTCACTGATCTGGTAAGAGGATGACAGTGCATTATATACACTATAGGTAATACTTTCAATTTGCTGTTTAGTTGTTTTGAAGTGAAGTTAATTTTTAAAAAGAAATAGTTCGTGTACTTTTTATTGTTTTTATCAGTAGGAAATAGTTCTAACAGTAACCCTCACAGAACTTATTTCAAGGTTTCCCAGCATGAGTTCTAGATGCAATTGCAAACTTCTGATTTCAACAATAGATCATTTATGAGGGATTTGTCTTAAAATAAAGGCCAGTTACTTGAAAGATGTTGTGATTTTTGAGTACAGGTAAGGAACTAAGACGGTTGTGGTTGGACCAGAACACTATTATAAAGATGACTGATAAAAGTAGGGAGACTGATGTCATGGCTGGACAAGTCCTTAGATACATGATTGTAATATAGGTATAGATTACGTTTATTCATATGTTCATTTTGCAGTGGAAAATGTGTTTACATATGTAGTGTGACAAGCCATGTTTAATGTTTCTGTACTTTTTCAAATGCTTATGCTGTGCGGACTTTTTTAGGCCATTAACTCTTTCTATGTGAGTTACAAGACCGGAGTAGAGCTTGCAGTAAAAAGGAGATTCCCATGTTAACAGCTTGCCAAAGTGCTGGCTTTGCACTACGCTGCAGTGGGCCTGGTAACTTCAGGGCAGCAGGGCAGGGAGTGAGGGTAGATAGTGCCTGCTGTTTCAAAGACTGACTGACTCTGTTTACAGTTTTAAGATTTTGAGGGGAAAAAGGAAACCAAGGAGTTTTTGTGGACAGAAGCAAGAGTTGGCAAATACCTTCAGTATACTGGTGTAGAAGCAGAATTTGGTGCTGGCAGAACTCCTAAGCAACTATTTGGGCTAACTGCCAGTGGAGCTCTGCTTTGCTGTTCTCTTTAATACTGTCTTCTTTTAGTCTCATGATTATGTTCTACGTATAGCTTACCATATGATGATACAGCTCCTTGCGCGTCATCCAGAGGGGTTTCTGTGTAGCTGTGTTGACAGTAATGGGTTCTTGACGCTGCGCTGCGATGTCGTGCTGTTAAGGGCACACCTTCAGTCATGTCCTAGGCTTCTGCGTAAACTGGTGGAAAACAGAATGTGGCTTTATTGCAGTTGAGAACCTAATTAATTGATATACCAAACTGCATACTGGAAACTGAGGAAACCACTTTAAGCCTCTGCAAATGCTGTTTAGCCTTATTTTTATATCCCTAGAGGCAGAATGAGATCTGTCAGTTGCTGGCACAGCAAAGGGAAGATTGTTCTGGGAGTATTGACCCTTTTTGCCCTCTGCCTCTCCAGTTGCAAGCAATTACCAAAAGCAACTAACTGCAGAATGTCAGAATTTACTATTTAGGCAAAATAAGTCTTGATGGAAAATTTTCACATGCTTCTGGACTTCCGGTGTGTTCTCTCCCTTTTGTTCTGAAATACTGTAGTTGTGTGTCTCTCTGGTTGGTTTTTAGACAAGGATATCAGGAAGTTTAAGTGGAAGTTTGTTACTGCTTTGGTAGAGGATCCAGTCTCTGAATCGGCTGCAATTTCCAAACATAAAACTGCATGTTGGGTGACCTTCTGTACTGGATAGACTAAGTACTGTTTGTTTTTTATGCTGCACTTTCACAAAACCCTAAGGAGATATTAATGTGATGTAAAGTGGATCAGGTGGTATGTATGTGCCTTGTAGAAGTTACATTTTACTATTGAAGCAAATGCACTAAATGGAGGTAAGAAATGTTGAGGAGACTGTTGGTGTTAGGAAAGAAATGGATATGGAAGGTTTGAAAGCTTCTGGTTCTGCAAGATCTGTTTGCTGTGGTTTGCTGTATGCTGGCCACTTTCTAGGACTTCCCAAGAACCTCAGTTCCTCCTTCATACCCAAACTTGGTGAGCAACTTGTGACCTGACTTTGGTCTGGTAAATCAAGCTGCTGATAGGGATTTTTCAGGTTGTTACAGGGAAAAAATTTGTCAAGCTTTTCAGCAGTAAGAGTACAAGATTTCTTTTAGTCATTCTTATGGATTCACAGATTTAGTCCATTCCTGGCAAAATCTGAAATGTAAAGTAGGGTACAAGGAATGTGCTTTAATTGAGATTCTCTATAAATTTGAAGAGGATAGATGAAGTGGTACTGCTTGTTAAGGGCACACCTTAACCTGAGTCTGCTTAATTTCTGGGACAAAACAAATAAATGTATGCAGGTGCCAGCTACAGGTATGTCTATTTTCTGTTTGAGATGGAGAAAAAAAAAATTAGGTCTGTCTGGGTGATGTTGTGAGTAGATGAGTGATAACCGGTCAACAGTGGGACTCTGTTAACCTGCTTAACTTGGCGTGTGTCCCAGGAGACCTCTTATGTTTGCCGTGCTGAAGAAGCACTATTTTTGCTAATAAGTTTACTAATATAATTGTCTTTCTAACTTATGTTAGGTTAGTATAAATGCAATGCTAGCTTCTTCAAAGAAAACTTGGTCTCTTTTTTTAAATTTCTTCATACCAGGTATTTATAATAGCTGTCTAAGAACTAGCTAAGCACCCTCAATCCTTAAAAATGTTGTGTCAGCGTGTGGTATGCAGTGACTCACAAGGCTAGCTGTATTATGGCTGGGGCAGGGAGGAAAAAAGGTAAGGTTTATTTAAAATAAAATGAAAAGGCTTGTGTTTGTCTTCAGAATTCAACATAATCTTTGTAATCTTCCATGAGTGTGTTTAATAGTTGTAATAAAGTAGGAGAAATTCTGGTAGGAAAGCTATAAAGAAATGCGTGTTGTGTTTAACTGGCAGAGAGTTTACTGAAGCATTTCTGAGAATAGCTATATGGTGTTTGTTTTTTTTTTTTCCTTCCAGTTGATGCTGATGAGATAAAACGACTAGGAAAGAGATTTAAGAAGCTTGATTTGGACAACTCTGGTTCTTTGAGTGTGGAAGAGTTCATGTCTTTACCCGAATTGCAACAGAACCCGTTAGTACAGCGAGTAATAGATATATTTGACACAGACGGAAATGGAGAAGTGGACTTCAAAGGTAAGACAGTGCTTTGTGACAGGTGGTGGTATTTTATCGCAATTCCTGGAGCCTGGGAATTCTAGTTTTGCAAGGGAAGGGTGAAGAAAAGGTGTTAATCAAAATAAGGTGCTAATTCCTGGCGAAACTGAATACCAGTAAAACTAGTTTCCCTGGCCCATTAGGGCACTCCTGAATGAAATGCTTAGAAGAGCAGATTGTTTAGTAATAGCTTTCCAGGTCATACCAATTTAGGACTACTCATTAAGTATCCCTTGAAGTACACTAATTCATAGTCTTAATTGTGGTCCTATCTGAAGTATATTCTTAGGCTGAAGAGACTGAAAAAAGTGGGATAAATTGTGTAAGTGGTGTGTCTGTGTGTAAGTTGTATTTATCTAAATGTTAAGAGATCTGTCTTTCCAAGTATTTTCAAAATAGTTTTCTAAATTGTGAAAGAGGTCCGAATTTTTCTGTTGATACGTCCTTTACAGGATTCTTTTTATGATCTTGGGTAGACACTTCAAGTGAAAAACAAGTATTTGATTTAGTACATTCTTCAAAAACTTTAGACTTATTTTAAAAAATAACGATTAAAAGGGCCAGCAGGTTGAAAATCTTAGTTACTAGGTGATGTTAAAACAGTCTCTGTCTCAGAAATGATAAAGTCTGTAACTTCTGTTCAGGGTAATACTTTACCTCTTGTTGCTCATGACTGGAAAAGGTTAATCAGTTTTTCTTGAGTGTTTGTTGTGTTTGTTTTGTTTTTTTTTTTTTTTTTAATTGGAGCAAATTCTTAAATCTCATATCATCAAGCTGGCATTTTAAGTAAAATGTTAACACACAAAAGCTGCTAACCTTCACAAAATCCTGTAAATTTCTATAAGGAGAACTACAGCGTAACTGGAATGTTGAGTTTTTGAGACTTTTTCTTGGTATCAGTTTCCAAAGTAGTAATTGTTGTATGTAATCGTTCAAAATTCCCTTGTGAAAAATAGGCAGTGATGAAAGATGATGCTATATTGTATGTGACATTGAGCTGTGATTAAAAGAATTATCAAGAGCTGTTCTTCTTGGGTGGGAACAGGAAGTTGTCAAAATCAATTTTCAGTGGGAAAATGATGCTGTTGCAGTAAGTGGCAATGAATTCTGTTGTTGTCTGGCCAAGTTTGAGTCATTTAATTTCTTTTTTTCTGTCTCAGAGGGAAGCTCAAAGGAAAGAATTTTAATCTGAAAGAGGGTAGATTTAGATTGGATATAAGAAATTCTTTACTCTGATGGTGGTAAGACGCTGGCTCAGGTTGTCCAAAGAAACTGTGGCTGCCCCATCCCTGGAGGTGTTCAAGGCCAGGTTGGATGGGGCTTTGAACAACCTGGTCTCCCACCGGAGGTATCCCTGCCCATGGCAGGGAGGTTGGAACTAGATGGTCTTCAAGGTCCCTTCTAACCTAAACCATTCTATGATAAAGAATATTGCAAGTGTGAGGAAACTTGCGTTCTTTTGTTGAAAGACTCAAAATTTATACTAACGTCTCATAACCATAATAGTAAAACTGAAGTTATCAGTCAAGCATTTTGTTGATAAATACCATCAGAATTGTTGACTTAACTTCACAAAACTTGTTCAAACTGTAGTAGGCCTTTCAATCTAATGCTATATTGCTATACCCCTCTTTTCTATACCATAGTTTAGCTGTTTCTGTAGTTTAGCTGGTTTCTATACCATAGTTTTGCACTGTTGTCATTTTTACCACCCAAAGTTCTAGGAAGTGTAGTTATGGGATCTCATCCAGACACATCACATCCCAGGGCTTTTTGGCAACTGAAGAGTTTACTGCTGGGATAATGACTTCATTGTTAAACAGTGCAAATTTTCTTTTTTACCCTGTTTCTTATATAAAAATAATTTTTTAGTTTTTTTTTTTTTCTAGAGCAGTTTTCAGTTTTATGTAATTCTTGCATTAAGTTGAGAAACCAGTCTTGAGAAAGGAGCTCTACAACGAGAATCCCCACTGGAGTAGATTTAGTAGAAATCTCAGTGGAGTTTTGTATCAGATTCTGGTGAAAGTTGAGTTCGGAATTACTTAAATTCTTGTGTGAACAAGTTGGTTCAGTGAATGCAGTATTGAATTTGAAGTACTTCCTGCTAAAGAACACTAAAGTATCAAAGTATGTGGACACTTAGGTGTGTCACAAGGTAGGCAATATTTTAAAGATTTTAGGGCAATTTAGATTCTTGTAACAATTTCTGAAAAATTCCGAATGTTGATTTCCTTGGTTTATTAAAAAAAAAACCTTTTTCGTAAATGTTTTTCTTGTATTCCTTAGAATTTATAGAAGGAGTCTCCCAGTTCAGCGTCAAAGGAGATAAGGAACAGAAGTTGAGGTGTAAGTATTTTTATTTTACTTAACAAAAAGGTTTTGATCCTCAAAAATATACTTTTGTTAGTTTACAGTGAGAAACTAGAAAATCCAGATTCTTCTAAAAAAGTGAGGAATCACAAAGGTAGACTATAAGCTTTTTGCACTCATTTTGTGAAGAATTTGCCAGCACTCTTTTCTGCGGGGAATGTTTTGAGGAGGTTGCCTTCTGAATATCTAAAGTTGCTTCCCATTTTAAGAAAAAATAAGTTGTTTAGGGGTACTTCAATCACAAAACTGCTAGCAATGTGTTTTGCTTTAAGGGAGCATAAGAATAATACGAAATTTTTTGCTACTATAGTAGACCAGCACTAAATTCTTGTTTGAGAACTGCATCTCAGGAGCATATCACCACCCAAGCTTTTGGAGTGGGGAAGGGATAAGTTCAGTCATGGATGTAGCTTTCAAAAACTGACATGATACAGATTTAGGAAAGAAATCTCCTGTACTGAAGTGATTAAAAATAAATTCAGTCTTAATACCAAACTGTATGCAGCAAAGTAACCAGGTGAGATTTTGATTCATCTCTTCCCTGGAAGGTTTTAATTTTTTCTGCTTCCAAATGAGCTGCTACCTGGGTGGGTTGCTTGCGGTGGTGAAGATTTTCCACTTGTGTTTATAGAGTAGTTCACTGCTGGTGCTAAACCAATTTTGATTGACACTTCTAAAATGAGGTGTTTTTTTTTTTTTCTTTTAAATTCAATAGTAGCACCATTCATTTTATTGTTTCTAATGTTTCATGTTTTTCAGAATGAAAGGGAAAGGCTGTTAGAAATCTCACTTAAACTGCAGTGTTTTTATGAGTTTGTGCAGGATGGTGTCATCACTTATCATTAATGCAAAGCCCATGAATGTATATTGCTCTTTTCTGACCACACTTGTTTACTGGAAGTTTTACATGTATTTTACTTCTGCAGTTGCTTTTCGCATTTACGATATGGACAAAGATGGTTATATCTCAAACGGAGAGCTCTTCCAGGTGCTGAAGATGATGGTTGGGAACAATCTCAAAGACACTCAGTTACAGCAAATAGTAGATAAAACCATAATTAATGCAGATAAGGATGGTGATGGAAGAATATCCTTTGAAGAATTCTGTGCTGTAAGTAACACCTAAAGAAAACTTCAATATTTTGGAACTAAAAAAAAAGGAGAAAAAAAGGGAAACAGTATAAAGGGTAAGGTTACAACAGCAGAGTATTTTTTCTGATCTGGCAACAGTCACCCTTTGACACAGCTTTACTATAGATGGTATCATCGTCTTGGGGCTTCCAGTAGAGCAATGTGTCTTAGAGCCTGTGAGCCAGTCCCGAGTCATGCAGATTCAGGTGCAGATTTCCCATGGAATCTAGCGTGCCAGAAGAAGAGGAGGCTGTTGCATTCAGAGCACAGCAACTCGTATAAAGTAATTTCTATGTCACTTTATGACATAATAAACACAAGACTAGTCCTAATTATTTTTGTACATAGACAAAAATGCTAGTCTGACATGAAGACGTATATTGGATTCCATTCTCTATGCTGGTGGAAAATAGCTTTAAAGATGAGTTGCGAGTGACTGGCTTGTCGTAGGAGGCTGGTTTTCCTTGCTTTCAACAGTTAAATTTGATTTAAAAAGAGCACTTTTGTTTTAAATATCTCTAGCTGCTTAATAGAATACACTGAGTGAAAAAACTCAGAGCACGGTGGGCAGGCGTGTACAGGGGGAAAAGGCTTCAAACCATCTGAAAAAACAGAGTATGTCATAGCAGAGGTCTCTTTTAAAAAGTGTGGCTATCGGGGGCGGTGTGTGGAGGGGAGAGGTGTGTTCCATAGAGGTGAACTTTAGGTTAATCTCCTGCGATCTCTAAATTAGGTGTCCGCTCCAAATCACCCTTTAGAAAGGTTTATCTTTGCAGGGTGTGGAGAGAGCCTGGGGAGATTATCACCAGCTGCAGAACAGGGGGATTTTACAAAGGCCGGGGGAGCGGGATTTGTGTCAGTTACAGGGAGAGTAACCCCTCAAGTGCTGCTCTTGAAAAAAGACGAATGGTTGAAAGGCGCATTTTAAAAACTTTGGGTTTTACCAAAGTGGAACGCTTGAATGGAGCACTTGAGACTTGAAATGGTTGATTTTCACCCCATGATGTATTGTTTTAATTAGTTGACAGCAAGTTTTAAATTCTTTCTCTCTTTAAAAAAAAAAAGGTAAATGACACATTGAAACTGGAACATTTGAAAATCACAATAATGAGTGTTTACTTGTTAATTTTAAATGATTTATTAATAAACATACACCTGGGTAGTGCTATATGAGTCAATAGGCACTCAAGCCTTGGTTTTGTTTCCTACGCTTTGAATTTACAACTTCAGTTCAAACATAACTTGTTCATACTCATGATCAATGCAAGTTCTAAAAAAGGGAGGGGGGGAAATCTGCCCTGCCCCAAACTATTAAAGCACAAAGGTTCTATTGCCTGCATTTTTTTTTTTTTTTGGTAGTTACTTTTGTGGCATCGTGTGAAAACCCGTGGTCATCTGCAGAGAACTCAGAATGAGTTGCAGCCTGCAAACACTACATTAGTGAAATGTCTGTTCGTTTTTTGCACTGGGCTGTTGTCTTCTAGCCATCCATCGAATATGATGTTGCCCTTTCTTTTCTTTTGTCCTTGAGCTTCTGCCAAGACTTCTGTCTTGTACTACTGTTTGATTTTTCCTCTAGCTTTCTTTCAGTTTCTTCCGTTGTTCTTGACCTCCTGACAGGACACCTTTCATTCCTACAATCTCTTATCCTCTTGTTCTTGCATTTTACCTTCTTGGAATTTTGTGCCATCTGTCCACCAAAATACTTTCTTTCATGGCATTTGG
The DNA here is from genome assembly GCF_965231255.1 of Vanellus vanellus. NCBI lineage: Eukaryota > Metazoa > Chordata > Aves > Charadriiformes > Charadriidae > Vanellus > Vanellus vanellus. The sequence goes on from NC_138907.1 coordinate 10,621,870, forward strand.
CCATAACGTTTGGCCTTTGAAGTTTATTTCTGCATTATAGAAAGTTCCTCTGACATTGCACCTTTCTTCCTTTCTCTGGGCACGAATCATATGCCTTTGAACCCTGGTAATTCTTTTCTGGGTGCATGCAGTCTTGTCATAAAATCCTGCCGCCTTTCATAGGGCCCTTTGCTTCTCATGTAAAGATGCAGAGTTTTACAGGATGTTTTAGAAGTAAAGTTAGCTTTTCATTTAACATGCTGAAACCTAATACAAGGTCAGAATATGAGATGGGGGAGGAAAGCCAAAATGATGTAACTGACGCTGTTTTTCAGGCCCTTGAGTGTGTAAATTGTACTAATATAATTACCTTGGTTCATACATAATTCATTCACATATCGCACAGTACTTGTGAAAAGTAAATTAGTTTGGAGAGGCCAGGGAAGTACTGTAATTACGATTGACCTGAATGCACCTTCTGAATAAAGTGTGTTCTTTGTATTGTGCTGACTTTCGGTTCTCATCTATTTACAAACACTTTATTTTTCTCCCAGGTTGTAGGAGGCCTAGATATCCACAAAAAGATGGTTGTAGACGTGTGACTCTGTAGGGCACCACCCAACACTTTTGCTTTCTTCTCCATCTCTGAAGATCTGCTCAAGACGTCCAGCAATGCTCTCTGTGTATTTAAATGGAAGTATTTTTCTCTGTGAAGCCACATTTTCCAACATGAGCCTCATGAAGCCAACTAAGTGTTATTGAACTTTTATTCTCTCAATAACTCGGTGTAGCACTTTAAAGTCTGAAGGACAGCAAAGATGGAAAGAGCATATCAGTGTGGTGGAGAAAGGGAAGGGGTTGGCTTTTTAATTTATTTTTCTTCATCTTTTATAACAAGGAAATATCTATCTATATATATATATGTGTGTGTGTATTTATATATAGATATATATGTAGCTTTCTATATGTAGTAGCTAGGTGGGCTTTAATTTAATATACTTGATTCAGAAACAAAACTAGAGTACAAAGTGCCAAGCAGAATATTAACAGTTCAATATATGGGTATACATCCTTACTTTTATTTCACACAGTTTTATATATATAGTAGAAGAATGTAAAATTTTAACTGGGTGTTAGGTCAACTCTTTTCCTTTTCCTGTGACTGTTCAGATGTTTCTATATATTGACTGGCTGACAAAGCATTGCTTCTTATTAATTCACCTTAATTACATTTTTTTGTAACACAGGAGACTAAGTTTATTTATACCTGTTAATATATTACCAGGGACTGTGTCTCTTTGCTAAATAACTTAGTACAGTTCTACTTAATATGAGACTATAGTTTAATGCTACTGCCAAGAACTAGCCCTCGTGTGCATATAGTAACTGCAGAATGCTTTGATGGCTACTAGATTCATCACCCAGGAGTGCAGAGCAGTTACAGCTGTCCTGAAATTAAGGCAAATCTGCTGTTCTGGATTCATTTTAGCTACAGCTGCGCAAGGTGGTAGAGACATTCACAATTTTCTCTTGTGCTTAGCTTAATGAAATTAGGATCGACGTAACTGTGCAGGATTCCCATCTACTTATTTTATACAGTACTTAGATTATAAAATGTTCTTGCCATTTAAATTCTGTTGTTTCAACCATGATAGTTTCCCCTCTGCATTTAAATACTACTACAGGCAGCATAAATAAACTGGTAATATTTTATATATATATATGTATATAGGATTCATACGGGGGGAAAAATCTTGTTAACCTATGCCATAGAGGAGGAAAACTTCACACTATCTAAATTTATACCTCTTGCGGTTCTCCAGACCTTCACCTGGAGAATTTTTTTTTCTTTTCTAGATTTGTCCATATCATAATTTGTAACGGATGGTAACTTGATATATTTGTGTGATATAAAAGTAGCGAGCCATGTTTTACAACTTTATATCATCCCTTCCCTTTTCTGCAATGGTACTATTGGCTGGAAGAAAAACATTTGCTAGATTTTTTTAGGACAGTACATCTTTCCTGTATAGTAGTTTTTCTATTAAAAACGTTGTTTTATAATCAGCAGTGGAAAGTGCAGGTTGTCTGAACCTATTTCAATTGAGCACCTGTCTGCCATAGCTGTTCCTTCAACTGAGTGCTGCACATCATGGGCTCTGTCTGTGAGAGAGAAATCCAGGTGCTTGGTGTCCTTGCATGACATGAAGTTTTGCATGTAGATCGATTTGAAATGTTCCTCTTGTTTACATAATTTGCATAATTTAAAAGATGATAATGTTGCCAAACTTTGGTAAATGTTTATGTTCAAAACAAAAATCTCCACTACATGTAACTTTTCTTCCTCTGGATCAGTACGTGGCTTATAATCCCAGCCAGTGGTTGTATCTGTTCCAGTGTCAACTGCCATGTGCTCTGCTTCAAGGGGGAACTAGTCTTTTGTGAATTTTTTGTACATAAGTATTTGTTACAAACATTTTAGCAAATGCTTTCGATTTCTCTTACTTGCTTGTGCATATCTTGGCTGGCATTATAGGAATTAGTGCTAATGTTATTTCCTTAGGGGGATTGGAAGGGGAGGGATGAGGGGGTTTTTTAGTTTGTGTGGGGAAAAATGATTTATGTTGAATGTTTAGTTTTTCCTCTGCATGCTACATCATATGTTGTGGGAACTATAAGACCCTTCATACTATATGAATACAAAATAAAATATTTGAACCTTGGCTGGGCTGCTTCAGTACTTACCTAGTCAACTTAAACTGACTCCTGGTCGACTTAAAGCTGCTCTGTACCGTGCTTTAAAGAAAACTTGCTGTTCAGTTTTTGTCTCTATTGAAAAACTGTACAGGGGGTAGAGTCCCCCGAGTACTTCCCAAGCTTTATTTCAGTGTTTCAACACCACTTCTGTGTATTTTTTTTTTTTTTTTTAAAGCCCATCTGGTTCTCTTTGTTAGGGTTCTGAATTGGATAGAATACCTTGTTTAAATCATACCACAATCATTCTGCATTCAGTAAGTGGAAGGTGGTTTAAAAAAAAAAAAAAAACAAAAACAAAAACCCAACAGAACAAACAAAAACCCCTAACCTTAATGTAGGTGGAGAATGAAAGGCAGCTGCTTTCTCAAGGAAAGGTCTGAGTTCTGCTGGTGGAAACAATCCTCCCTGTAGCAGGTATGTCCTTTACGGAAGCTGTTTGCTGTTGCTCTTTGGTGCAGTTGTTTAGGCCTTCTGTGTGTGGCCCTCTGCCTTTCTACTGCTTGTGGTCAGTATCAGTGTGCACCTGCTTTAGGATAAAGATTAGATTACTTCTCAGTGTCCTTGTCTCACTCTCCCCTTATCTTTCAAGCTAATTGAGATCAATGACAAAAGCAACCCCTGAACAGAAAATGCACTAACTGGGCAGGTGCACTGTTTTACCTTGAGCTGCTCGAAGTGGACACGCTTTCCCCTCTATAGCTCAGACTGCTGACAGCTGTACATTTAGGTAACTTAAATCTCTTAGCAGGTGAAGGCTGGAATGAATTTGGCTAGAATAATAATCCCATACTACTGCATGCTGCACTGGAAACTGTTTGCTCTGGTTTTGATAGTCTCATTTTGTTTTGTTTTGTTTTTTTTTCTTGTTCACAAACCTAAACTGAATTATTTTGCAAGAGACTTGTTACCAAGTTTGTCTGGCAGGGGCAGGAGAAAAGGGCCCCTATACAAGTCAAATTGGGATGGTGGCTGGGCTCTGTCATCTCTCCCCCTACTCTGTTACATAAATGTACCACTTCGACGGGAGACAGCACTTTACAGTTGTTTGTGCTCTGGTACGCTGGCACGTATTTAACCTGGCTTCACTAGCCTGCCCTTACAGATCATTTGTGAGAGAATAAAAAGGAATAAAATCTGTATAGGTGCAAATTCTAGGATTAAGTTCAAATGTACTGTTTACCTCTTTGTCTTCTTATCATTTTTGTGTGTATCATCAGCAGCAGAGACTTGTTGGGCAGCCTCCCACTCAACTTTGTGTTCCATTTGATTCTTCCATTTTCCAGGAAGATGCTGGTGGTTATGAACACTTAACTATGCTGATTCCTTTAGGCACAAGCTCCAAGGCTTTCTGAAGTCCTCACAGCACTCTCTTTAATACATGGATGTTCAAAAAGTCAGTACTGAAGCCTGTTTTTGTTTGAGGAGCAAGTTGAAGTAAAATCAGGTACCCGTACTTCCAATATGGATAACCAATTTAAAATAACTTTTAATGACTATACACAAATACTAAGTGTGTTCACATCAGACATACTGTCTGATGTGAAATTAAGACTGCACAGACAGTCCCGGTTTTCTTCTGGGCTTCCAACTCAAGCAGAAGACCGAGTGCTTGTGTAGCCCCAGTCCTTGGTGGTGCAGGCGCACTGCAGCTCAGAATCTTTCAGCTGCTCTGCTGGCCACTGCCCGAATATTGCCGTAAACTTTTGATGGAGGACTTCCTGCAGCAGAAAGCATAAATTCAGTCAGCAAACAAGATAATGGATCTCACAGAAACAGACAGTATTAGAAGTGGAGAAATAAGTCCACGGGTGAGAATGATGGTCAAGGTTAGCCACCCTGTCTATTGCTGTAAGCGCAGAGTTAAGCTGCTGCTGTCAGTGTGGGTTGCTCCTTTGGCTTTTGAGACAGTGCCTTCAAAATAGCCCCTCAGGTAATGCTGCAGCTAAAGCAAAAAGCAGAAAGTCTTCCCTCTGCTCCATGGAGAGGATTTTGGAGCCAGCAACCCAGCCCTGGGCTCCCTGCTTCTTCCCCAAACCCTTCTCTTAAGAAGGACAACAACTCCCAGCGAGCTACTTGCTCCAAATTCAGGTGTGGACACAGCAGGAAAAAGAGAAGACCCACAGAAAGCGGTTTCTCAGACTACAAGATCTATTCATATGTAATAGAGAAGATTAGATAACAGGACTTACCTAAAATTAGATTGCAAATTGCTGTTCGTGCCATTTTAATGTTCTGAAAAGATCCCAAAATATGAATTTTCCTGTAAAAAGCAACCAAAGTAGCATTAGTTAATGGGGAAAAAAAACCCTCCCTGTGATTAAATTTAGTTAATAGAGCATCTAAGGTGAGAGATGACCATGGAATTTCAGATGAGTATACTAGTTCCCTTGCTACAGTTGCAATTAAAAAACCCAAACGCTCAAAACCAGGCAACCTACAACATAGAACCTGTGCTTTCCAAAATCCTTTATAAAATAGATTTTACAATTTGCAAATTCAGTGTAGCAGCTTTAGAACGAAAACACTGTTGTGTGGTTGGTGGGTTCAACTTTGATTATTCATAAGAAGGAATTCTTATGCTCTGTAGAGTCAATTCCAGGTGTGCTGGTGATACTCATTGTTCTTAAGAGGTTAAATAAATAAACAGCGTTCATTAAAAGTTTGTTTTACTAATGCTCTACCACAGTTTCAAAAAAAAAAAAAATCAAGTTATCTTTCTTCCTGGAAGAGGACATGGATTAATTTAAGGAAGTCAATACTTACGTGTCAGCCAGAACTATTCTTGTCCTGGTTACGTTTTCTATAGTGAATTTTGTTTTCCCACCTTTCCCTGCTATTCTCCCTATTGCTCTTGACAGGTGATCTCCTTTCAAAGGTTTGACTAAAACGAGAATAACACACTCAGTAAAACAGCAGTGCTGTATATTTCTGTAATGCTTCCCTTGCTCAAGGTATTGGAAGCAACTCATTTTAAGTAATACAAAAGCAACTTCACTGTAGGTGAAATACGTATGTATCTGTATTCGCCTGTGTGACTGGAAACGAAAATCACATCCAGGGGTACATGACGAGCAGCAGAGAGAAATTCTCATACAGAACTGCAATGGAAGGCAGTCTCTTTGTTACTGAGCTGTTAAGATTGAGGAAAGCAGCAGAGCCAGAGTGGACAGAATTAACACCAGTAGGAATTAAATAGATCACATTTAAACACTGCTCTCCTTGGAGCCAGCTCCAAAGAGTCCCAGTAATACATAAAATAATAAGTGTTTCTGCTGCCTACTTCCCACCCCTTGCTGTCAGGACAGTTTAAAAGTCTAGTGGGTATGTATTCCCGGAAACACTCCATGTCCCCTTTCAGTTTAAAACAATGTTTATGCTGTGACAAGAAAAATCCAATCAACCTGACAAAGCGACATGGCTTTAACAACGAAGGTTTAGGGGTTTTGTTGGGACATCTTAACAAAAATGAGAACCCTTTCAAGCCGCCTGTACCTAGACAGTAATTCTATGTATTGGCATGAAGGTTTCCTGAACCCTGGGGACAAGTGACACAAGTGGAGCAGAGGGAAAAAAAATAAATATAAATGTACACATGACTACTTGATTACCACAGCAGAAACTACTTACCATCTGTAACTTCAAATGATTCTAGAAAAAGATCATCTAATCTGATGAGAGCAAGAGCATCCTAAAATATTGAGATTTGTTATCAGCATGAGTGTTACAGTATGACAGAGTTACAAGCTTATATGTTTTCTTTGCACATATTAACACATGACATCAGTTGTACTTCTCTGCTTTTTTACTGTAGCACTATAAGCATTTATTTCCGTGTAGAGAAGCCTACAAATGCTCAGACCCCCCCATTCACCGCAGACCCTCCTATGCTAATGAAGTCAGTAAAAGTCTGCGGCAACGAGCAGCCTGTACGATACTGCAAAAGGTGGTTTTGTTTTCTATGAGTAAATTTTGAGTTTTGAACAGACTGATGGTTATTGGCTGGGACTAAAGCAAAATGAACAGTCTCTACATGTGCAGAGCACCTCAGAGCCAGAGAGAATGTAATTTCCTCTTTGCCATTAAATATTGCCTCCACTTCATAATTTTAATTCTGTGCTGTTTCAAGATTACCTTTTTATTCTGCATTAGCCTCAGAAATTAGACTTCTAGTAACAATTTCAAACAAACTTATTTCTAGAAAACCACCACAAGATTTTTATTTATTTATTACTGTAATGTGCAGAGGCTAAAGACTTCATGCAAGCAAATTCCAGCAACCTCACAACTGATCTGTTGGGAGACTCACCTCTACTTGAAACCCAAGTATAAATGCTTTCACAAAATCAGCTGCTTTTGTTAGAGCACTAAGGTCCTTTGTCTCTTGACAAGTCTGCAAGACAAGAAGTTACATTTGCAAATTAGGACCATGCAAGTAGGATCAGGACTTGAAAAAAACCTAAGAAATGAAGGCTAACCATTAAAAAGTCGCATTTAGGTAATGTTCCTATATTGCATTTTACTGAAAGACCCAAGTGATAAACTTTGTGCTTTCTTGTAACGTTGACCCTCACGCCCAAGAATGCCCCAACCACTGCAGCCTGTGTTTGGAGGGGAGGGAAAAGAGAAACTGCTGAAAAAACCCACCACCAGTGACTGAGGAGAACCCTTTTTATGAAACAAACAAACCAAGACCAAAACCCCAAACTAAACTGCAACACAGGACAGCAGAGTAAGAGAGAAGGATGATGGCGGGAGACAGCTTGAGGAGGGGAAGTTATTCTGACAGCATCCTACAAATATCACAGCAGGTGATTAGAAACCCAGACAGGTTCAATAAGACATATGGGACAAGATTAACAAGATATTTGAAACAGGAACAAATCAACCCGACAGAGCTGCAAATGTTGGAGTGTTTTCTATTCCCCACCCTCCAGCAGAGGCCACAGGATTTGCTGCCAAAGGGCATTTTTTCAGCTCATGTTCTAAACCTGGGCCAAAGCATTCCTCTGCCACCAGTGGAAAAGTTTGTGCTCATCTGCGTTTACAGATCCTAACAGGGACAGCAAAGAGCAGTCTTTGAAGCTGTAAGACAAGAAAAGCGGGAAACAATAATCGAGGAAGGTAATCATACGAATTTCTGGAGGTTGCGTATATTGCATTTATTTCGAAGGTATTCTGAAATGTCATTTACAGCTTCCACACCATGTCAAAGATATGACAGAAACTCATTTCAAAGTTTTCAATTTTTTATACTCATTATAGATATAGGCAAAGTTCAGTCCACTTGATCAAGAACCTGCTTTTTGACCAGACATCATTTCTCATCAAAAAGCAGGGTTAAAATCCCAGGTTTCTCACCTGTGTAGTTATTCAGTGGAATCACAAGAGTGTTCCTAACTTTCCTTCAAGTTATTTCTAGGAAGTGTAAATAAGGGATAGGTTTGTCACCTTTCCTAATAAGATGGAATCATAGAATCATAGGGTTGGAAGGGACCTCTGGAGATCATCTAGTCCAACCCCCCTACCAGAGCAGGGCCACCTTAGAGCAGGTTGCACAGGAACGCGTCCAGGTGGGTTTTGAATGTCTCCAGAGATGGAGACTCCACCACCTCCCTGGGCAGCCTGTTCCAGTGCTCTGCCACCCTCAAGGTAAACAAGTTCCTCCTCATGTTTAGATGGAACTTCCTATACTCAAGTTTGTGCCCGTTACCTCTTGTCCTGTCACTGGGCACCACCGAAAAGAGCCTGGCCCCATCCTCCTGGCACCCACCCTTTAAGTATTTATAAGCATTGATCAGGTACCCCTCAACCATCTTTTTTCCAGACTAAAGAGACCCAATTCCCTCAGTCTTTCTTCATAAGAGAGATGTTCCAGTCCCCTAATCATCTCGGTAGTCCTATGCCATACCCTCTCCAGCAGTTCCCTGTCCTTCTTGAGCTGGGGAGCCCAGAACTGGACACAGTACTCCGGATGCGGCCTCACCAAGGCAGAGTAGAGGGGGAGGATGACCTCCCTCGACCTACTGGCCGCACTCTTCTTGATGCGCCCCAGGATGCCATTGGCCTTCTTGGCCACAAGGGCACATTGCTGGCTCATGGTCATCCTCTTGTCCACCAGGACTCCCAGGTCTCTTTCTACAGAGCTGCTCTCCAGCAGGTCAGCCCCCAACCTGTACTGCTGCATGGGGTTATTCCTCCCCAGGTGCAGCACCCTACACTTGCCCTTATTGAATTTCATAAGATTCCTCTCCGCCCAACTCTCCAGCCTGTCCAGGTCTCTCTGTATGGCAGCACAGCCTTCTGGTGTGTCAGCCACCCCTCCCAGCTTTGTATCACCGGCAAACTCGCTGAGGGTGCACTCTATCCCCTCATCCAAGTCATTGATGAATATATTGAACAGGACTGGACCCAGTACTGACCCCTGGGGAACACCACTCGTCACTGACCTCCAACTAGACTCTGCGTCCCTAACCACAACCCTCTGAGCTCTGTCTTGCAACCAGTTTTCTATCCACCTTACTGTCCATTCATCTAGCCCACTCTTCCTAAGCTTCCCTATGAGGATGCTGTGGGAGACCATGAATGATGGCCCACTTGTCACTAACAGTACAGTTTTTTTCCTCTAGTTGCTACCATCAAACCTGTGGTAAGATTTCAAGGTTAGGAAGCAAAATTATTGTTGGTGTCTAATTTTCACCATTACATTATAAAATCTCATGCATCAACATTGCTAATATAGTAACTCATCTGTCAAAGGCGTAGCATGAGCTCTGGATATAGACACTTAAAAACAGCTACTCTGAATAGTCCTGAGAAGGAATAAGACTGAAGAATGAGCATCTACAAGGTTTACAATTATATATTGGTATCTGTACCCCATGCTATTGCAGTGCAATCCATTAAGGATAATCATAAGCTGTTAAACTACAGGCCCTTATTTTCTGCCACAAACAGAAGACATTAGAAGATTTAGTGTCCCCCTCAAAAGACACTGCTAGTTAAGAATTGTCACATAAATACTTAGTAGCCTTAAATGTCTGGCAAACACTGCATTCCAAAATCATATCTAACGAACAGACTAAGATTCTTCCTTAATTCTCAAGTACATCATTTTCTCCTATAAAAATTGGAAAAAACCACAACCCCGACCAAAAAGCAAAACCACAAAATCCCAGCAATTTATGCTGGTCCCTTCCAGAAGAGATTAACACTTTAGAATTTTACTTACATTAACTACATACGTCTCAGCAGTAACTGACAGATTTTACTTTGACCCCCAGCGAGGGTTTTCTGGTTAGGTGAAACTATGGGGTTTCCCAAGCACTCTGTGGGATTCAGAAGGCAGCCCTTTAACAGGCGGAAGGAGAACGCCTGCGAGAAGAGGCGCCGCGTTTCGGGGATCGGCCGGGCCAGCGGGAGCAGGAGCTCTCTTTACCTTGATTTCAACGTTCCTCGTTTTCAAATTAAACCTGATTTGAAGTTGCAAGTGCTCCACGATCGGCGTGAATATCTTCATCCAGTTCTCTTTTAACGGAGTGTACCTGTTGGCCGGCACGGGAACCTTCCGCAGTTCGCCTTTTCCAACCTAACGGGGGGGGAAGAGGGGGAGAGGGAGGTGAGGCCAGGCCAGGCCAGGCCGACAACCGGCCGCCGGTATCTCCCCTCCCGGCCTACCCCGAGTGCCTCGGCGGCCACCGGAGGGAAAGCCGGCCTCTTGCTAGGCCGCGGTTCCGCCGTCTCCATGGCGGCGGCGGCGGCCGTCGCTCGCCGTTTCCGCCGGCTCCGCTTGGACGAGACGCTGGTGAAGCCGCCCTCGCTCGCCTCAGCCTCCATGGCGGCGCAGCCGTGAGGAGACGGCGGCGGTCAGGGGCGCGAGCCCGCGAGCCCACGTGCCCCCTCAGCGGCCGCCGGAAGGAGGCCTGTCAGGCGGCGCTCTCCCGCCCCGCCCCTTCCGCCGCTTCCGCCCCGCCCCACTTCCTGCGGGGCCGCGGCGCTGGAGCGGGCGGCTGCGGGGCGGAATGGCGGCGGGGTTGGAGCGGCCGCAGGTGGTGTCGCACGCCCAGCAGGCGCTGAGCTACACGCTGTTCGACTGCAAGTGGGTGCCCCGCAGCGCCCGGCTCCTCTGCCTGGGCAGCGCGGCGCGCGGCAGCGGCCTGCTGCAGCTCTACGAGCTGCGGGGCGGGCGGCTGGCGCTGCTGAGGGAGGTGAGACCCGGCCGGGAGGGAGGGAGAGGGGGAAACACGAGAAGAACACCAGCAACCGTTCGATTTGCCGGTCCCCTCACTCGCCCCAGCCTGGCACGCACCGGGGGGGGTGGTTGTCATGGGAGGCCGGAGGCTCCCGTTGTGTTTGTTTGGGGTTTTTTTGAAGAGGAGGTTTGGTTTTTGCTGCAAATCAGTAGAGGCAGCAGCCTCCGAGTATCGGTAGTAAGCCCAGGTGAAAGGTTTCAGACCATTAAACTGGACTTCCTGTCAAGGCAAAGCGCGGTTCGCCTTTGATGGGATTTTGGTTGTATTTATGCCCAATATCCAATGTGCATTTCACTGAAATCCGCCACCCATCGTCTGTGTGGACGCTGCCGCCGCAGCAGGTTGTGTTGCGTTTTCCCGTGTGCTGACCCAGACTGTATCCTTTTTTTTTTGTTTTAAAAAAGATTGAAAAGGCTAAACCTCTAAAATGTGGAACTTTTGGTGCGACGTCTCTGCAGCAGAGGTACTTCGCGACAGGAGATTTTGGAGGAAACCTTAACATCTGGTGAGCACGCAGATTCTCCTGGAGCTTTTCCCTTCGATGCTGTTGGTGTCTGGCTGGACGGGTATTCCTGTGTGCGGCTGGCTCGTGTGTCAAATGCTCCCTGTGGTTGGGACCCGGCCGTAAGATGCTGTATTGGAACCTGTCTGGTTTGTAAAAACTAGGTGAATTCTGCACAGTGGTTTAATCCAGTGCCGTTTCACTTTGCCTCTCCTGCGTGCAGCTACGAAAAACCTGCCAAAATTCTTCTAGGTCCTGCTCTGAAAAGAGGCTGCGGAATGGATTCATGAGTGCAAACAAGAGGTTGTGTTCAACCTCGGTTTGATGTCTAGATTAAACACGTGTTTTTAATCTTTGAGTTTCAAATGTTTTTTCAGGTCCCTGAATGATTTGTATAATTAGTTTGTGTAGGTAAATTGATTATCAAGTAAAGTTAAACGGTCAAAAAAGGGTTGTTTTTTATCATTGTTGTTGTTATTATTGCTATCATTACTATTATTATTATCATAATATTACTTCTACATTATTACTATCACAATATTTCCATCGCCAAGGAATTATTGGTTCGATTTTGTTGGAATAGCAAGAAGGACGTGGATTAGTCACTAGTTGAAATTGAAAATAAAATCCTGAAGGATTCTCGAGGGATGAGAATCGGTGGGAAAGAACCGTGAAACCCATGGCTGCGTGCAACTTTCACTTGAAATTGAAGAGCAGCAGTCAGATCTGGGTGGGGATCAGCAAATAAGGTCATTTTATGTATTTACTGAAAGTAAAGCTAATCGAAGAATTCTGATCTGTAGCATGATTCGCTTTGATCCCAACATAAAAACTGGTTCTTAAGGGTTGCTGTGGTGAATTCCACAACTGCCTTGACAAACAGGGAAGTCCAGAACTAAGCAAAAACTTTCAGACCAGTCTAAAGCAGTAGCCAAAGAAGGAATCAAGCAAAGACTCGTGGCTCCTAATGGTGATATCCATATTTTGTTCCCACTATTATATCTGTATTTTGTTCACACAGTTAATCTGAGCTTACATAATTTGTGCTCATTTCCTCTCGTTTTTATACGAATCCCGAGTGTCAAGGAAAATGCCATATTATCTGTTCTTTTCTTTCTTGCCTAGGAATTTAGAAGCTCCTGAAATACCAGTGTATTCTGTGAAAGGTCATAAGGAAATCATAAACAGTATAGATGGTGTAGGTGGCTTAGGAATTGGGGAAGGTGCACCAGAAATTGTGACTGGCAGTCGAGATGGTGAGTTAGTGAACTCTGAAAGTCTTTTCAGTTATTCTGAGAAAGTGGCCTGCGAGCTTTGATGGCAGGGTGCAGTCTGCCATCTGAACTAGTTACAAATCCATTGCAACTAGTTCTTCGTACGCTGTCTTCTGAATCTTGCTTGGGACAAATTTTCTCTTAATTCTTTAGTTGTAGATAAGCAAAAGATACTGTTGTCACTGAGCATGGGACAGAAGGAACACAAAGCAGGATAAATGCAAAACATCAGCTAGAGAAAACTTCCTTAACATATACTTTTGCTTTATTTCTGTTTTATGTCTTTCTATCTGCTAAATGTAGTCTGGCTTTCTGGAATTGAAAGAGGTGCTCCTGTGTTTTGAATGATCAGGCTGAAAAAGCAAAGGCCTTCCTTGGGAAGATGAACGCAACGTGACAGCGTATCCATAATACAAACCCCACTGTTCTTCTTTCACAGGAACTGTTAAGGTGTGGGACCCAAGACAGAAAGATACTCCTGTCGCCAACATGGAACCTGTACAGGGGGAGAGCAAAAGAGACTGCTGGACAGTAGCATTTGGTAATTTATCGGCTTATAACAGTTCCTACCTCTAATATGACTGCTTTGAGGATTATCAAAGTATTTTAGGATGTTATGGAATAGCTTATTTTGTGTGGAGCAATCAATAGCAGGTTTTGCTTTTCAGTGTTGTCAAATGTATGTGTTTTTTAATGTTTTTCAAAAGAAGCCAATTTTTTGATAGCTGGGTTTTGGACTCTTATCACCTTTGGTCAATCATTTCACAGATAAGTTGTGCAAGCTTTATTTCTGTGCCTAGGAATGTAAAAACAGCATACCCAGCTGCGTTGTCCTGAAGGAGTATAAATGTTGTAATCGCAAGGAACCAATCACTGCTGTAGCATAGTTCCAACTATCAAGCATTAAGATATTAATTTAAGAGAAGATCCTTGAAACTAAGAGCTAATTGAAGACCACAGAGATGCTTGATGAGTGCTCTGCTTTTTTTCTTTGGAGAGAACGAGCTGTTTGTATTCTACACAAGCTGGTATTTCTGCATTAGCTCCATTTTTGCCTCCAGAGCCAGGGAGTGAGTTTTACAAACTGCTACTAAGTGCATGGATTATAATAACAAAATTGGTAGTGAGAGGACATTTTCCTAGCAAGTAGGTGCAACTGTAATGCTCATTGCTGTTGATATCTTCTGCTTTGACGAATGGAGAAAAAAGTGGCCGCATATTTTCTTCCATTTTCATTTTTGTTACTGAAGCTTGAGCCAAGGCTGGGTTCATCTTGAACTACGTGCCCTGGGCTAACTTCTTTCAGACACTGATGGGCTTCCTTGAACCTGTCAGCTGAGAGTTTTTGGACACAGGCTTCTGCATCCGTCTGTTGATGGCCATGGTTATGCTCAGGGCCTCCCTGCGAGTCTCTGTCTGCAGAAAAGTCTTGTCCTGCTAACATTTCCTGCTTGAGAGGCTGGTTAAGGAACTGCTTTTGCTGTGGTGCTGTCTGGGGAGCACAGTTTATAGCAGATGGAGATTGAAGAGGAGGAATGTATTTGTATAGGTTTGCAAGAACAGCGTGCAGTGCTTAGTCTGTGCGATTTAGGCAGTATTTGGTAGGGGGAATAAGAATTTTGTTCATATTTTTAAAAGAAACAGACTGCCAATTTTGAAGCTACATTTTCTATACCTGTCAGGTTTTAAAACCAGACTGTTCATTAAATCTTAATATCCCAATAGTAATATTTTTCTGGCATAAATGTAAGTTGAAATTGCAGGCTTAGGAGGTCTGAAACTTAAAGCCTAAAGAGGGTTTCTGTATTCTGATGAATTCTTTCTCCAGGCAATGCTTACAATCAAGAGGAACGCGTCGTATGTGCTGGATACGACAATGGGGACATTAAATTATTTGACTTAAAAACCATGTCACTACGATGGGAGACCAACATTAAGAATGGGGTAAGAAAACCATAAAAGTATTTTTCATCCCAGCTTCTATGGAGGATGGAAAAATTAGAAGGACTCTTCTCTATGTGAAATCTACCCAGAAGACATTTCTGCTGAGATTGTATCAAGGAATCATTTTCTTTAAGTTCACCAAACTGTACCACTCAAGTTCTTGCTCTGGATAGCATGGGGTATTTTTCAATGGATTCATGTTTTCAGATGTTTTTGTTATTTCCAAATTGGTGACGTTGTCATTGTAAAAATAACCAATGATTAATATATATTTACAAATCACAAAACCTTCACTTTTTTAGCAGTGGCTAAATTTCAAGGCTGAATGTATTTTTTTTTTATATATTTCCAGGTTTGCAGTGTGGAGTTTGACAGAAAAGATGTAAATATGAACAAGCTAGTGGCCACGTCGCTTGAGGGAAAATTTCATGTTTTCGATATGAGAACTCAGCATCCAACCAAAGGTTTTGCTTCTGTTTCAGAGAAGGTATGGGGAGACAGAGAATTTCTTAATAAGAGGCAAACTGTTTGAATATACGCTGTCAAAGTGCTACAGGTCTAAAATTATTGTCTTTGATAGGTAATAGATGCTTATGTTACTGTGGCACAAGCTGTATAGTAGTGTGGCTGCTGTGGCCCCAGGTGCAAGTAGTGGAAAGGCCCCTGTGCATCTCGCTGCCAGCACTCACCAGGGTTTCATCCCTTTTATAACCTGATATTTGGGCTTCTCTGGTCTTTGGGTCCTGTTGCAGTTGCACCTCTGTGGATTCAGCCATGCCCCTAGTCTGGGAGTCATGTTTATTGGAGGCCATATTAAATTGTGATGAGAACGCAGATTTGAATCTTAAATATATCCCAAAACAAAGTGAGCCCTCTGCAAACTTTTTTCATCCTGCACTCATCCTGCACTCACCAGACCTCATGTGAGTCATAGAAAACATTATTTTTCTGCAGAACTAAGCATTTTTGGATTGGGTTATTGGGAGTGAGTGAAAGCATACATAGGAGAGACTTGGTGGCCTGGAGGCTGTTAAATATGGAGAACTCATAACCTTTTTTCTTCCATCTGTGACCACTGTGTTGATTAGTCTAAGTTTTTTATAAAGCAGTATTTTTTTATTTTTTTTAGCGAACAAAATGTGATAATTAGGAATGGAACTTTTGTGGTGAAGTTCTCTAGGACTGCCTAAATTAGAAAAAGCTGAGTTTCAACTTAGTATCTTTCAATTACTCTTTTCCCTACCACCATTCAAAGGAGATAAGATGTTAGAAGTACTTTGATTAGATAACACAAAAGCATTTACTGAATTACTGTTTGTAATAATCAAAATGAGAAAATGGATTGTCTTATCTTTCATTCCCTGCATTTAAGCTTTTCCTTTTGGACGTTGGCAGACAGATATGCATTAAGTCAGCATAGGTGTGTTGGGGTTTTTCCTTAAGTGATTTCTGTTGCTCTGTGATCTTCCTGTGCCCTGGCAACATTTACATTTGAATTGTAGATTGTTTGTTGTGTTTGCACAGTGTTTGCAGTATATTCCCTTCCAGTAGTGATTTTAACAGAAGTCAGACAGTGAAATTAACCTTGTGGTGACTGTGTTACCTAAGAGCCTGGGAATCTTGTAGTTCTAGAGCTGTTTCAAAAAACAGGCTTACACAAGCCACTTTAGCTCTACTTAACTTTCCTCCCATGGCTAGTCCCAAAGAAGCTGAAATACCAGTGAATGAGAGCCTTGGCAGGGCTGCTTCTGTAGCTCTGTGGAAGAACGGGACACATTTGAGGCTTGACTTGGCTTTTCCTGCATAGCAACTGGCCGCTCCTGTGGCAGCAGGTCACAAGGCCAGAGGAAGAGAAGGTACCCCAGAACAGACATTCCAATGTCCACTACGAGAAGTCTGGGTTCCCTTCATACAAGTGATTGCCGTTTTAAGATGCTGTGTCCTTTCTTGTGATGCTCATCCGTAACTGACTTCTGTACGATGATGATTTTTTTTATTAGGCGCAAAAATCTACCATATGGCAGGTTCGGCACCTACCACAGAACAGAGATATATTTATGACGAGTGGAGGAGCTGGAAGCCTTCATCTCTGGAAATAGTAAGTGATCACTCTCTAGCCTGCAACAGGGACAATAAGAAACCCACCATTTATTGTTTTAAGAAAGAATCTTCCTGAAAAGGATGAGCGGGGTCCTGCTTCCAACCTCAGAATATCTAGTTAAAATTACTGCTTACAAATGCGGTAGAAAGGGTGTCAGTACTTGATCTGGAATCCTGAATTAATTCCTAAAAGCATGTGACAACAGCACAGGTGAATTTTGGCCTTGTCGCTTTTCTTAACAAAATCAAGATCTCATTATATCCTCAGTTAACAAGGTGATAAAGGGAGGAAAATGGATTTCTTAAATTTCTCACATGGTAGCAGTTATGTCTGAGAAGAATATTGAAAGCCTGGACTTTTAATGATTCTTAAATTTACATCTTCTTGCATTACGTGGCAAAATAATTTAATCATCCTGAATGCAGTGAGGTAGGTGTATTAAGTTTCAGAGGGATAGCTGAGATGAAATTTTCTTGCTTGTGGCAAAAGCCAAACAGTTAAAAAATGAGGGGCTATAGGAGAGAGGTGTCAGGATTCAAAAATTCCTGCTTAATTTTTTCTTTCATGAAATATTTACTACATATGCAGAGTGCATATAGCTGGATATGATTATTCATTATTTTTAAGACATTTATTTGCCTTATCTTGAGAACAGACAAAACCCTTCTTTGTGTTATTTTTAAAATAAAAAGGATAATGTGTTTTCATCAGTAAATTCTAAGTGCATGTTTTACTTTTCTTTACTTCTTGCCAGTGAGTACCCAGCTCAGCGCTCGAAAAAGGATTCTGAAGGAGCTGAGATGGGGGTGGCAGGTTCAGTCAGCCTCTTGCAGAATGTGACTTTGTCAACACAGCCAATTTCTAGCCTGGACTGGAGCCCTGACAAAAAGGGACTGTGTGTTTGTGGTGCCTTTGACCAAACTGTGAGGGTGCTGATAGTTACCAAGCTTAACAAAATTTGACAGGAAGACTTGAATTTCTGATGAGAATGCAATATAGTTTGCAGTCTGTAAATATGGGAAGGAGAGCCCTTCTGTTTCTAATTTAATTTCTCCCTTACTAAAACTGGATTAAAGAAATAGAAACCAGATCTTTCTATTGAAAGTTCAGATACATGCAGTTACAGTTGTTCGACTGTGCCGCAGTGAGGCGAAGTTGCCCGGGCACAAGACTTTTACCTTCTAGAAATGTGAATTTACATTTAAAATAAGATGTGCCTTTGTGTTAACGCAACCTGTGATTTCAGAAATCACTTTAAATTGTGTTCAGTTTAATCACAGTGCAAATCTGTTCACGCTTGTTAAATGGCTTGGCTTTTTTACATATAGTATTTTCCATATGCATTCACGCAATGGAAACTACTATATGCTCCCTTACAGAAACTCTTTGTGTTATTTGATATATTAATTAGAATTTTTGTTAAAGTGACTCTTTATTTCGGCGTTCATTATAGTTTCTATAGTGTATTATTCAGGTTTAATGGAGTAAGCTTTTTATTGAAGATCATATTGAAATTAAAGTATTGAGCAAAATGCACCATTTTTTAATTTTAGTTTGGTTTCATAACAAGTTTTTATGTTCTGTTGTTTCTATATCTGTTTAACTTGGTATTCTATAAATAAAATTAAATGGAGTGTTGTCCTAATACGAACAAAGTGTATTATTCAAACATCCAGAGATTTAGGGAATGAATGTAATTGTATAGGTTTACAAGAACAGTGTGCAGTACTTAGATAAAACTTACTCATTTTGCAGCAAAAGTTACAAAACCTTAGCTCCATCGTGAAAAACTTTATAAGGTAGCCAAAGTTTGGGGTTTTTTAAACAGATTCAGTATTTCTTCAAAACCCAATATGACAGAGTAACTTTGTTACTGTAGTTTCACCTGAACTTCTCTTTGTAATTCCCCTTTTCTCCAATCTGTTTCTTTTCTGATTTTACCAACGTGTGCTGCTGCCAGTTTTTAGCAGGCACATCCTTTATCTGTGTATTAAGGTGGGGGCTTTCATACTTTCAGTAAGCTCTAATGATTTAATTTGTCATTTCTTTGTCTGGTATTAGCTTTCAGGTGACTTGTATGTGCATTTGCAAATTTCAGGTAAAAGCATTTAATTACTTCTAGAACCAGATTGTGATGGGAAAATGTTAGCTTTGTCCAGGTTAACTACAGAAAAGCCCCATTTTTTGTGGCCGTTTGAAAGAAGCTCTGTTTTCTCAGGCTTTGGAATGAGCAATTGGTATCTGACAAATTCAGGCAAGTCACCTATGCTGCATCAAGCCTGACCTTCCAGGGACCACTCCTGAAAACTAGAGGCTGCTCTGTAAAGAGAGACACACCGGTGCCTTATGTCTGTACTGGTCATGCCACCAACTGGCGTCCAAGCAAGATGCAGGAGGAAGATGAAACAGCCAAATACTGAAGGATAAGGTAGGGAAAGTGACAAATGGGGGAAGCAATGTGGAGGCCAGAGACTACTACGTTCAAAGAATCAATAAAAGTGCTTTGAGTCTAAAATGCACTGTTCAGAGATGGCCTCTGTTAGCTTTGTGCTGTAAATAAAATTACTCACTGAAAGGTATGCTAGGCAGTGGAAATTTGTGGAAGTATGATTTCCGTCTTTGGCAGTAATTCTGAGTCAAGCACAGAGTAAGGGAAAAAAAAGTTCTCGATATAGGTACCTGTGACGTAAAACAAAAAACTCTGAGTGCAGGACTGGGCTCTTGGTGGTATTTTTATTATGTACTTGGCCTACAACAAAAATGTCCCTTCCTTATACAAACAACTCCAGGGAGAGCTCCTAGTGAGCCTACATGACGGCAACACAAATTACAGCAAGAACTAATAACACTTCTTAAAGCTCCACAGGCCTCCAAAAGATGAAATGTGTGTTACCTCTGGGTACTTAATTTTGGGATTCATTTTATTTGTTGTTTTGAAAATGAAGGAATGCATTTCCCTCATAAGAAGCTGTTTTCATGAAAATACCTGACGGTTTGCATGGCAAGAGTTTGCAAAAAGCCAAGAGAGCTGGAGGGAAGTGTAGAATGGTGGTGTTGTCCTTGTTCAGAAAAGGTAAATGGATGTGTCTGTGTACCTTGAAAATGAAAGATAGTCATTGGCTGGAGAGAAGAGCTGTTGCTAGTGCTAGTACTATGCTGTGTCTCCTCAGCACATTGCATTTCTGCTTCTCCCAGGCTAAACAAGAAACTTAAGCAGACCAAAAGCTGCCTGTGGCAGTCTAGCCTGCTCTATTTATAGTCCTTCCCCCTCTTGCTGAAGACTGGCACCTTGCCTCTGCAGCCTGGAGGCTGAAGAACTAAAGCGTGTTCTAAATAAAATCATAATGCATCAGAGATGAAATGCACAGGGCCAAATCCTCTCTGACACAGCACTCCAAGGAGCACTCTGGAAAACCCCTGCCTCGCCCAGGGCCAGGGAATGGAATGTGCTACCGAGTTTGGCTGTGCCGTGAGTGACCACATTTAACAAGTATATCTGCTTGGCAGCTATTGCTTGTTTCCTGTGTTAACCATCCCAGTATGCTTATGGAAGAGAAGAATCTGTTTATGGGGGTGACAGCAGCCAGAATGTAGGTATGTGCTACACAGTTTTGGTTTTGAGCCTTTTTTTTTTTTTTACCAGGTATTGCCCAAATTCCCAATTACTCCAAATCAGAGTTTTTCCTTTCACATCAATATAGTTACTTTGACTTTCACCATTTGTACAGGTCCTTGGAGACTACAGCCCTCCAAGGTTTCTGTGCGGGTAGTTTGGTCTACAGTGTGTAGTTTTCATCCTCCCTCCCCAAAAAACTATTTACAGCTTCGCCATGACTTGGATTGAATTTTAAGCAAAGTAAGGCAAGTTATAACTCTGTATGGGAAGCCACAATACGGTGCGCTGTTGAGGTGGGTGAAATATCACCTATTGTCTCTGATTTTCCAAAATTCAGCTGTGATATAGGAGGTATTCAAAACCAGAACCAGTAACAAAAGAGCCATGACAGAAGACAGAACTGAGGAAAAAGTTAAGTAGCATGCCAGCATTAGAGAATTTACCCAATGAAGTTAGAACTGCTTATGTGTGAACTGTATTAGTTTATAATTACTTTCTGCTTGTGCCATCCAAAATAGCAACTGTAACTCTGAACTTCAGGGCAGAGCTGAAGCAGGGAATAAAAGGCAAACCTGTGAGGTGCACAGCATATACTAACACTTAGAAGTGCACGTACCCTTGCTTCTTCACAACCAGTGATGCTGTCAGGGACATCACGGGACTGGTGCACAGAAGGAAGACAGGGAATTGTGTTGAAAAAGGATATCTGTCCTCCAGTGATAACTTCAGACACAGCAGATACAGCTTGCCAATAGAATTCAGCTCATCTTCCCTAAATTATTGCCATCAAGTATATTCAATAGCAAATAGGGATTGTTTGGCTAAGCTTACTGATTTATAAGAAGCTACTAACTTCTGGCCTGGATATTCATCACTGAAATAAAGTTGTCTAACTGTAAAGTTGGTATTGAAAAACTACCAGGAAATGCATTGATTCACTACATTTTGTCTTTTTTCCTCAGTGATGAAGCCTGCATTTTCTTGCTCCTGATGCTGTTCCTGCTGTATTTTCGGTAGTAGGCACTCTGAACCAAACAACTGCCCGCTCCTCAAAGAACCCCCAGATCACAGTCCACGTGTCTGCAGTGTATTTAAAGCCTTTGTGCACACAAGATATTTTGTAGTAACAAACACAGCAAATGCGAGTCCCAGTACTTTGGGCAAGGGCAGCTGTTAACTCAGGCAGGAGCTGAGAGCTGAATTTGTTTGTGTGCAGTGTAGGGCATGGCTATGGGACTGCCGGTGGCAGCGCAAATTCAGCAGAGAGGAATGACCAGATGGGATTTCTGTGGAATTCGTCCAGAGCTATTTGGTGACTTGGTGATGTGGCCAGTTCTAGCTTTGGCCAAACAAGGTTTTCATTCCTTTCTGGCCTTTTTGGGAGGACCTGCTTCTCACTGCAGAGCCTGCTTTTGCAGTTGCACAGCGTTGTCCAAGGAGGACGCTGGAAGTGGGTTATTGTTGCTTGGTGGCTGCAGGAGTAGATCTCAAGGGCAGTGAGTAGCTGCCCCACAGTCTGGTCTTCCTCTTCCTCAGCCACCAATAAAGCAATTGCCAACAAAGAGGCAGAGAAGTTTTGCAGGACCCTGCAGTAAAGGGGATCACAGCAGAATATCTCTTCCCTGTAATACTCTTCAGTGTTACATCCTTAACTTGTCGATCTGGGCCAAATAGACACTGGCCCAATAATTTGCTGGTGTGATTCAGGACTGTAGCGTGAGCAGGGGCTGTTCCCAATAGGCAGTCTGTGTGCGGCAGCCCTGCTTTGGAGACACGCTCAATTTAACAGTATGGTCACAAGCTATGCCAGTTGGTCTCCGAGTCAGAGAGCAAGCCTGTCACCCTTTAGCTTAGTGGTACAGCTACAGCTTCTGGGACAGATGTGCTCCAGTTTTCTCTGCTTCCAAGAGATCCCCTTCCCTCCTGCCTTTATTCCCCTGCTTCTACAATGTTAGTAAATTGTTAGTCACCACCTCCATGTCTGGGGATATGCAGAGAGAGCTGAGCTGCAGAACCACATGGAGGCACCTGTAAGCTCCCTCCTCTATAGACCTTGGCAATAAAAACGGGCCGTGCAGAATGCACAGATTAGGGTTGCCTTCCCAGACCAATGGCTTCTTCCTCTCTTGTCAATGTGCAAGAGGCCACCCAAGGTTGCCAGCCTCTCAGGGTATTTCCTGATCAGAACATTACACCCTGACCTTCTTAAGCATGGCAGTGAAGCTGTTTTTCATCACTATGAAACACACCAGCAACATAAATAAAACAAGTACAGGCAAGGTCTCCTTGGTTGCTTGGGATTTTAAGGTTATGAAATATTTAAGACGTTCTCTGAAGCCAGAGGATGTGTGGGCTGCAGAAGGGCAGTAAGGTCCACAGAACCGCACAGCAATCAAGACCTGATGGGACCTTTTTGTGTGGCAGTGATTCAGAAATAGTAGCTCAGCCTGTTTACCAGATTGCATTGTATCAGCTGCCCACTGTTAGACTGACTGTTAACAGTCTTGCAGTTGAAACTACTCTTTCTTTCAAGCAAATTACTGGTTAAGACTCCAAGTCTCAGCTGCTTCCAGTTTCATCTCTTACAGGCAGGGGCTGCTTACATTAAAACCCACCACTGGCAGTATTTGTGTTTCAGAAAATACCAAGGACCTGATTTCTTTGTGCAAACGTCTCCATCAGCATAGAAATGTTACATTATCCTCACTTTGCACAGGTGCAAATGACTACATGTGGTGCAAATTCTTAAGTTGTTCTTATTTGTGGATTTGCTGTGAGGGCTAAGGGAGCTGTACCCTCTTGCCCCCTTCCCTGTGTCACAGAACATAATGGAACCGTGCACCTCTTCTGCTGCGGTTGTAGCTGTTTTCTGGCTGTGATTATGCTGGGATGTTGCTCCAGCCCGTCCTGCATCTGTCTGCCAGAAAGAATCCAACACTAGCAATGTCTTCTGAGTACTAAAGGCTTTTTCCTCCTGCTCTCTTCATCTTTTACTTCTTGTTTAAGATTCCTGAGACAGAGACAATCTTCTTATGAGCATTTCCAGCTTGGAGCGCTGTGAGGCTCAGGTTTCTAGGCAGCACTGCAGCAACAGTGAAAAATAACAATAAAAGGTAGGTGCAGCTAATGAAATCTCTTCAGCGCAGTTACATCCCATGCTAAACCTTTCCTTTTCTGAGTCATCCATCTTCCTGCAGAGATGAGAGGATCTCTCCTTCGTGTTTCTTTC
Source organism: Vanellus vanellus (assembly GCF_965231255.1). Lineage (NCBI taxonomy): Eukaryota > Metazoa > Chordata > Aves > Charadriiformes > Charadriidae > Vanellus > Vanellus vanellus. Next base: position 10,645,521 of record NC_138907.1, read on the forward strand.
TGGTATAGCTCGACCAGGCAGGACTTCGCAGCCTGTTCTGCAGATGTAGAGGAGAGACCTGCTTCCTTGCAGAAGTGTGCAGGGGCACAGGCCTGTGGCATCTTCATATCCGGCACTGTTTTCCCTTCCTGACATTCACATTCCCGTCCTCCCACATCCTGCTGTTGCAGGGTGTATGAGAAACATAAGAGCAGCCACACTGGGTTAGACCAAAGAGCCTTCCAGTCCTGTGTCCTGCCTCTGCAATTTGGGTCCTAAGTTTAATTTACTCCTAAGGTTGTCCTAGGCTTTCTGCTAAAATGAAGTTGGAGTTTGAAGTATATGGTTCTATTGAATTTATGCACAGAAGCTAACAAGTGAGAATGGTGGAATGCTAATGCATTTAGAAATAAACCTCAATTTCTAATACAATTTGCTTCCACAGTCTTAGTGAGAGAGACAGCTATAAAAAATTACAGCTCTACATACTAATTGGAAGAAATGCAATCTTAGAACAATATCAGAACAAATACTCTACACATGGTAGATTGCTTTCAGTTTACTTCTACAGTTTCCATATATAAATGTATATAACCTAATAGATATATCTACATTCAACAAATAAAGCTTTGTATGTAAAGTAACCAGATATGGTACCCAGCACTTCACCACATCCTGTCATTTAATCTAGCTGGCATGAACACAAGCTCTTTTGATCTGTACTAACTATCTTTATCTCAGCGTAGATCTCATCCTCCCTATCTGTTATGCTAAAAAAGCTTTAATCAGAGGGTTTAAGCTAGTCTTATTGAATTATATTACTTTTCCTCCTTAAAACAAAGCTACATTCAAGCTCAGTTTCCTTCTTTCCATCTATTTTTACATCTGTATTTTGATTAGAAATGTTATGTTTTCAAAAGGGAAAAGAGTCTGTGTTTAGTAGGTTTAAAGCCATTCTAATTTAATTTGACTGCAGAAAAAAAAAGACATTTCCAGAGCATTTTAACGGAAAGGTGAGTCTAAGTTCACCTGGGCTTAGGTTGCCATGCACACTGTCCCCAAGTCCAGCAAGCTGTATCACAGCATGGAAAATTTTGGAGGCTACACTTCTTTTCCACTGTCCTAGGTGTCACTGCTAGAGGTTTTTTAGTTCCTGAAGATGTGAGATGTCCCTGTGGGTTAGCCTCAGGGCTCTATTCCGCTCCTTACCCTATCTAGTGGATGGGGCAGAAACCTGGCAGACAGATATCTTGTGCCGTCTTCCAAGACTCACCATCCGCCTTGCAATAAACCACTGCAAACTCTCTATTCCTGTCCTGCCTCCCACTCCCTGCATGTATCTGGTTTCTGTGGCATACAGGCAGAGACATAAGTTACCATAAACATGCCATTGACCCAGGTAGCTGCCTGTAACTGTCCTTGTGCAAGTATTTGTCTTCTGATACGCCAGAGGAAACATCAGGTACTCACCCCTCTTCCACTGAGTGGCAAGTGCACGTAGGCAGGCAGGTACCAGCAAGCAGATGGATGATGTTCATGCTTCAGCTTACTCCTGCTACACCCTCTTCTGGTAACTTGCTGGCCTGCCCACACACCAGATTGCAAATTCAGTAGATTACATTGCAAAGAAACAGGCCTCACAATCACAAAATGTCTAGCCCAGAAATGCCCAATGTGACTGAGGCCCTTCAGACACAAGTGTCCTATACATACTGACATCTCCCAAAGTGGTCTGCTCGCTCTGACCTGGGATTTTAAAGGGTATCATCTCATACTCTGCTTTTTAATGACTTTGGCCATAACTGGACTTTAAACATGCCAGGCCAGGAACTGTCGTGAAATGGTCTGCAGGTCAGGTAATGCATATGCAGACTAACTCACTCTTGAAATAGTTTAAAATGGAATGTTGCACAAGTTTAGACAAACGCATTTTAAATGCAAGCTACAGACTGACCAGAGGTAACACAAAATTTCTCAGTATAGTTTCAACACAGGGTAGCTGTACTCTCACTGACTTAATCTCATTTAAGTCTGCATTGGTTTAGCATTTTCAGCATGGTTGCTGAATATCTAGAGATTTAAGACAGAGACTGACAGAATAAAAGGGAATGTTCTCAGTGTTTGGATGTACTGGCTTTCCAGTAATTGCTAGAAAGGGCTTATTGTGGGCACCTGATAAAAGCGTCTACTTAGAAAGGCTAAATTATTTAATTACGTATCTCTGCTGCTCTCATTAAGACTCACATTAAAAGGCCAAAAAGAGCTATTAGTGTCAGAAGAAGCTGGACTTACAGACAAAGCTTTATTTTCTCCATTAGGATGACTATAGATGCCTATTGCAACCACCTTTTGCTTTCGGTCTGATTGTAGCATTTTTATTCTGCCAATGATTCACTAGCCCTTTTGTTACAAGTAGCTTCTAGCATCCTTCTTTGTATTTACACCACATTCAGAACAGAAGAATCTAGGCTATTGTTTTATTTATCTTGTCTTCTGTATGAGCATCTCCCAAAGCTCATATAGAGAGCCCAGAAACAGTGGCATTGTTTCTGGAAGCTGGAGTTGTCACAGCTGGCAGACTATGGTGCTTTGCATGACCCAGGCTGTAAGCATAATGTTTCCAGTGAGATCAAGACTACAAGATTTGGCCTCCGTGTCTGCTCTGCAAAGAACATTGACTCCGCAGGAGTGAATATATAGTATGTACAATGAATGAGATACATCATAATAAAGGAGTAATTATGATAAAGATGTCTGTCACTTTGACTACTTCGGAGAAAATATTCAGGCTTGTGTTCTGTTGTTTTGGGAATGATGATACAGAAAAATCAATAATCATTCATAGGCCTCTCAAATGAAATGGCTTCCATTAAGTACTGGATGGCAGTATAGCTTTTCTTGCATGGATTTTTGCACAGATATCCATATATAAAATCATAATATATCTTCAGAGTGGCACTAACATAAAACAGTTGAATTATATGAGCAGTATCTCGATCAGATTTTGGCTGGGATAAATGCAAATCCTTAACTCCTCACTCTCTGCTCTTGAAACCCAAACAAGCAATGCAGTTATTTTAAACAGGAAATGAATACTTATATACCTAGTAATCCTCTGCGTGAATTGCCTCAAGAAATTCCAAGACCTATGGCACTCGGTATAGGAACACCAGTTAACTGAACCGAAGTATAAATCTCTAGTAGTCTGGAGCCAGTAGCAAATCTATAACAAATGTAAACCACTAGAAGGAGACAGAGAGCCACACTGCATGAACATGAACTACTCTGAGTCCAACCTGTGCTGCATTAATGCAGTACGCAGTTACAATCTTCTACAAACAGAGTTGGTTGAGTCTGAACATTGATCAGCATGTGATACATTTTCCTTTGATCCTGTAATTGAAACAAAATATTTGGCTTAGGAAATAAGACTCTGGCAGAAACTTCCTACCTAATGTTTGGTAAATCAATTAGTCTATCGATCAACTTCCCTCTCTGTATTTCGCAACCTGTGGTACATGAATACTGTGGTAAGAATGAACTAAACATATGTCAAATGTTCTGAGGTCCTTGTAGACACTTGGCACATTGGAAATGCAAAGTATTATTTTATTTAGGAGTGCAGGTATTGCTATTTCTCTGCTACCCTTCAGACTGTTGCATTTCTGATTTTTTTGAAAAAAAAAAAAAAAAAAAAAAGCAAAACCAAACAACCAAAACCAAAACCAAAACCAAAACAAACAAAAAACCAAAACAACAAACAACCCTCCTAAATTCCCTTTTACCTACGGCACATAATTCTGCAGTTGTATCAGTAAAAATGAACAAGATAAAATAATTTAAGACTGTGGTTTTTGAAAATAAGAAATGTTTATGACAATTCAGTGAAACATTATATTATTACACTAAAATATTAGCAGAAAGTAGGGATACCTGCCTACCCATTCCCTACCCCAGTGGTTCTACTATCTGTATGTGTCCCACACAGAGCTGAAAGGCTCTTAAAGAATCCCTGTATTTGCTGCTTTCATAAATACTGTTATAAAAACAACAACCACCACAAAAAAAAAAAACCAAACCAACCCAAACCCCAAACCATTTGCATTACTTTTGCAGCCATTTTTGGCTGAAACTGAAAACCTAAACCTTTAAATCTCCTGGAGGAAAAAGAGATGACAAAATGTAAACAAGTAACTACGCCATCTGAAGATCCTCAGGTATGCTTCTGACTGTAAGTACAGAGAAAGACTCTCATTTGTAGTTCATACTGATTTAATTAGAATAGACACAGTATAGCACTTAGATGTAAAGGAACTTATTAAAAGGAAGCTCACTTTTGCAATATTTTAAATTGCACCGACGGCACAGAGAAGTGCACTGCAGCTAGATAAAACCCCAAACTTCTAGCCCTGTTCTCCTTACGAATACACTCTTCCACTTTCCCCAGCCTTGACCTCAACCTTCCTCAGACCGGACCTGTTTTTCTCTTCCTCTACAAACCCTGATGCTGAGGAAGCCAGCTCAGCACATTCCCTTCAGGCAACCAGCCGTGACCTAATCAGCCACATACATACACTCCAGCGTAACCTATAGTTGAGAACAGGCCCCCTTCAACTACACTGAAGGATTCCAGTGATCCTATCTTAATCTGCCTTGGAGGGAACCGGCTGCAGACTTTGGTTACAATAAGCTTCAGATGAGACTGTAAACAAAAAGGAGGCAAAAGAGGTGTCTGGCTAGTAATGCCAATACTTTTGATGCAGATACTTACTTCTGTTTTATGACTTATCGGAACATAAATCTGTAAAATGTGGATCTCATCTCTGGGAGCCACAGATGCGCTTGTGCAATCTAGTTCTAGAGAGCGAGCTCTCGCAGTGGAGAAGTATCAGTCCACTGCATTTTGAACCCAGATTTATTTGCTGAAAATTGCCAGGAGAAACACATTGGGAAGATGAGGTGAAGATGTGTAACATCAGCCAGTACAGAACAGATGCTCTTTCCCCTGGGACGCCTCCGTGTAACCAAGGGACCTCTGGCGTTAAGGCACCGTCGCGCAAACCAGTTTGTGCCTCCCTTTTTCCAGGAAGCAACTGGAAGCGTTATGCGAACTGCCTGTTTACCGCCTCCACCTAAACGGCCTGGCTGCCGAAAAGCATGTTTTCTGCCCTAAAAAAGCGGCCCCGCTCTTGTCGCTAGGGGCGGAAGTGCCCCTACACGCGGTGCCCACCGGCGGTACGGGGAGGACCGTACGGCCGCAGCAGAACCAGTTACCCGCCGGGGGGGCGGAAGGATCCTCCGCACATCGTTCCCCACTTCCGCCCCACGGCGCACACACGTGCGACAACTGCCGCCCCTCGCGCCCGACGGCCCTGACGTCATCATTGCGCGCCGGAGGAACCCACGCCCCCTCGCCGCTCTGCACCGGCAGCCCGCCCGGAGGTAAGAGCGGTTCCTCCCGCCTTTCCCTTGTCCTCACCCCACTCGTGCGGCTGCACAGGCTTACCCCCGACCTACCCCTCGAGGTGGGCCTGCCCGCTCCCCCCCGCACCTTCCCCCGGTGGTACGGCTCGGGGTTGGCGCGGCCGGCCGCTGGGCCGCGGCGGCGGGCCTGGGCCACGGCCACGGCGTCCTTGTGGTGGGAGTTGTCGTCCACGCAGTCAGATCGGTCTGTGTGGTTTTAGGCGTTTTCAGAGGCTATTGAAAAGAGGGAGGTGGAAAGTTGTGACCGACCACATTCGGGAAGTCGGGTCAAATGGTAAAATCCCACTATACCATATCTCTAAAGGATGGGTAAAGTGTTCCATATTTCACAAAGAGGTGTTAGGACAGGAGATTTTGGTTATAAAGTGTTGGGAAAGCCTCGGTTTGCACGCATATCTGCTTCACCTGGTGTGCCTGTGATGGAGGAACCTGTGTGTTACCTGGGAGCTGAACCAGGCTTCCAGGGGAGCTGTGAGTCCATGTTAAACTGTCCCAAGTTGTTCTCCTGTCACTGACCCAAATGCGGGGATGCCCCTCCGTAATGTCCCAGAACTGAGGGTCAGGTTGTGTGCGTTACTCATTTTGTCAGTGAGCGTAAACACAGTTTAATGCATGGCTTGTGTAATTACTTGTGAGAAAGAGAATATGGACTACGGGCTTCTTGGCTGGCACCATGCCTTGGGGATGGCAGGTTGTACTGTCGGCAGTGAACGGTTACGTTCCTGTTAAAGGTCAGTAACATAGTGTTGCAATGGAAGGAGCCTTGAGAACTTGGTAATTGTTGTAAGAAGTGCACGGCTTTCAACGAGAAGATGCAGTTTGCAGTTTACAGGCCGTGGTTAAAATAGTCCAGAAGCACTCTTTTCTCTTAACAGAAATGCAGGTGCTGATACTTAAAATTACTAAGCTCAAGCACTTTGTAATGAAGTAGATCTGGATACGGTTCTCTCATATTTCTGCAGAGGTAAAGATGTCCCCTTCCGTAGGCTTTGTCACAGCATCCTGACTGCAAGCTTAGTTGCTGCTAGCCACTTAGGATAGGACTTTGATATGCAAATTAAACTTTAGATTATGCTAATTAAAAGGCCTCATTTTTGAGACAAACAAAAATGGAAAGACTCGATTGTAAAATAAGTCAAAATTGAAAGGTGTCTGCCACATGTCTTGGTTTTAAAAATATACTTTAAAAATATAAAGGAACACTTCCAATCTAAAATACTTGGATATTGCTAATCGTGCAGCAGTACGACCCTTGCTATAGAAATCAGAAAGCACTTAACACGAGGCTGTACCCCAGAACATGAGAAGCTTGGAAGTGCTTGTTAGAATTTGGAAGCTTCGTATCAATGCGGTGTAGAAATCACACAAATAATTGATAGGCGCATTTCTCCTTGAAGTGGTGCGAGATTTTTAGAATCTTCATCTTCATTCCTCACCTGTGCACAAGCCGGTCTGCTTTTCATATGAACTTGCCTGCATTTAGTAAAGATGGTTTGTTTGTTTTTAATGGCAGCAGTAGAAAGTTGTAGGATGTATATGGAATGGAATGTAATGGGGTACTGAGAAAAACATCAATTCCTTTAAATAAATAAATAAACAGTGTACTGTAATGGTACTGGTCACCACAGCTCCAGGTAGATGCTGCAGAACCAGAGCTGGAAAAGGCAGCCGACAGAAGAAACAAAGCTGACTGATGGATAGGCAACAGTGAGAGTGAAGCTTGATATCATTAACTTTAGAGATGATGCCAAGGGGATGTGATAACAAACTATGAAAGCTTTGGGGTTTCAGACTTTATGACCTTTGTCTGAGCTCTCTCTGTTCACTATAACTATTTGCCTTTCTCCGTTCTTTATGCAGGCTTGCTATGAGGCATTCTGCAGGGCCTCGGGATACACACCACCTTTAATCACCTCTTCACGCAGGCAGTGTTCCCCATGCATGCTGTTCTGTATAAGCTCTATTTTTCTGTCCTGAGAAATTGCTTGGGTTTCTTTCTCCTGGCTTTGTTTATTCTCCTGGTTCTTTGTTCTCCCTTCCGTGTCAGGCTGTAGTTACTGCAATGCCCTTTCTTCCTGTGCCAGGCCAGAGTGCATCTCTGTTCTCCATCCTACAATGTTTTATTTAACCTATATCAGTCCCTGTGAAAACTCCATGTCCCCAGACGAGTATTCCCTATTACTCCCTCACATCTGTGATTTCTGCATGTCCCCTTTCTTTGCTGATAGTAGCTGGTCTCCTTTTTGTCAGGTTATCAGCTCTTAAATTCTATTTATGGGGTAGGTAGAAAAGATTTTCCTGGTTTTCTCCTGCATCAGTAAGATTGATGCTTAGAACACAACATCCCACAGTTACTGCATTATGTTCAATGAAAAAAAATGGGTAAATGCTTCTAATAGTTGAACAGAGTCTTGTTAGCACAGTCAAATAATGAACAACCAAAAATAGCCTGGGGTCGCTGTTCTAAACAGTAGAGAAAGGTACTGCGTGAAGTGCAGTGGAGAGTTACAACAAATTTTAGAAGAGGTGGTAAACTCCAGGGTTTAGAGCACACAGGAGCTATAGACTGGAGGCAGGTTGTTTCCTGTTCGCTGCAAATTTGGTAGGACAGAATTATTCAGTATTGATTGCTGTCACCAACAAAAACCTGCTGGAATATGGAGATAACTGAGTTTCATCCGCTATGAGACAATGTGCAAACTGATGCAAGGAGATAGTATTTTGCTGTACAAGAAGTTCTTGCTAGGTTCAGTGCAACCAAAAATATGTTTTAAAGACTAGATGTACAAATTTAACATCACATTAAAGCCCCAATCTTGAATTGAGCTGTGGTAGCATAGTCTGAGTGTGGTTTTCATAAAACTTCTCACTGAGAAGTGTTCTGGACATACCTAAAGAAAGCTGGTTTTATGATTGTACTTACTGATGGGTGCACTGACAGGTTGGAGCTGAACAGGAGCCAGGGTATATTGGATTTGTTCAGAAAAGGAAATGACTGTGTCATCAAAGATGTGGAATCTAGGACAGCTGATTACAGAGAACAAAAATGGTTTAAGAATCATGCAGACTGAGTTGAAGGTTTACAAAGTTGGTTTGTGTGGATATAGCTGGGGCTGCAGTGAATATGGGTGAGATAAGCCAAGGTGAGATACCCGTTTTCTAATGTGATATCCCCCCATGGGCTGAAGTGTAAATGAGCCTCAAAAATATTATCTCCTCCTTTTAAATTTTAATCTTCTTTTAAGACAGATCAGAATAAACCTTGCAAATCCTCTAGAATGCTGAAGAGACTTATATCTCGGTGGCATCAGCAAGAGCCTAATGGCTGTGACCCGTTTTGTTGGGTTCTTCTGTGCACGTTGAGATGCTGACTGGAGCCTAGCTTTGAAGGCAGGGTTAAAAATGATTGCTCAGCTGTTGCCCATTTGTAATATAGTGCAAATTGTGCATTGGGCTCGAGTTGGGATATTTTTAAGGGGATCAAGATAAGCCTGTTGGTGCATACTTGGTATTTCATGGTAGGCTTAATTAGTTTTGCAATGGAAATCTTTCTTGCAAATGAGATTGTGAGTTGGCATTGCAAGAGCACTCTGACTAATTGTACTAGATGTGCTCTCCAGCTGCCCCAAGCTGGCTTGAAAGGCGTTAGCAGCAAAACAGATCTGTAGACACAGTGTTGACCAGTGTCAACTAATTATTATGCAGCAATAATGCTGAGAAGTTGTCTGTCACAGATTAGAGCCTATTGTACTTAGAGCTTTGCAAACATGGAATAAGGTGGATTTCTCTCCCCAAAAGAGGTTTGTGATCAAAGAACTTAGTCATGATCTCTGGTAGCTTTAAATTTAAGATGCTTGTTCCTTGTTGCTCTGTCGTCCTACAGCCACAGCAGTGGAACTACAGTGTTAGAGCAGAAGGAACATCTCTGCTGCACTTGCACATCAGCTACATTCACTGCAGGTCGTGAGTCAGAACTCATGAGAAGGAGGACAGTGTCAGTTTTTAGGAGCTGACAGAGACAGTTTGTCATATTGATGTTGCTAATGCATTTGTTTCAAATTTGAGAGCATTTTTATGTGCCCTGACCAAAAGGTTTTGGGTTTGTTTTGGTTTTCTTTATATAATCTGTAAATATCCATGAAAAGCAGGAAAGTCTAATCTGATTGTTAAATGAACAATCTGAAAAAATAAAAGATCTGAGCTAAGTATGAAGACGAGGCTTTCTCGTGCTTAAGAAATAGGTAAGAATTAACATGAAGTGTGACGTGAGTTACAGTATTAAGCAGAATGAAGGGTGCTTAATTACATTGTGTCTTCTGTTTGCATGTTACAAAATACTTCAAATACACCATTTTTATTCTGAACTGGGCAGTTTTAATTCCAGTGGAAAACCTTGTGCATGACACTAACACTGAGCATTTTTAAATTCTTTCAGAGTTTCCTATTGCCATGTTGATACATGCATGTAGCTTCCATTGCTTTCATCATTCATAGAGGTACCCAGGGCCTAATTAGTTTATATCTTTCAGTATGACAGTTACAGTTTTGCTGTGAGGGTGGGCAGGAAGGGAGTTTTGGTTTTGCTTTGTAAGCCAGCTGGCAATTACTGTCTACAGTTTGTGTTAAAACACCAGATACATTCAAAGATTATTCATAAAAGCCACCTGCAAATTGTCTGCAGTTTCCCTTTTTCCTTTTCTTACCTTTGTACACCAGTCATGAGTGTACTTCTCTTGAAAGGTGTCTGCAGAGTTCTTCTCTTCGTTCTCCTGAAAGATAAATGTGAAGATGGACAATTTTGGTAGTTGTATTGTGCACAATCATCTATTTTGTTTGGTTTTATTTAAACTTCCTTAATACAACATTTAACTCAGTTGGATCTTAGATCAGTAGCCACGTTATCACTACGACAAACTGCTGCTGATTGTCACCAGTTTAGTCTTTTTTTATACAGTCTGCGTAAGATGACATATTTTCTCTTGCTTTCTCCTTTCCATATTTGTGTCTTTTCTATGGTTCATAATATTTCCCTCCCTTCCCTTTTTGCAGGTTGAGTCTATTACTTGGTGATTTTTACTATGTTGACTGGAGAGAAAACAAGGTGTTCCTTGTTTTTTAAGCAGAAATTTACATAAATGTAGTCATGTTTTTGAATAAAAGAGAATTTATTCAGAATTTTTTAGAAGTTTCAGAACATTCAGAAATTTTCCACCTGTGGAAACTCATAAGACAATTTTTTATCAGACATAAATCCAATGACTGAGTTTTCTTGTGAAAATGGTTTACTTTTGTGATTTAAAGTCCTTTTCTTCCTCAAATATGTTTTTTCTTTATGCTTGTTTCCCAAAAACTACATGGCAGTTTTTCAGCTCAGGGTTAAAAGGGAAAGTTGTTTCTGGTAGATTGATGTTATGAAGTCATACGACATTTTTCATCACTATTTGTTTGCCTCGGTGTCCTTAATCAAAGTAGGCCTTTTCTATTTTATGTTTATGGGTTGTGAACTTTCCTTTGCATTCTCAAAATTAAAGATCTTATAAAGTATTATCATCATGCCCACAACCACAGACTGTGTTCTGCATCGTAAGTGTTGTTATGTGATAATGAAAATGCTGTCTTACCCTTATTTGCTTTAGACTGGCCCATTATTCACGTGCTTACCCAGTAAGTTATTTTCATAACTTCTCTTATCTGAATATTTGTACTATATTTTTTCTTTTAAGTGGAATCTCTATGCCAAATAAAATTTGGTTGCAAGTCAGCAAATCCAACAGAGAAAACCCGTGTAGTAAACATCAACTTCAGGAACTGAATTAAATTTCTACTTGTTCAAAATACATAAACACTTGTAAAACTTTCAGGAAAATTTTGTTTGTGGTTTAATAACTGAAACACAACCATTGAGGGCAGTACGGCTTTTATGTATGTTTAGAGAGTCACTGATGTGGTCTTAGTTCCTTCCATCCTTGGCTTTCTCATTCTGCAGGTGTGACTGTGCAGTCTGTGTGTTGATTTTGGCAGAAACAGCTTTGTGGAGTTTCCGGTGTACGTGTTTTCTAATGTAGTGTAAGTTTGTTCTTGTTGATTTAATGTTATCCAAACTATTTTAGGCTGTTGACTGCTGCCTTATTGTTGGCATGTGCCAACACTGTAACAGATCCTGCTTAGAGATTAGTAATGCTGAAACAACAGTCTAATGAAAAGAGAGAGGTCCCTCCACAGCAGGAGTAGGAACTTGCTAGTTCCCGTTGAACAGAAAACACAAATTCAACAAATTCTTCCACCTCCCTGGGCAGAAGGAGCAGACTTATCAATGAAGGGCACTGTACATAGGCTAATGTGCAGCCTTGTTCCATTGAAGGCTGATGCATTTTTTTCCTTCTCCTTGCTAATTGACAGTGCCAAGTAAATATTTGGGATACAAGAGCAAACTTCTTTCTGGTTCATCAGAGAGCAATCATAGAAAAATACATTTTAGACTATCTGTTCTTTCCTTCTATCTTCCTATTCTTTCTCTGTCTCATTCTTTAGGTTTAGCTTGAGATAGCGGAAATAATATCGTATATGCTCTAGTGACTGTCTGTCCTTGCAACTGCTGGAAAATAGCTTGCGTTAATTTGCATTGGTAACACATTCCTGCTGCAGGACTTTGTCGGTGGGTTGTTTTTTTCCTGCAGTTGCAGGTGCTGGATGCCCTGATAAAGACAGAGAGAAGAGTTGGAATTTATGGGTATGTTCATGCATGTCCATCAAATTAAGACCATAGATTAAGTATTGTAGTGATAATAAGCTCTCTAGATGATTCTTGGATTGGATTACACCTCTCCCTGTATGTGTAAATGTGTAGTGACAGACACTTTCTAACCAGGCTTAACTGTATTAACAGCTGGGAAAATCTAGTTTCTTCTGTACCTTTGAGTATTTTCAGTGCTGGATTACGTGACTAAAAGTTAACAACAAACATTGTTTCTGGACTTTTGTAATCAGCCTAACAAAGGTGATTATAATGCCGGTGGCCAGGACAAAACAAAACACAAGCAATACTATTGTAAATGGCAGAAATAGTTGTATTGGTATTTGCTTAGTATTACCCTACAGCATCTTGTAGGTCCATCTCAGCTTTCTTGCTTAGGTTTGCTGCAGCTGACTGGAACAGTGTTTACATGTGTGAGTTACATGCTGGGGTGTAGAGAGGACCTTCAACATGTCATGGTTAGCGTTGTGATTCTGTATTCAATCTGAAAAACAGCTCTGACCAGGATGAAAAGTCATGCAGCTGAGTAGGATTATAATTCTAAACTATGTAAACAACAGCAGTGAAACTGGGCTTGTTAACTGGCCGATCATATTTCTGAAATCACGCTGGTGCGGTTAAAAACTGCAGTTGCAGACAAAGTTGAATAGCTCCACACTGTTTTTTCTCCCAATCTTCCTCGTGTTTGACCTCTAGGAGACTATATAAATAAAAAGAAACCTCTCTCACACACACCACGCTCTTGCCAGGAAAAGGGAAAGATCAAATCTTCACCTAAAACAAACTCCCGTGATGTGACAGCTGTTTGCTGTTTCCTTGCTGTTTGCACTGGCTGTGTGGCTTGGTGTTCACAGATGAAATTTTGAAAGTGCAATTTCTCCAATTTACATTCCCGCCCTCTGTACTCAGCCTCAGGGTGGCAAGATTATCACGCTGATTCTAAGTAGGAAGGACTGCAGTGGTCCAGGTGCTCCCACTGTTCTAGATGCAGCTCACCAAATGGGCAAGAAAATTATATATTTCTTCTCTTCTTTCCTTGTAACATTCCAGAAGTTGTTGCTCAACCAGTAGAAGTTGTAAGAAATAACCTAGCTTTAAGTAACATTAACTCCCCGAGATAATGTCATTTATGATTTGAGAGGAATTAAAGATATCGATTGTAAGCCAGCAGCCAGGTGGCTTGGCAGTAGCTGTGTCATGTTACCATGACTGCTGGGATCAAAAAAAGGAGTGCTTTGGGATTTTTCACATCTTTGCTTATCTCACGGTTGCTGTGCATAGATGTGTCTACAAGTTTTCCAGAGTATTCTGAAATCCCCAAATCAACTCAGCTTTGTTACTGGTAGAGTTATATTGCAAATTATAATACCCCGTAGAGAATTCAGAAAACTGGACACAGGGTTCACAAGAAGAATTTCTTGGACCAACTCCTAAATTTAGCATTGGAAGATGTAACTGACCCTGACATAACTGGTGCTGCATAACCGCTTTAAAGCTGAAGTAATGTCTGTTCCTAAGACAGGCTGAAGCCATATCCCCATTTTTTTTTTTTTCCAGTGTCCAGCCTGTTGCCTGGTGTAGCTCTTTATATACTGTGATTTATAGAGCACTTCTTTTAAACAAGCAAATAATTTCTTTCTATCACAGACCATAAAAGCTAAATACTGGTTTGGGACTGTTATAAGGATAGGTACTAGACATGTAATTTGTAATGCTCCTTCGTGCCATTTTGCACAGCAGTTAGGAGATATCCCTGAAATTATAGGCCCTTTAACTGTGTCACTATTGACATCACCTGCTAGAACTCTTCAGAAGTAGCCATTTCTTGTAATATTTAATGCATGAATGCTAATGCTTTGTATTGTAAAATAAAGTCTTTTGACTCTGTAGGGACTTAATGAAAGGGATTATTAGTTTTGTTTCTTCTTTCCAGATGGAAATGTCAGAAGATGATATTAATACAGAAGAATACCCCACTGAAATTCATGATTATCTTGCAGCATTTGAAAAATCTCTTGGTTCTGTAGATGAGATGCTAAAGACAATGATGTCAGTTTCCAGGAGTGAGCTTCTCCAAAAGGTAAACAACCTTCCTTTTGACAATCTTTTTGCTATTAATATATACCCAGAATACCTGGGAACCTGAACCGAAATAAAAGGGTCTGTTAGGCTAGCCACTGCACAGAGAAATAACAAATGTGATGCTTCCTACCCTTGATACCTAATATTTGAAGTTCTTACGTTTCTAAGATATCCAGATGGTCTTACAAACAAACAAACAAAAAAAAATGCTCTTCCAAGCTGAAAAGTGATGATCCTACCAGTGAGTCATTTAGGTAGAGGACGTTCTGGCTTATTTCTGACCTTCCTTAAAGTGCATGCTGAGTGCTCTTTCATAACAGAGAGGTCATTCACATTTTTTTCCGAGACCTTTTCACAACAAACTTAATGGAACTTGGTATACCCAGAAGGATGTAAAGGTGAATTGACAGCAGTGAGGATTGATCTGATTCTAGAAGTCTAGACTTGCAGGACCTGGTGCTTTAAAAACCGAGCTGTCTCCTCTAGCTATCTTATAAGCACAAGTCTGTAAAATGTGGGTTTTTTCAGGGTATAAAGACAGAGCAAGGTACTGCCTGAAGACTTCATACAAGCCTCTTTATCTTTTAACATTTAAAGCCTAACATGTACTTTCTTTCTTTAGGGCAAGAAAAAGCCAGCACATGAGGGAGCTTCTTTATCCTCTGAGGATTTCTAACACAAATAAATTATGAAGAAAACAGTCTTGACAACACTGATCTTTTGACAGTATCCATGTTAGAACTAGTGAGCTGTACAATGATGTTATCAGAGTTTCTGGAAATCCTATAGGACTAAAATAATAAATTGACTTTGACAGTTGAGGGGGAAAAAAAACCCTCATTACCTTTATTCTTCCTTTGGTTTACAGCCCTAAGTATTGCAGCATGCGTTGAACACACAGTCTGCCATGGGTAGTGTTAATGTTCATTGAATGTCTGTAGCATACTGTATTCACATTTGAGCTTCTGCGATCTTAAGACTTTTTTTTTCTTCCATTGATAGCAGCAACTATTTTGAATTAAGTTTCTGTGGAAAAATAGAGACTTATTTCTGACTATGGGAACAGTAGTCTGAGAGCTACGTGTCAAGAGATTTTTGGGCTTTTGGCCATATGGGACTGGCATTTAACATCAGATTGGGAAAATGACGAGAGTAGTTGCAGAGGAGAAAATGGTTCTGTGATGTCAGGGAAATAGGCATAAACATGGTCTCAGTGAACTTCTGGTACAAAAATGTGCTCATTCAGTGTGTATTTTTTTATTAATACATTCACAATTATAAAATGCACATAATACTAAAATCTGTGCACATCTTGCTTAAAAATGTGCAAATGTGATGTGTGGTTTTTTTTTATTCTAGCTGGATCCTCTTGAGCAAGCAAAGATGGATTTGGTTTCAGTGTACACGTTAAATTCAATGTTCTGGGGTAAGTATGTAGTAGGAGGAAAAAGTAGTATTTATGATTGCCTTTTGAACATCTTCTAGACAGCTGCGAACATTAAATAATCATATTTCATAGCCAAATAATTAGAAACTTGTAATTACCCTGAGGACCGAAATTATTGGCATCTGTAGGATAAATGATGTTGAAACTCCAAATCAAAAAATGATATTTACAATATCAAGCTGACTTTGTACATGCATGAGAATGTTTCTTTGTTTTTTCGTAGCAACCTTTTCTGTCCTTTTAACAGGAAGTTTAACCATGTTAGATTTATCTTTTTTAAATTGCAATATTTGATGATAATAGTTTGTCAGATACTTAACAATACAGGTAACTCCATTTCTTTTTAATGGTTTTATGTAGAACCTACAGTTTTCCTATCTGAGTGATTGATTGGGTCCTCGGTCATCACAGCCTTCAGTTTCAAAAAACCCATGTTTTTTTCTTGTAGTATACTTGGCTACTCAGGGAATCAATCCAAAGGAACATCCAGTGAAACAAGAACTGGTAAGATTGTTACACTGCATGCACTGCAATATTTTACTTGCCCAGGACAGTTAACTGATATAGAAGTGAAAAAATGTTTATATCTACATTTAAAATTGATATGTTGCCATAATAGTGTGCATATGCTACGTGGTGTTATATAACTGTTCATATGCCCTGCTGGGCTGCCTAAATTAAGAAAGACGTATTTTTAGCTCCAAACAGTACTGTTTAAAGCAAGGTTGTAGAGTCTGCTGAAATTAGAAAAGAACAAGAAGATGAATGGTGTCATCTTTTCTTTTCTCCACCTTTGAGAATTGGATTCTGAATAGAGCAGCTTTTCACTTGTATCTGTTAAATGGAAAAATGTAACATGTCTGATAATAATTTATAACTTCCAGTATGGCATTTTTTTCTTATAAATACTTGGAATCATGTTAATCTCTGAGGCTACCTTTTCTTACTTTTGTATGACTCTAAAAGTATAGTGTGGTTGATTTACTAGCGAAGACGGGAATGAGCTCCCCTCCCCCTTCCAAGTCCTCCATTAATTCATTTTCTCAGCAGTAAAGAATCCAGTTCAGCAACAAAGCTAAAAGCTTTTTTGGCACCAGTTGTATGTGTATTGTCCAGTAATTCTGCATTAGTGACATATTTACAACCTATAATAAATCTTTTAGGTTTGTCTTTATATTCCATTTAGATGCATGACTACAGTATGGAAGGCCAGCTATCTTGAAAATTCTGCTGACTTAAAAAATCAAATTATTTAGCCTGAAGAAAAAACAGAAATCAAAACTTATAGCTACTCATTTTAATTCCTGTATAAATGAAAATATTAAATCTGGGCAATCGTAAAATACTTAGCTTAAATGTAATCCTTACATAACCAGTGGAATGGAAGATAGGAGTGAAAAATGTAGAAAGCTAGCCTGAATAACAAGAATACTTCTATTTTTAATTTTGTGAGGTTTTCAGTAGTCTAGACTGTATCATATTAAAAAATGGATTGGTTAATATTTCATGAGCTTTCAGTCAGTTTCTTGTTCCTCCTGTATTATATAGTGTCTGAATATTGTGTTAATTTAGCAGTACTAAAAAATAAATTTTATTTTATCTGTGGATATTTTATGCTGGTATTTTACTTCATGAGTGCCAGTCGTTTTAACTCTGAAGAATGGGTGAATTACCATAGGCTGGATTCTTATCCAGATCTCTTTTCCTTTTACAAGTATCAAGGTGAATTAATGCACATGCCTTCCTTCCAAGAGCATTGTGATGTTCTTATTCATGTGGAAAGGGAATAAAAAAAGACTGTTCTGTCATGATTGTTTTGGGTTTAGAATTGCTCTCCTTGTGTACATACAGGGAATACACGGGGATTCAAACTGTATTAATAAAACTCACATTCAAGCTATCAGAGTTCATTTCTTTTCTCACGTTGACATTTGTCAGCTCCTTTTTCCCATGTTGATACATGTAGGTTTGCCATCTGTTCTCATTAGCCATCTCGGTCACCAAAGAAATATTACAGTCTATCATCATTTCAGACCCTGTAAAGCTTTCCTCATTAAAGCTATGTTTTAATACAGAAAAAGTGGCCATCTTTTTGACAAATCAGTTGCTTATAATGGTCACTGAAGAACTGAAAATCAGTTTAGTAGTGTAGGTCTCATAACTGTTGTTCCACATTCAAAAAGCTGTCAGCAGCTGTGCGAGAAATGTGTGGGTTACATAATATCAACATTCTAGTTAGCAGTATCCATAAATGTTCTGTTAATCCAGATTTATCATTTGGGTAGAGCACTATATATATCTATATCTATATATATGTTACTATTGTTTGTATTACAGTATTACCTAAAGGTGCTAAAGTTGAAGGCCATATTAGGCTAAACATGTAGACATGAAATATATCAACCAAACTTTTATGTATTTTACAGAATTACTGTAAGTGTCCTCTCTAGTCTGTGGAGAGAAGCAGGCATTTAACAGAGGGTGTTTCCCATCTTAGAGGGGTTTAGTTACCCTCTCAAAGTAATTTTATTGATTGCAGAAGTAGATGAGGATGAGTAGGCACATAAACGACAAGCTGGGAGTTAAGCTGGGAGTGTATACTTTAAGTGGTGCTGAATCTAAGCCATGCTTTCTTCAAAAAAACTCTAGGCACCAAATGACTATGGAATGCTAAGATGGCAAGAAAGTATCCCCTTGCTTTATGGAATGGCAGTTGAAACAGGCTTTTTTTAATTTATGTTCATAAAAGGAACTTCTGGTATGGCTGGAAATTCATTAGGCTGCCTTAGATAGGGTCATTGATAAGTCCTCTTGACCATTTCAGGATCTTAACCACAAGAGTTCTTTGTAGTTGTATGTATAATGCGTGTAACATCTTTGATTTTGTGCAAGATGCTTTTTGGCTTTGCTTGGACACGTTGACTTTTTTTTTTCTAGACAGTAGTCAGACAGTACAATTCATCTATAAATATGTCAAATATCTAAATATTATTTTGCCGTCTTTATGTAGGCCCAACTCCAAATTGAGTTCGGTATTTTGTTTTCTAACTTTGCTTGCAAGAACAATTCTCGTCTCACTGTAAATTAGATGCGGAGTCTTCATCTCTGTAGGACTTTATGTTCCTATGACAGTGGATGTCATGCAAGTATTAGTATGGTATGTGATGGAAAATCTGCTAAAGGGGAAGCCTCAAGCTTGCAAAGAGACTGGTATATATATATTTAAATGATGCTATTTTTATAGGTATTATAGAAATGTACAGTGTGAAGAGATTCTACTCATTGATTTTATTTTAGCAACAATCTTGGGAGAATAGTATGAAATATACTTTCCTTTTTTTTTCTTTTTTTTTTCCTAGGAGAGAATAAGAACATACATGAACAAGGTCAAAGAAATAGCAGACAAGAAAAAGGCATCCAAACTTGATAAAGGAGCTGCTTCTAGATTTGTAAGAAATGCACTCTGGGAACCAAATGCTGAAAATGAACATACGTCCAAAACTCCTGCTAAAGGAAAAAAGAGAAAGATGGACTAATTTTTTGTTTCCCCTTATACAGAGTCACCTAGAACTTATTTAAAAATTTGTTTTGCATACTATATGCATCTTGGAGAGGTGCTGTATAGCAACATTTTTGATTAAGTTATACTTAAGAATTTTACAGGATTGTATTTTGTCCAGAACACCTGTCACTGAGGTAATCACATTGTATGTGTATCTTAAAGTGCCATTTCATGTGAGAGAAGTAACATTTCATTATTCAAATAATAATGACATATGCTTGCTGGTAATAGATACTAGTGATGTTTTGTTCATAATATCTAAGAATTCTTTTTTTTTTACCACTCAATGATTGACACTTTTTTATATGTACGGAAACTTCTGAATATTAAAAAGTTTCAAACAACGCTATCCAGTCCATGGTCTTTATGCAAGAGCCATGTTTACTTTCTCATTACATCATTGTGTGAAATGCTGTCTTTGTAGAGTTTTGTAAGGTTTATTCACTGTGTTAAACTGTTTCCTTTTCAGCTTCTGAACTTGAACGTGTGCCATATTCCCTTACTTCTGGTGCCTCTGAGAAAACTGAGCTTCAAGGGCTACAAGCAAACAGCCTGGATTCCACTCTAAGCCACTGTGTCTAGTCAATTGAAAAAGTAGATTATCCCCAAAGGGCAATTTGTAGGGCATGAAAAAAGGCACAGGCTGGGGACAGCTATTAGGAAACAGCACGCGCAGGAACCTGATCGGAATTTTGGCTGCAGTGCTCACTGCTGACACTGTGAGAGAGAGAAATATGCTCTGAGGTGGTAGGAGTGTAGTCATCTGTTGAGATTTCTCAAATCTTCATCAAGGAAAGCATTCTCTGGCGCAATAAACACTACTGCTCTGTTTTGTAAATATTCTATTTGTTTTCTGCAAAATGTGAAGCTTAGTCTTTTAGGAGAGGAGGTGTGTTAGTTTCTTTAGAAGACCCTCACTAGTTAATTTTTCAATACACTGCAAAGCAAAACTTACTTATCCAGCCCAAAAGCTGTTTAACAATTAGCAGTAACTTAACTACTTGTGAAGGAAAAATAAACAATGTAGCTCACCAAAATGCAGTTTGGGTAGCAGTCTACAAAATTGGTTGGGAAATAGTGTTAGTGTGAAAGATTAAATGATAAGAACAAATGAATCCAGTATACCTACAGTACTGCAAGCTGAATGATGTACAGTAGATGGTTACTGTCCTTACAGAGTTGTACTGCATCATGCAATGCAGAATATGGACTAAATTGAATTAGGTGCTAAAATGAAGGTATGTACTTGAAAGTGAAAGTTCAATACATTAACAAGTTTATTGAACTTAAATAATTGTTGCATATCTCTAGAAACATTTCCAGTGACTGGTATGAATTTACACATTTTTGTTTAAAATAAACTCTTTGAATAAAGAGCAATTCCTTCAGTCCAACTAACAAGAGAATGTGCTTGTATAAATGTTCATGTAGGTGCCTGACTTTGCTGCCTCACATCTACAGGACTGCTCACATGGGTATGCATATCAAAGGTCCATGAACATTCCCAGCTGAAAGCAAAAATGCGAATGCTTTATTCCTACAGGTTAATGTCATGGTTACACCAAACAAAAGAGCTGTTGGACTTGGGAGTCTTTTTTTTTTTTTTTGTCTAATTAAGGTTAAAAATGAAAAAGACCCGAAGTGTGTTCTTGACCAAAGATAGCAATGCTTATGTATTGGTGTACTCAGCAGGTTTGGACAGAGTTTATTTGGAAGTGTCTCTTGTGTTTTACCCCTTTCAACCTGATACTGCAAAAGATAGCTGCAGGCTGTTATAAACATACTTCTGGACTTTGCGTGGATGTAGAAGTCTGCATGTGCAAAGTATGAGATTCTAAATGTTATTCTCAAAACCATCAATTTAAAAAAAGAAAAAAGGCTAGGTGTCCTATGAACTATTTGGGAAGACAATAGAAGTGGTCTGAAGTGGCACAAGCCAGAAGCACTTTAATGTAGAGATTTTCTGGGAGATAATGTCTTATACTTTGAGAGGCATTGTCTTGAGGAAATGAGTAGCTCAGCTTGTATTTACGGACAGTGCTGTTAATTAAAAGGGAATTGAAGGACATTTCCATTACATGATTTTCCTCTAAAGCTTCAATTATAGCTTTTGTTTTTAAAGGATAATGTCTGAAAAGGATCATAATTCATTGTCCAGTAAAGTACACAGCTTTCATTGGTAAATGTTTAAACAAGAATAATGCAAGGCTATTAGCTAAGACTTACTGAGGTAGAAGTCCATCTGGTATAATTAATTATATACAGGTATTTGGCATTTGTGATAGGGCAGTTTAAATAGATGTAACAAATGCAACTTTGTAAACTTTTTTTTTTAAGACTTGTATCACTCAGTATGGCTGTTCACAGCCTGGATTTGTAGCTTTTCTAATACAAAACAACCCAGAATGGTTCTACAGGGCCTGAAAGGGAAGGAAAACATCTGGGAGACTTCTAGTCGCATTGCTATATGTGCTGAATATGATGCAGAAATACTAATTCTGCACTTAGTTAATGCCAATGTAATGCAAAGAGTTGCTCTTAATAATAGCAAAAGTTATTAGCACCAGTGAATTAAAGTATTAATGAACTTAAGATATTTAAAGGGAATATTAAGGTGTGTGTGACGCCTCCCTGCTTTTGTCTTGATTTTCCTATATTATGGGTTATTTAATATTAGTTAGACATACCAGCTAAGAGAAGCACTAACAAAACTGACATCTCTGAGAATGTTTATAAGTAATGAAATGACAAAATTATGTAAAACTCTTAAGTTATGGTAGAAATATACATGTAGTTGTATATATGTAGACTAGAGGCCAATTGATGTCAAAATCTGTGTTTTGTGTTCAGGTTTTTAAGTTAAAAGTGAAAATAGCATTCATTTTGTTAAAGATTCTGTTTTGATATATGCATTTAATGTGTTACCTGTTCTTGGAACTTTTCTTTCTTTCTAGTCTTCGTACCAAGGAAGCGATAAGGTTGATAAGAGCACGTGAAGCTATTAGCAGCTATGACTAGAATTTGATATGAGGTTGTATGGGGAATTTTCCAAACTTACAAAAAAAAACCCCAAAACCAACCTTCAGAAAAGAAATGGAAACACAGCTCAAGATTTTAAGCCCCACTAGTGTTAGCTAGCTACATTAAAATAGCAAACAGCACCTGGGGGCATCCAGGAAGCTCTATGCTTGGCAAAATTTGGAGGTCATTGGATAGTAGGGACTTGACTCAATTGACTTTAGAGTCAATGGGAGACTTTCCATTTGGTCTTCAAGGACTCTGGTCCTTGAATTAGTGTGGCTTCATCGAACTGCTACAGTTGGACAGGAGAAGTAAATTACTCGGTTATCAAATCAATGGCTCAGGATTTTGTAGTAGATGTTTGGCATACTACTCAGTGTTTTTTCAGTCAGTGAATTATCTTTGTCTTAGATACATCTTTAAATGTCTAATGAAAGTTTTCCTCCCCATACACCTGTGCTTCTCAAAAAAATTCTGCAGGGAGAAAACTCCATGTCATTAACTGTCCCAGCCACGTAAAGAGATTTTTACCATAACAAAATGGACATCTCTGACCTAAGAAACGAAGTCTTCTCCCAACTGTGTAAAGTTTCTGCAGGTCTACTCCTAGAAAACTTCTCTGACAGAGTGTTTACTGTGGCTGCAAACAAATGAGAAATCTTACTAGAACTTAAATTACCACTTTTATAAATGCTAACCATGAGTTGAGAAGTCAACACATCACTGCTACTCCTTTCTGCTCCTTTCTACTCCTTTTACTTTTATTAGTGGAGAACTGTATCCTCAAGTGTGGATGTTTTATTAAATCATCCTATTTTTTTCTGGCCTTGAAAATCAATACTAGCATGAAGCCTTGTCAAAAAAGTATTAATGTTGCAGTTTCATTGGAAATCTCCTCAAAACATACTTATCTGGAATAATAAAAGTGAAACAAACTTAATTCTCTCAGAATTAAGAATTTTCTTGGATTTAAGAGGGTAGACCAAAATTCACATTTTAACTGTGGGGCTGGGACCATTACAAATATAAAAGGGTAATCCTGGTTTCCATAGTAAATGACTTGCTTTGCCCAGGGATTGATGAAGACCTGGTTCTGCATCCCCAGAAGAAGAGACCTTGGTTACCTGGATTGAAGCTTCTATCAGCTCTTGGCCACAGGAAGGCTTTTGGGAGTTGTGAACAGCAAAATCCGATCTGTAACTGGAAACACGGGTGGAGGTATATTGGTGTAAGTGGCATTCTGTGGTATAGGGTTCCTTCTGGCAAGATCTCGCTGAACTTTTGACTCAATTCGTGTATATTCTCTTCTACTGAAAGCAACTGCAAAACCCCCTTATACCTAGAAAAAACTTAACATTGCTACAAGCTGGGAGATGTGCCATGTTATTCATAAAAAATTGAGACAACTTGATCGGAATGTCATTTCTTTCTTCCATCAAATATGGCTGGCTAGTAATATATGGCTGCCTTAGAGAGTTAAAGTATAAGGAAACAACAGTAAACTATTTTTGATGCAAATCAAAGGTTGAAAAAAAAATAATTTCAGCTAAACAGTGACAAGCAAATCAGAATGTAACAGGAGAAATGATCGTGAAGTTTTGTGGAGATGTTCTGCTTCTCCAAAAGAGTAAGTCTAACAAACTTTAAGACAAAGACTTTCCAACTTGGAGGGCCAAAATAATTGAAACTGGTTGTATCCGAACTGCGGGCAGGTTATTCCTTTTTCATAAACTGAGATGTAAAGATGCCAAAACAGTGCATTAGTTAAAAAGACTATATATGTTTCTCAGTTAAAAGTTTACTTGTCAGTGATTAAAAAAAGTGTTAGGTTACAGCAAACAAAGAGAAATAATACAGAATGTAAATAATGCTATTTGTCATTTTAGAATCACGTGTGACACATACTAGGAAAAAAATGCATTAACGTTCTGCAGTGTGACAGTGTAATTTTTCTTTTTCTAATTTGCTTTGAGTGATACTCCTTGCAGAGAGTTCCAGAAAGTCCACATGAATACTTTTGTTTTGCAGATCACTTTTAGCATCCTTAGCATTAGTGGTAGTTTGGGACTTTTTTTCTTCAGTTTCTGCTTTCCAATACGATGCACTTGTAATATTTTACTGATAGAACTAACAGTTTGCCTTTTTGGTGACTTTTAACCTTCCCTGTAGATTACAGATCTATGGAATACTTAGTGCTGGTGATCTAAGAAGCAGACCTTGAACTGCTCAGTTTTCATCAGCTGTACCAAAGGGAAAAGAGCAAAAGCTTGTTTTTACTACTAAGCTGAGCGAATATGGCGTGGAAACCTTGTAATGGCAAGGTATCAATTTTGTAAAGTGATATATTTCAGAGGGGATACTAAATTTGACTGTGAATAAAAAGCTTTGTAAATGGAACATTTAAGAGGCTATCTTTTACTTTTCAGTGTAGGGTTGCCTTGACATGCATCATTTCAATTTGGCAGCCCCAGCAAATGGATGGAAGCAATTGAGTATGATAATTCAGTATTGTCAAGAGGCTTCTTCTCAGTCTAGTGTGGACACGTTCCATGGACAAATTTAAAGCCTATATTAAGTGATAGAAAATGGGTTTAATTCAGCACTACGTTGTTCCAGCTTTACATCAAGACAATCTTGATATCAAAGATACGTAGATGGGATATCCAAAGAGTACATGAACAACAAAACCATTTTCAAGCTAAGGATCACTTAAAATTCATGGTGATATATCTTGCTTAGCAGTGATCCAGAATCGGCAGAAAGGAAACAAAACTCAGCTGTGCTTGCAAATGAACTCTTTTAAAGTAGTAATTCTAGGGGCGTATTCTTAGCTGCTGCTTACCAGCAGAGTCTGTTAAAGTAAATGAGCAGCTGCTGAGTTATGCAAGTGAAAAAGTCTGGAAAAAGCAGTAGTCTTTGATATTCTCTCATTCAATATGAATGTTCATTTTCATGGATATGTTTCCTAGAATGTTTATTTTTTCTTTGTCACTTGCCTCATGGAAACAAATTAGTCACTGTTTAAAGCCACAAAGTTACCGTCTCTGTTGTTAAAAGGTGAGAAGGAGACATCAAACACTGTCAAGTTGGATAGTGTAAACAATCTTTTTAATTTGTTGCCCTGGGCAGACAAACCTGCTCCCCAACTCACACACAAGACAAAACATGTTTTCTCCTACAAAGCTTCCCTGGAGAGAACATTTTCTCAAGGCAGTTAATCTCATGAGGTGCTGTCCGTGTATGTACACATTACACAGCCATCTGCATGTTATATATCTCCTGAATGGCACTAAGTTCTTCTCTTGGTGTGTAACAGAATGCAAAGTGCATATTAGTGAAATGCTATTTTTGGAGACTGCGTATAACATCACAAGCTTAATTCTCTATTGCTGCTAAGTCAGTTTAACTCTTGATTTTTGTTAGGGCCACAGTAGCAAAAATCCAGCACAAAAGAACAGAGAAATTGGCTTTATGTAGGTATGAATGTCTTTATGTAACAAAAACAGCACTAAAAATCTAGCTGATTCTTAAGTCACTGACTTCCAGGGAAATTTACTTGTCTGTTAGTTACTGAGTCTACTTTCTTGATGCTTTGACAGTGTTTGTTAAGCTTTGTTTACCTTTTATTATATACAGGGCTTACCGCTGATACTTCCACACAGTGCCTCAGCTTCTTATGGTAATGTTCTCTTCCCAGATGTTTATAATTTTACCAGCTTTTAACTACTTGTATTGGGACTTTTTCATGTTTGGTCTCTGCCATGGCTATTTTTTCCCCCTTGAAAGCTTGAGCAGATACTCAGTTGTTCAAGAACATGATTTGTAAAGTATAGGCCACATTGGCAATGTTAGCTAAAACTTCTGACCATGTTTTTCTAAAGGTTGTAACTCTCCTTCATTGAGGTAAAAATTTGAAATGCATTGCAGATTAACAAGAAAATTTATCCCAGTGAAACTCTATCCAGATTAGGGCTCTAGAGAAACTTCAGAGAACTGCATGATAGATACTGGCCCTTAATTTGCTCGTGTTCCAGTTTTCCCATGCATGGTCATCAGCATTACTGAGCTCTCAGCACAGTTCTGAAGCCACAAATAGCTTAGGGAGGAATATGGGCTCTGCACTTAAAGTCCAATTTATCTCAGATGATGACAGGACTCTGTAACAGACTATATTTTCAGAATTGCAGGTCTAGTACAACTTTACAACTTTTAACAGCATTGTTTTAATGTAGCTTTATATGGATTTCAGATTTTTAAAAAGTTAATGGAGACAAAGGATGCTCTCATATGTATCTGATTAATATGCATTATGATCACACTGGAATTCAACTTCATACCAGTTTAACTAAAATGGAATTAATTCACATGCGTCACTTTCCTCAGAGGTAACCCCAGTGTAAGCATACCTCTTTTCACTGTTTAAGTATGCTGAATGTATTAGAAATCTGAAACTTAAAATTTTGTCTCAGCTCAAACCATAATGAAAAAAAGGGTTACAGTTGTTATACTGGGGATTTTTTGGTTGGTTGGGGCTTTTTCTTTTTTTGTGTGTGTGTGTGTGTGTGTGTTTATTTTTTGAGCTGTGAAGCTGCTCCAGGTTTGAGCTGGTAAAATGACATCTGGTCCATTTAACATACTCTTTTCAATAGGTGTTCTTGGGATTTGTAGAATGAAGTATCCTACTTTCTGGAAGACACTCAGATCACTAAAGACTAAGAATTTGACCTCATCCCTTATATACAGAATTACATAGTTTTGGTATAGAAATGAGTCATTTCTGGGCATAGGTTAAAAGTTCTAGATGTACCCGTAACTTATAGTGCCTTTGTTTTCCTTCCTGAAGCCAAGGCAAACTGCCCAGACTAAGACTTGGCTCACTTAAAAAATTTAACAAGAACAAAATAAGCTTGGACAACCTTTTTCGTCTTCTGCCATGTAGGTGAGGCTGTGCTATTAGAAAAATTAAGAGCCAGATTTTGCCCTTGGATTTCCTTGCATAGGTTTTAGGAAGACAAAGAGGCCAGATTCTGACATTAGCTACAGTGACTTCTGACTTCCACAGCTTCCTGACCCCATTGCACTTCCATTCCTGCCACAAAAAGCCAAGATATAATTGAGCCAAGCCTACAGTTAATGCACAGTGGTAAGCTCATCTGTGTCCAAAAAGAATTTGAGGTTCGATGTCATTTAAGACAAAGCCTGTATTGGGTAGCCTGCTGGCCTCAGGAACCTCAGTGGCCATTACCTCAGCTGGCAAACATTAGTAACAATTTTACCCTATTCAAGCATCTGAGTCAAAGTCTCACCAACAGCAGGAAAAAAAACCCACCTAAAAGCTGATTCTCAGCTGGTGTTAACTGGAGTGACTTTGCTGGCACTGTGTGTTAACACATCTGTGGTCCCCATGTTGTTAAGATATCTGAATTTTTTTTTGTGACATAACTGAAGAACACATCTTAACACTTAGGTTTTGAAAAGCATCTGGAAAATGAACCAGTCAACCACGAGCTTAGAAGTTTGCCAATTTTCCCTATTTAGTATATCTGATACTTCCTTATTTTAGTAGGTTAGATTACTTGTATAAATTTGAGAGGCAAGCATTTTTCAGTTTGATTATAAGCACAGCAGAGAAGGTGTGTAAGTCCTCATGTTTAACTACCTTTGTTCTTAAAAGCCATTTCATCTTCTTTTCAGTCTTTCATCTGCTTTTCCTATGTCCCCCGTCAATATAATTCAACTGGGTGGCTCTCCTGTCTCTGAAATTAGATTGAATGAAAGAAATACTGCCAGAAATTCCTCAAGGCTTCTCACAAGTTTGTGCTCCTTGGGCACATCTGTGTGGTATTACCTAAATGACAGTAATTGCTACAAAACCAAGATCTATTAAAACGGGGAGAACATCTTATAGTAGGTTAAATTAGTTTAAATTAAAAGGGAAGGTGAACAGTATATATATTCCTTGAAACCAATATGCACTGGATTCCTTTGCAGCATCCGCAAAGAAGCGTTACTCTCAGCACCCTCCAGAAAGTCCTCTGTACCCCTCCAGATCAGGCAGCAGTCCTGCCACCAAATCATCCATCCATAACACAATAAAACAGATGTTTGTTCTTTTCTTCACTTGATACACCTTAGCAAGTGGTAGACTCATCAAAGTTGTAATACTATAGCTAGATTTTATCCTTCATGGACTATAATCACTCATGGTACCTGCTTTGACTTGGGTTACCTTGCTTAAATACTTATATATATGGCTCAAGCGATCACAGCAGCCAGGTTAAATGGTTCACCAAAGACTTATCACCATGCACTCCCTACCCCCCCTTTTTTTTTTTTTTTTAAAGCATAACAAACTTCATCCCCTCATGGGGCTATGACTTACTTCAATTACCACTGGACATCTAGACTGAGGAGGCTCAAAGGAGACTATTTTCCTGTACCTCACAAAAACCCACCCAGAGGCTATAGCCACTGCCTAACCTCTGCCCATTCCTCCCCTAGCAGAACTTCTTCACAATCTAAAGGTGTACAAGACTTATCTTGAATTTGAGGGTGTGTTTCTGTGTGGTTTTATTCCATTTCTTTTTCCCCATTTCTGTATCCACTCAGAGAGTGAAGGCCGCAGCTCTCGCCTCTGCGCCGCTCGAGGTAGCCATAACCCCTGTTCGCCATTTTGTGGTCAATCACCGCCCGGCCCCGGGGTTAAAATGGCGGCGTCGCCTGGCGGGTCTCGTCTCACTTGAGCAGGGCTGTGAGGCGCTGTGTTTGCCTCCCGGCCTGTTTTGATCTGCTCTTCCGTCCCTCTACAGGAAAAAGGTAGGATTTACTTCTCCTTGCACCTCTTATATCTTTAAAGCACACCTGTGTCACTTAGTGGAAGAGTAACAGCTCTGCAAGGAGGGAAAATGGGGGTGTGTTACTGAGGAAATGCATTTAGTGCTCGAGGAGGCCCGCCCTTACAACATCGGTTGGAGGTGCTGTGTGGTGATCCTTTATATTTGTTCTGTTCCCGCTCCTCTTTCTGTATTTCCCTCATACTTGCCACGGGTGGAAGCGCTGTGGCAGACTACTTGGTGTGGCTTTGCTGGGGACCGCCCCTGTGGCGAACATGGCGGCAGCTGTCATCTCCCCCTTCCTGCAGGCAGCCCCGGGGGAGGCAGAGGCTGAGGGAAAAACTGGGAAGGCGGGAAAGCGGATTTAGACGAGGCCTTTGACACATGGCGTGTCGGCAAATTACAGCCTTGCCGTGTCTTTTCCACTTGGTGGCAGCAAAGGCGCATCAAACAGGCCGGAGGGAGCGGCGAGAAGCGGTGGTGTGTGTTGTTTTTTTTTTTTTTTTTTTGTAAAGCCTTAGAAATCGGCTCCTGAGGTTCAGGGACAGGAGGAAAAAAAAAATAAAAAAGAGCCCAAGCTTCAAAATCTTTAAAAATGCAGAAATGTTGCATTTTTAGGACAAATGAAACTGGTGCTCCACCCATCAGGTAGTCATCGTTAAAAATGCTGCTTTTCTTTTATCTTATTTCTTTTTAACAAGCCTGTGTAGTAGACTGTACTGTGTCTTTTAACTTTGGCAAATTTTAGCAGCTTTTTATGAGTAACCAGTTAAATTTCCATATGCTCTGCTTAGTTTCTGTCAGATTTCTTGGAGAGGTTTTAAAAATTGTGTGTGTATATGTGTATGTATATATACAGTGTAATGTAATCTCTGCACGTTTGGAAAGTAATACATTGATTTCTAAATTCAGCTGAGTTTATAGGCCTGTCTCTCCTCTCACTTACACCTGTTTTATACTCATGGAAAGCTGCTAATGCTTGATGGGTTTGTTTCTAATTTACAATGATGTGAGCAAGAAGCAGATCGGGTCCTTTATTCTTCCACTCAGGATCCTGATAGATTGCAAATGTGGAAGTGCAGTGGAAAAGGGCAGCGTTTCAAAACTGCAGGCTGGAGGACAGGACCTCAGCTGATGCAATGAGCCATGGCTCTGTGGACTCTAAAGGCTTTGCACTTCTTTGGGAGTGAAGTGATGCAGATTTACCAGAAGGGCTAAGCAGGTGTTGACTTGTCTTCCCTGCTTACTGCCTATCAGTCCTAGCTGGCATGATGTGTCATGCTAGGCATGTTGTTTGAGGTGAGCACATCTGTGCAGTGCCCTGTTCAGATTAAAGTTGTGTCCTTCCCAGTGGGAAGGAAAAGATGATCAAGGGCTGCAGCCTTGGCCAGAAAAAGTGGATATTCTTCTATTAATAGAATGATGCTGGTTTTCACCAGCACAAGATGGTAGCACCAAATACCTACTTTCTAAAATAACTTTTTAAAATAACTTTATCTGGGAATGTTTCTGAGTCAAAGTCTAATTTTCACAGTGTTTATTTGCTGCTTAGCATCTGGTCACTGATGATTTTCATGCCTGTGCTGAAACTAGCAAATGAGCATATCACAGGTCCAAGAAACTTGTATGTTAAGTCATGAATCTTGCTTTCAGTTAGACCATTGCAAATCTTGGATAGTCTGGCTGATTCCTGTGGATTTACACCATTAAAATAATAAGGCATTAGTAAAGACATATTCTAAAGGCTTCCTTAGACCTGAAGTTTGATTCTGCTTTGAAATAAATCAGGGTTGGCTTCAGTGAAATCACCACTATTATGTAGTTGTGAAATCCTGATGGGGACAGTAGACCTTGTGTTCTGTTTTACATTCTTTGAGCAAAACTTCTGGTGATTCACCCCTCCTGCCCCAGTTTCCCCACTGAATTTAGGAGGAATGCAAAGTCAAGTCCTTTAGCTTCAGTCACAGCCCATTGACACATGTAGTTTCTTGCATATTGGTCATTCCTTTTTTTTTTTTCTCTCCAGAATTTCAGCAGTATGAGTCACTCTGAAGATTTTGCTCCTGAATCAACCCATTGGTATAACATTATGCTGGCCAAGTCCCAAGATTAATTTGCTGTTTGTATCTCAGAATGTGAATGCAAAATACTCAGCTCCCAGAAGAAACCTGGTAGATAATCAATAATAGCTGCCAAAATCTTTAGCTCTTTAGTTTGTTGTTTTTTTAGAGGGAAAGCAGATTATTATGCACATCCATTGAGAAAAAGGGATTTTTACTCTTTCTCCCCTTTGCTTTTCTTCATAAATATGTCTACACCTGTGTTGCCTCCTGTAACACTCCTGAGAAACACAGGGAGGGCATCAGTGTAATGATTAAGATGAATTATATTATATTTCTGCTAGACAATGATGTTGCCTAGTCCTGTTAAAAAAATCCTGTCAACATCCTTAACTAGTCAGGTTTGTTTGGCCCCAAGAAAGTTGATCCAGAATTGTATTCCTATATTGTATTCCAGAATTGTATTTCCTATATTCCTCTTGGTTTAATAAAGTCTTTCTTATTTCAAGTAAAAATGTGCCCATGAGGAACTTAAAAGCCTTATGTTCGTGTGTCAAAGTTCTGCTTTAGTTTAAATAGAAACCTGACTTTTGCTCCAATTGAAGTGAATTTTCTCTGGTTTTGATTAATTACAATCTCTGTTAATCTTGGGTTTGCTTTGTGATGGAGGGACTAGGACTAAAACTGATAGAAACTGGTCTGTAGCTGCTGAAAATACCATACTAACACTCCTTTGATCTCAAGACCCAAGCAAAGTTCCCAGTGACTTTGACTTAGGCTTTGCCATTCTAAGTTTCAAAATCTTTCAATCTCCTGGATCTGGAGGTGAGTCTCTGCCTTGAATGCAGAACTTAATTTACCTTTCTACTTTGTACTTGATGCTGTTTTCATCTAGTAAAAGAAGTCATTGGACTTTTCAAGCTCAGCAGAAAGGCCCCAGACTTCAGTAAACAGTGGACTGGGCCCGTCATCATGAGTGATAGGAAGAAAGGGGAAATTAAAGAGCAAAATTTTTGAATGAGGCAACTGGCTGAAGGGGAATAGCAGTTTGCCATCTCGTGAATGTTACAAAGTAAGGCTTTGCAATGTGATCTACAGGTGCAGAGGCCTAACCCTCCTAAACCCCCCCAAACCCTCTTGAAACAGCAAACAACCCTCCTGGACTTGGATTCCAGCCAGGGGCAGAGAAAATAGAATAGGGAAAAGAAACGATTAACTCTTTTCACTCCATTTCCCTGAAAGGGCAGTTAAGTTCAATCTGCTTTGTGAGGATAAGTCCCTTCAGCCCTGCGGTGCCCCGGTATTGTCTAGTAGGCAGAGCACTTTGCCACTGAGGAATAGGCTGGATTTTTTTCCACAGTCCCTATGAAGCCATTGTTACTGTTGTTGTCTACCATCAATACACATGGAAACTTTTTTTTTTTAAATTTTATTAAATTAATTCCATTAAAGGAAAGATTGGCAGCAGCAGTTGAAGTGATACCATTTTGATTATAAGTTCATTATGCTTTGACGACGGATGAGTCAAGGAAACAGACATTTTTCATGGCAGCACCAGGTTAACTTGCTGGTTGTAGCTAAATATAATTTTCCAGCTGTCTTCAGTGTTTATGGTGGTAAGGCCTTTAAGTTTGAAGCCGTAAGTTTTGCTCATATCACTGCTGGCTGAAGGAGCGTTATATTGAATTATGTTAGTTGCAGATGTGGACCTTCATGTGTGGGGCCGTGTTACAGATGGAACAATCTCAAATGGCAAAGTTGTTTTCTAGCAGTATTTTAGCGAAGTTTTAGCTGAAAAGCTAAAGCACTTTCAATTTAAGACCAGGGCCTTAAGAAGCCTGAACCTTCTGGCCTAGAGGACAGGACATCTCCCTACATACATCTGTCCTATATATGTGATGGGACCCACACAGTTGTCTGAGGGGAGGATGAGAGGGAATGGTTCTAGATGATCCCTCATGTGAGGGGAGGGAAGAAGATGGTCCGTGTCAGAGGTGGTGTTTTTCCTGTGGCAGCCTTACAGATACTATGATTTTAGGGAAACTTTTAAACTTCTGTTTAAGTCAAGCAAAGTAATCCAGGCATTAGCATTGTCCTTGTTAGTCTAGCCAAGGCAAGGCTTTTACTTGTGGTATGTCTCACATTGTGTTTCTTAATGTCTGTGTAGTCAGTGTATGTTACAGACTTCTCCCCTTCCCTGCGTACAAGTTCGAAGCACTTTCTTTTTGAGGGAATGAGAGCTGTTTGGCCTTGCTTCAGCTTTATTCAAGGACTGTCAAAACATCTGTCAGAAAAAGGTGAGAGAAGGTAATGCTTACATGCTGCTAGACCACCTAGAATTGCCTTCTAGGTGCTATTGTTTCTCCTTATGCTGTGCTGCATGCCTAACCTGGCCTCTTGTACTGCCTGTGGATATTGTTTCATTGTTGGAGCCTGTATCATCTCACCAGCAGTCGCCAAACCATCTGAGTATCCCTCTGTAAAAGTGAAAGCTGTAAAGAAGTCCTTGTGGCACTTCTGGCTCTGACACGTTGTTTCCGCTCTTCAGATGCATCCTACTGTGTTGGGCTCTTGGTTGTGATTTAAAAAAACCGACAGTACTCCATTTCTGTTTCTGTTCACTTAGGTTGGTGTGAGCATGGAAAACATTTTGCTTCCATGCATGTCATTTTAAGGCTCTTGAGGTTTTTTTTCCACACGTTTCTGAGTGCGAAACCTTGTACCCTACTTATGAATACTGGTTGTCTGAATAACTCCTCTGTCTTCTACTTTGAGGAGGTTTGCTTTCTGCACTGATGCAGGTGGGTATAGATGGTCACCAGAGCAGTGTCTTGGAAACAGGACACTGTGTTGCCCTAGATTTGAAGGAGGGTGGTGCTTATTTTCTATGCAGATAACAGCTATCTTAATTTTTAATTTAATTGATTACCAAAAGTGAGCCACACAGCTTCTTACTGTCATTCACAGAAGGGATGGGATTGCTGGGTCAAATTGTTCCAATCCATATGTCATTTTTTTCTATATGTCATAAGAGAGAACACTGCACTTGTGGTTAGACTAGAAGATTTATCTCTTTTAATCGATATTGTTCCTCTTTCTCGTTTTGTTGTCCTTTGTTCTTATTAACAAACACAAACCCATGATCCTAACAAGAAAAGGTAGATTCGGTTGACGTTTTCTGGGGATGAGGATGAAGGACAATAATTCTGTTCTTAAGTAGTCAATAGAGATGAGGTGGAGAGGCTTATCTAGAGCTTCTCAGTGACTCCTTGTCAAGGCAGGACCCCACTGCAGAGCAAGTAGTCACAGTTTCATTGAGACTGTATTTCAGACAAAGAGTCACTGGGCTTCTCCAGATGCTTCTCCAGATTTGACCAGTTGGTCTTTTTCTGTAAACACTGACTATATTACAAGGGCTCCCTTTCAGATTATTGCCTAAAGATCACAAAAGATGTTGTAATACTAATAAGAACGTTAAAAAGAAGAAAGTGAAGAATTAGGCAAGAAATACAAAGGAATGGAATGCATAACCACTCCTTTTCCTCAGTATTTACCCTGGAGCGTTCCCCTCAGAGATCATCCTATAATGTCAGCTCTGTTTACTCCTTGAGTAAATGTCTGGTGTCACTTTAATAAATCAGATGAACTCTGCTCAGAGAGATATGAAGCCTGTCATTTGATCATTAAGATTATTTACTATAGGGTATGTAGTTGAAATACAATAGTAATACAGACATACACAAACTTAAACTCATAAACAGGAAAAATTAATGGATGAAGCCTGCCATGGTATGTTTTAAGGTAAAAGAATGTTGACATAAATCAATCGATACCTAGTTTAGATCATTGGGGTGATGTTTGATTCGGAACCTTCTGAGTCGATCCAAAGTAGTATAGCCTGTTTTAAGTAGGTTGACACAATAGATGGGGCTAATTATTATGGCCCATCTGAACACGACAGGCTTCTCTCAGATAATTTTTTCTGTACTGAATGCTATGAGATGTAACTCCCACCTCACAGAGCAGCGTAGGCAACATGAGCCTTGGGTGTAGGCATACTTATAATAGGAAAGCTGTGCATTTACACATGGAGTGTGCTTTTCTTACGGAATAGCAATGTGGTGTTGCCACATTGTCACCTGAATTTCTTCATTTCTCTTCATGGGTGCTTTACATTTTGTCGAGTTCATTTGCATCTTCACAATTAAAGTGCTCCTAATAGAGATATGTCCCCACTTAGCTCCAGAGGTTGTAGTTAGGGAAAAAGAACGGGGGCAGTAGGAAGATTAATAATACCTGTTTAATAGATTCTTGTTTGTGTGCTTCTTGCTTTCAAGCTGCAAATAGGTTTTCAGTACACTTATAAATGTTGCCAGCATGATTCCTTGAGAAGCCAACAAACACCGACAGCGATCTGGCAGCTCTAGGACTTTGCAGTTCATGCATAATCCTGATTGAATTCCTCCATGTCTGAGCAAGGCCCAGAACAAGAGGAAGGCTCTGACATCTAAATGTGTAAGGAGATGGCATAGAGGGCCAGCCCTCATTCTGAGGGAGGATCTGCAGGGGTTTTCTGACAGTATAAGCTGTGATCTGGTGTGCACCCTGATATTGTTCACAGGGGACAGTTTAACTGTGTAGGATCATGATGTTCCTGATGACTTCTTCAGGATAAGCTTCAATGGAGATTGATGGACTAGCGTGTGCACATTAAGAGCTGGACTCTTGGCTTCTGCTATAGGCAGCCTGTGCCTCTGGCCAGGCAGAAGGGGGACCTGCCTGTTTATTACACGTGTTTCGCTCCCCACATCAGGAATACCATAGGACTTTCACCCTGTGATCCTCAGCTCCTCGGAAAGAACCTGGGGAAGTAACTGTAGAGCTGGGGTGAATGGTCTCTTGCTCCCTAGATTTTTGTGAGGCCACTGGGGTGCAGTTAATGCCCTCAGGAGCTGAATTATGCCATGGATGTGTTGACTGCAGAACCTTGCACACTTGTGGGATTCAATTGCAGGCCTCAGTCTAAGCTGTATTAAGTTTCATGTAGAAGCCTTGTTGTTCAAAGTCTTGAGCCCTGGTGTAGCAAAGCTGTTAAAAATGTGCTTAGCTTTACACATGTGAGTAATTCCCACCTCCCCTTCCATGAGAGCAGAAAGAAGTGCTATTACTCAGGGCAACAGAAGTCATAGTGAGGAAAACACTGATGTTTTGTACAAAGAGCTGTTTTGTAAGCCTTTCTTTATCAGCAGCACAGACTAATGTCCTAATACATCTGTAATATGTATGATTTAAACAGGATTTGGTGGTTGTAACTAAGGTAAGGCAGGTTGGGGAGAAAGGAATCCTGATATTTGAAAAGAAGGCAGCTGAGGTGTTACATTCTGTGTTCTTCTGATGACATTCTCGTGTTTGTAAAACCTCACAGTTTGATTTGTTGATCCCATGAAATTATCAAGGGAATGAAATAAAATACATGGAAAGATTGTTTGACATGAAAGCAGATTGTGTGAAATGTACTGGACCACTCTACCAGTCACTTGAAACAGTAAAAAAAAAAAAAAAAAAAAAAAAAAAGAGAGAGAGAGAGAGAAAGGGTGGCA
This sequence comes from Vanellus vanellus, assembly GCF_965231255.1. Classification (NCBI taxonomy): domain Eukaryota; kingdom Metazoa; phylum Chordata; class Aves; order Charadriiformes; family Charadriidae; genus Vanellus; species Vanellus vanellus. Next base: position 10,682,343 of record NC_138907.1, read on the forward strand.
GGGAAGTGACAAAACAAGCAATGGGAAATACCATTCTAAATTTGTGTGGCCCAGGATCTCTAATGATAGGCTTTTATCCCATTACATCTAATTGACATAGAACTTGATCATTAACAAATTGAGAAGTATTTACTCCCTGAAATATTTGGGACATTATAGTGACTTTCTTTTCATGATAGGTTGTTGAAAGGACTATTATGGCCCGGCTCACATGTAACCTGGGAAAATGATCCAGCAGTCTTCAAAGTTAATGAAATGTCATTTGTCATAGGCTTTGCAGGTGTGACTGTTTCTACATTATAATACATGATGGAAGTAAGTGGCTGGATTGCAGGCCTGTTGCCAAGCGTAATGCACATTCTGCGAGTGTCACTGGTGCAGCATTGCGTAAATCTTACTAATAGCGAGAAGTCTTGAAATGCATGATCTTTCTCTTCTAAGGTCAAGCAGGCCTACTCCACAACTTAATTTTAGCCTTGCTGTCTCTGCAGTCAAAATGGTAACATCCAACATTTGCTTTACAGCGTCCTCTTTTGAAGGGTTAATTTTGAAGAGCTTGATTTTTTTCTTGGGATTCTCCCCCCTCCCCCTCCCCGCCAAGAATAGAGTGAACTGGCTCTGGAAAAGTGTTTCTTGAGTAAGAAACTTTTTTGGTTTGCTCCTAGGCAAAGCACCATGTTGGAGCAGAAGAGGTGGCATTTATTCTAGCTGCGTGACTGGGGAAGGGAAAAATTTCCAGATGGCCAACAGTAGCTGTACCAGGACTTTTGCTGGGATACTGCAAAGGTTGAGATACGAAAGCTGCTGAAATAACTCACATACAGCAATGTGCTGTTTACCAGAGCTTTAATTACAACAAATAGTGGTATGTTCCTTTTAGGGGCCAGGTATTTAGTTGGTGTAAATCACCGACCATAAATATCAGAGATGCAAAAGGGAAAAAAAAAAATCCAACCACCTTCAGTTTGTCTGTCTTGTGAAAGATCTAGTCTGTTATTTCTTGAACACGGTGTTTTCATGTGGTTACTGTTTGGATTTATTACCTGTACTTTGTTTCTCTGATGGAGCAAGAAAGTAAAACAATGGAGAAGGGTAGGTTTGATTCTTTGCTGATATGCAGGGTTGACACCCCTGTGTGCCGTTTTCTGAATTGTTTGGTCAATTATACCCAAGCCTTAAAATCTTCCAAGCTTGAAGTGCTTAACATGCTTGTTTAAACATCCAATCTGAGGTACCTGGCACAAGCCAGTTCATCGAGCAACCTGGAAACGTTCCTTACTCTTTTGCTTGTTTCTGCTATTACACGTTTCTGTCCTTCTGTATGATGTTGACTTTCACAAATATGAAAGGAACAGTTCACCATCCTGCTTTAATAACCTCTTTTGAAGGAACAAGCTAAGTAAGCTAGGTACAGGTATTCCCCCTCGCCCCCATTTTTTTTTTTTTGGTATTATTTGTTATAGTAGTACACAGGGGCTGAAGTCATACCATAGATCTGTAGGCTCTCATACAACTGCAAATGCGTGGAAGTTTAATTTTGCTGAAGGCCTAAGCACTAAGCTTTCCCCCAGTGGGAGTACAGCAGTGGCCTGTGGCACACACTTTACCTTCTAAGTAATCTTTCTAAGGTGAAACTAGTTCCATAGCACCCTTGGTGCTAAGTGCTGAAGGACAAGCATTGATTTTGGAGGTATGTTTAGCAGGATCAGGTCTTGTGTTGAAATCTAGTTCTTGCAATCAGTTATATTGTTGGTTTGGTCACATTAAAAATCATATTTTTTGTGATATTTCTTTGTATATGTTCACTAATAAATATACATTTTAAAGATTATTTTCTAGTTCAAGAAGGTCATGTTTTTTAAAAGTGTAATGTTACAGTCAGCTCTTAAGTAACTACATGGTGTGTACTTTCCAGGTAGACAAGTGAACAAAAATACCCTATTTTGCTTTCTAGTCCTATTAGCCTCATCTTCAAGAATCTTAGGCTGGAGCGAAAATGAAAAAGTTACAAAACATATCCCCTATGGCCCTTCACCTTCCTCCCTCGTTGGTGCTGAGATCAAATTTCAAAAGAATTCTAGAAGGATATTGAATTTCAGGTTTTGTTTTCCCATAGCAGTGATTCTGGCCAAAAAGCTTTTTAATCAAAAGGACCAACTGTAACCTTGTTAATAACTAAGAAAACAATGGCCAAAGGGAAAAGACCTGCCAAAAACTACAAGTCATTTCTGTTGGCAGAATAATTGGTTGAAAACAATGTGATTTGTATTTCTAATTTTGTAAAATTACTTAATTAATAACACATGGTCAGCAATGTTGATTGCAGAGTGGCTCTTGACAGAGGACACTTTTAAAGCAATGTTATGGGGGCAAAGGTAGGATTATGCAACACTTCAGCAAATGAGGCCATGACTGCTGCTCAACAGATGATTCTGCTTGTCTTGGGAAGGCATAAATCACTGTGGTATCCTTGACATTGTAAACACAAGTCATTGTCAAGAGGACAGTGGGATATATCCATAACCATGGGATCATCAGCAGATGCAAACTAGGTCAATTCCACTTGCAATGACAAATTGGTTGTTAGAGGAGAATGCTACTGCATGGTTGTGCATGGGAACTTTTGGGTGTTGAGAAAGTACTTGGAGGGGAACTGTATACCCAAAGAAAGGGAAATTATGCTGGTTCTGCACTAGCTGTGGTGTTGTTCATGTTGTGTAAATATTTAGGCTGGCTTAGGCTTTAGTATTTGTCTGTGTGCATGTTTGTGGGCAGAAAATGTGGGAACATTAGGGGAGAAGGAAAGTGTGGAGTTATAGCACTTGCCTAGAAGGAGCACATGGTTCACAAGACAAAATATCCAGATCCTTTGTTAGAGTCCAAAAATGGCAATCCTTAAAACTGTCCTTGTTGCTTATCGTTGGATGACTTTCTTGCATTGGTTACTGGCTGCTATGGGACTGAATTTGGAGCACAAGTTTCCTCTTTCTTTTTGTTTCTTTTGTGCAGTCTGCCTCAGTTCCTTCCATTGAGGAAACAAGCTCACAGTGAGTGTGGGGGGGAAAAGGGTTGGAGAGAAGGAAGCAGGAGACTAGAGTTTTACTACTGCTGAAACCATACAACCACCAAGAAACTTGCTGCAATTATCCAGAACATTGTGGCTTTTGGGATGCCTGCAAGTGCTTGTCTGCTATGTTATATACAGTACTTGATTAACTATTGTTTCACACTGATGAAGGAGGTGGTTGTCTCCATGATTGAGATTCTCTTCACAACCTCTTTTCTGTAAATCTCTTCTATCTCTTCTTTTTTCATTATAGGATCATAATTATTTCCTTTTTGTAGAGTGCGTAGCCTAACACCTATGTACATTGAGTGCCAGGGCTTGAAACCATAATAAGCCAAATGCTCACCTTAGAAGCCATTATTCCAGTCATTACAACACAGTTTATTCCTCTAGAGGACATTAACATTTGAAAAAGTGTCAACTAGAGTATGAAATTTATCATGATCGTGAACCACCTGCCAGCTAATTAGAATACAACATTCTGATTTCCTGTACTCCAGTATTAATCTAATGCTTTACAGCCATTTCTGTTTTAAAGTTGTTCTAGTTTCTAGCAAACTGCTTTTGAAGGCTAAAGCAGTATGTTCTGATGTGGGAGAGATCAAGTAAGAAGGTGAAGAGCCAAATGTGTGGTCAGAATGCTGCTTAGGCTCAATCAGCAATGCAGGGAATGGCAAAACCACTGGGACTGGGGCAAAAAGGAGAGGAAGAGTTCTTAAAAACTTCTTTATATAATTAAGGAGTAGTTTTAAAGTGTTCTGTGTCTTAACTTTAACTAAAAATATGTCGGATTATGAACTCTTTCTGCAGAAATGGAAGTGAATTAAAGCTGGAAAGAGTTTGAGTATCACCTTGCTAAAAGTCTGAAAATTCCCAATGGCTTTTCCCATAAGTGAGGGCTCACACCTTAACCTGAAGTGTAATATAGCAGTTTGTGGTTCTGCCTATTTTTTTTCAGCAAAACATTTCTTGTAATAGTAATAATTCTGGTATTGGAGCGAAAAGCTTTTTCAGGATTTGAATAAATGCCATATGTGAAAACGACTGAAAAGCATGCAGTGGCTTTTACTGGCAAACTCACACTCCCTGATGTTTCTGTTAGTACCTGAAGATCCACTCAATGGATGATGTTGCAAAATTATGTCTTTTAGGGTGTTTCAGTTGATTAAAAAAGTGCTATGTGATGTTATAAGGCTGAGAGAAAGTGTTCCTCAGTTTGAAGTTGGAATTTATGTCTCAACTGAATTCTTTCCCCCCACCTTGCAATGACCAAGCTCATTTTGCTATGTAATTTACCATACCTCTGAATTTGCCAAAGGCCTTAATATGAGAGAAATATTTGCAGAGAGGTATATTAAATCCTGACTGGTTAATTATTTGCTGTATTTGTGATATTAGCTGTATGCTTTGCTTTTTCATCACAGTAATTTCTAGTAAAAATATTAGGTTAATAAATATGCACAGTACTGGGATGCAAATGACTGGGCTTGCCATCAGTAGGTCTGCTCTAAGGAGTTAAAATAAGTATTAAACTTATTAAAATAAGTATTAGGCAAACAACTTCAAACTGATGCTTGATCACCTGGGTGATCCCAGACTAGTGGTTTTCTGTTGACTTCTGCTCAAACCTGTGGTTTTCTCCAAAATACTTTTTGAATTCTTCAAGAAGAAAGAGAAATTGAGGGAATAATTAATGCAAACTGACAGAGATGTGCAGAAGAGTTAATGGAAAATCAGTGGCACGAAGAAGGAAAAGAGGGAAAATAATACCTTTCTTCACTGTGTGAAAAGGCAAGAATTTAAAACCTCTTTCTAGAGAAAAGAATCATGCTTCAGAATAGCTTCGTAAACAGGACTTTGTAATAAAAGCTTAATTTATAAATGCTGACTAGGTGTCATATGTGTGTTACAGATGTGAGTATATCGTTACAAGCCCCCTGGTCAAAGGGGTAGCACTGCATTGCTGTGGAGCTGTTGGAGACGCTAGCAGCCTGCTGCAACTGCTCGAAATGTCACGTGTGGTCCAACTGGCGGCCTGCAGGCCAGCTTCAGGCTTCTGCAGTGATCCATCCGGCCCACCGGCTTCTTCCCTGGAGGAGATGGGGAACAGCTGTTTTGAGCTACGACTGCGCCCTCCAGCAGCTAAGCTCGTCCTTCAACAAAGCCAAAACGCTGCTGCTTTTGACAAGGAGGTGTGTGTATTTTGGGGGGAGATGGGGAATCAGTTGCTACTGAGGGGCAAATGTCCAGGGGTTTTTACCCAGCGTCGTGGGCTCTATCAGATCATAGTCTGTGGCAGTGCCTTGTTGGCATTATGTGGATGGTCTTAAGGCTGCACCTGGCAGTCACTGCTGTGGTGGGGGAGGGAGAGGGCTGGCCACTGCTGGGGAGGGAGAGGCAGGATGCAACCCATGGTGAGGAAGGCAGGATGGGGAATTGTAAACCCAAATGCATCCCCTACAGCTGTTGAGGTTAGACCACCCTGTACTATCTACAATAGTAGGATTCAGTCAGGAGTATGTGCGTGCCTAGCAGGCATCCATTAGAGATGCTGTGGCGTTGCATTCTCTGAGAAAAAGTGAGTCTGGCTGAGAGGAGCATGATGTTGTGGCTACCTCTTACAAGAGAGGGGCATATGCTGCCCTCACTGGTTCAGCAGCCCTGGGCCCTCCCTTTGGAGAGCTTGTGCCCCATTGAATTCCAGCAAAAAGGCATTTGGAGAGTCGTGGGTGGAAAACCTGCAGACATGGGTGGGCCCAGCAGGGAGGTGAAACAAGGAGAGGAAACTCCTGTCCAGCCTTCCTGTCAAGATATATGAACCAGCAATAATCCAGCCTTGTGAAGGGTGTGTGAGGAAGGGCAATGATAATAGAGGTCTGTTACCATGAGGGTAAACAGCAGCCAGAACTCACGATAGGCTCTGAAGTAAAAAGTCAAAGGTGTGAATTTTTTTTTCTTGCTTTGTATGTCTGTATCTGGACATACGGAGAACAGAACAGAAAACCTTTTTCCCTGAGCCCCACTTAGGAATATGCACATATCAGTGCAGGCAATTTGTGCTTTGTCCAGGGATTTTACTGGCTGTTGGTTTCTTCCTCCCCCAGGGATGTCACAAGGCCAGTGGAGTGATGAAGCCACAGGTATAAACAAAATGTGACTTTTAGATTTGCTTCAGGACATGTTTACATTATTACTACTTTATTTTTTGCTAATTATTACACACGAGCTCATTCTTTGCTCATCACCAAAGCTACCAAATTTTGCACTCTGCCCTCCATCAGTTTTATAGCAGTTATGTCTTGACTGCTGGAGCCAGCCTCCTTGCAAGTGCATTGAGGGCTCCATCTACCCCAGTAGTAGTGAAAGGAAGATAATGGCAGTGCTTGATCCTACTCTCAACTGTCTTGCTGTGAGCTAGAGCTAATCCCTTAGTTAAGTTACACCTGCAGTATAAGCTGTGCATGGGCAATGAGGATCAGATCTGTATCCTATAGGGAGACAGTTTGTGAAGAGGTTTCTGGTTTCCCTGCTTTGGAAAGGAAGAAGGAATCCTGCTGTTAATGACTGCTGTCTGAGCCCTACTAAATCAGAGCTACTTATCTAAGTACAGCAGGAAGGCTTCATTCTTGGCTGGTGCAATAACTGGAAATGATCGAAGTTGCATATGCTTATTTGTGGGATCACTTACCTTCATAGAAAAAAGCCTTCTGCTGGATCCAAACCCTTTCTTTTCCCAATATTGCTGTAGAACAGAGGTTCTGATTTTCTCCTTGCCTGGTGCCATATGCAGGCCACTAGCAAGGGTGAGTGAAGCACAATGCTAGCTGTACTTCTCACAAGTGCACAACAATACAGTGGAGGGGCTGAAGTCATGGAGAAAACAGCTTGCTCTATTTTTCGGGCATTTTTTTTCCATGACTTTCTGAATTCCATGAAAGGTTGGTGTATGTAATCATAGGGGTGAATGTCTGAAGGTCACAGCATGTCAGGTAATATCACTGCCGGTACTTCTTATCTGAGTTTATGCAGAATACATTGGTTTGTAGCTATCAGATCCTATTCTCAGGAGCTAACGTAAGGAACTTTGTGTGCCCTATAAAAACCCCATAAAGAGGTTTACAAACAAGCCCTTGTAAACAAGGAGTTGGCAGAGGTCTGTGTTGATATCACTCACCACTCTGCAGCTCCACTGATGAGCTGTCTTGGCTTCATCCCAGTTGAGCGAACTCAGTCAAACAGAAGAATCCCACCAAAATATCTGGAAGGGACTTCTGACATTATTCTTTCACTGCTGCTAAGTCTATTTGGGGCGTGTGGAAAATTTCTTCAGCTCAGAAGAATGGTGTAGTGTAATGTGATAACAAGCCCTGTGAAGGTTATCAGCGTTACAATCAAATCTATCTGTGGGACAAAGACCCTCACTGTACAGCTAATTAAAATTGTTTCTTCTCTGCCTGTTCCTGTTTGGTGGCCATTATTTAGAACTGAGCTGCAAGGCACTGGAGTGGAAAGTTAGCTCTCAATATTTTAAGACCAGCTCTGTCCAAAACCTTGTATTGAAAGAAACCGTATACTCTTTTTCTTGTGGGCTGCATGAATGGCATGTCATGAAGCCATTTGCAGGTCATTTCTTTCTGCCCACGAGGTCAGTTACAAGGTAAACATTTAAAAAAACCCAAAACAAACCCCTCCCAAAGCACCCTCAAAACTCAAACCTTGTCCTTTTTAGCTTTCTTTGAGCTGGTCAGATTATTGCAATGGAGGTATTTAAACTTTGTTTTGTCCCATAATGGAATGTGCAGCTGGATCTCAAATAGATCTCTGCCATTGTTTTCTTGCTTATTACAGTGTTTTTTCCCCCTCCTCTCCTTGGTGTCCATAAAGCTACTTCAAAAAAGGGCCATGTATAGGACAGCAAACTGGTCAGTTTTGAGGCCAGACTCTGTGAATGCATTGCCTGTGATTTCAGTGGCATTATGGAACCGCGTATGGGATGTAATGTTGTTTCCACGTTTGGTACAAAGAAGAGATCAACACCTGTCACCAGCATGTGAGCAATGCTTCCTAGTACAGCAGTGCTGTGACTTTTGTTCCCAAAAGCAGGACTCGTGTAGCCCAGTGAGGTGACAGGCACACGGTGATGCTGGAGTAGGATTGGCCTGTGAATGACATTAGTAATAGCATTTGTACCATAGAAATGCCAAGGACCTCTTGCCCTGCTATGCTAGGCACTGCATGTATGTAGAGCAAGAGTCACACAACGCTCCCCAAGGCGTGCAAAGGCTGACAGAGTCCTGGGGAAGTGAAGGGCTGTTCAAGGTCATACAGCAGGTTAGTGGTTCAGCTGGGAGTTCAATTTGGAGGGAAAACTGTGCCGCTGTGGCAGCTCCCCTGTTGAACTTCTTGAAGCCAGAATTTTTCCTCTAGACCTAGAGATTGTTTTGCTTATTAAACTACCTGAGCAAGATGGCTTTGTTTGGGGACCTGCTGAGTGCTTTCCCATTCCCTAAGGCAGGCGTAAATCATTCTCTGCATGCATGGATTGTATTTGCTAATTCCTGATTTGTTCCTTAGTGATGAATTCCCAAGACCTGTGCTGTGCTGCTTCTCAAAGGTGACGGTATTGTTGACCCTCTCCTTCTTCACAGCGTAAATTCAGGGAATGGTGTAGGCAATTCTTACCTCCTCAGCTGATAGGAAGGGAATGCGAGGTACATGAGTTTTCTTTTGTCAGCTGCTGTCAATATTAGAAAAGTCAAGTCCTATAGGTGTGATATTTTTGACAGATAGACCCCTGCGTTCTTTGCCACTCCCTGCTTCCTCTTCCACTGCATCGTTTCATACCAGTGGTTGTTGATGGCACCTTTCTCTTGTCTTGCTTCTGGTGTGTTTTCAGTGGTTATGTGATCTCTGAGAGGAAGTAGCTGAGATAAAAGGTTGGAATTTGAGAGCTTGCTCTTGGCTCTGTTAAAGCCAGAAGAGTTTGACATTGAATATGACCACAGACTGTGCAATATGAGTAGTGAATCTTCCATGGGGCCTGCAACTTCTGGGATACAGCATCTCTGCCTTTTTAGGCAGACATTCAGCTCTATTTGAGTGCCTCCAGGAGATGGAGAAGTCACTGTGTCCCTCCCTATGTACCAGCGTCACAACTCTAATGGCCTACTTTCCCGTTTTAGAAATGGTCACCCTTCATGTCTCTTAAATTGCCTGGCTTTGGCTCCTGGCCATTAGATCTTGTCATGCTTTTTCCACTAGATTAATGAGACCTTTAGTAACAGAAATATTCCCTTTGTAAGCAATGATGATATCTTATGATACGTTTAATAGAGTCCAGTTCCATTTTCTTGCCATAGTTCAGACTCCTTGGCTTAACTCATTGTGACTTACAGCAGTCTGCATCTCCATCCCTACTTTTCAAGGTGGAGATAATGATATACAGGGTGTTGCCTCCCCTTTTTCCATCATGTGTTTATTTTGCAAGCTGTTTTATGCCAAGGACCTTTTCCTTACGATAGCTTTGCAGGCTTCCTGGCCCATGAGATCTTGACCTGGGCTGGGACTTTGATGCGGTTACTGGGATACAAATAACAAAATAAATATGTTCTAACTCAGAGCTTACTATGTTCCCCTCAAGTTTTCATTCTCATTCAGTTAAGAAAATAGTACATTCCCACAGTGCTACTCAACTCAAATTAAAAAATCATAATGTAAATCATATTTGTATGAATAATTTAATTTCTAGGAAATGCATTAGGGAAACCCTTTCAGATAAGGTTCCAAATTTGCAATAGTAATGATCTGAGAGGAAGAAATTGTTTGCCATGAAGTAAATTATGCATTAGAGGAGCCTTTTAATATTCTTATTTAACACCTAATATTGATATACTCATTGATCTACAGAAGCTGCAGTACTGTAATATGCAAATCAATTAAAACTATAATTACAATGAATATTATGTACCAGCCCCAGGATTTGTGACAATATGTATGTATATATATAGTCTTCATTTTCCTTGTTTCTCCACTCTGCAGTGACTGATGCTATTTTAAGAACAAAAGAAACTTCTCTGGGCATCGAGGTTACAGTAAACAGAGTCATTTGGCTGTTAGCCTGTGTGAGCTGCAGTTGATGCATAGCTTCCATTAGCTTCTTTTAAATAAGTCTGCTTACGGTTTGGCCAAGCATATAAGGAAGGGCCTGGAAGGAAGGGCATCCTTCACACCTTTCACATTCTCTGGCTAAAAGAGGACTGTTCGGTCAGGACTCAAAAAGGAGCTGGCGGGGACAGACTGGACACAGGCAGCTGGATTTTCATAATGTTCAATAGGCAGCAGTTCCCGTGGAATTGTTGGCTCTGTACATTTGCTGTGTCATTTGCAGTGATATTTTTCAAGCAAAGGCCAAGGACTTCCTTGCTCTAGAAGAGATTATCAGCTAGAATAGTTGGATGCTGAAAGTTGTGGAGGTTTTGCTCTTTTGCTGAGGTACCTAAATAGGAGCCATTCTCCAGAAAATACTGCCCTGCTTCCTTTCCTGTTGAAGGTGTAGCTAGGTCCTTATACCTGCTCTGTATGGGTGGCAGGTCAAAAAAGATAAATCCTTCCAAATGGTTTGCAACAATTGCAAAATGACTCTCATTGCTTCAGTTTCCCAAGAATTGCAATAGTAATGTCTGACACGGAGGCACCAGCATGTCTGTGCTGGCTGTCATCCTGGAAACACCCAGAAGGAAAAGCAGTAAACTCTGCAGCATGTGCTGCAGGCCCTTGAATGGAGAGTCCAAGTACACCCACATTCCCTATGGGTCTGGCAGTGAAGGAGCAGGGCCCATGACTTTCCAGGGAGTATCATGTGCCAGTGGATTTAGCAAATGCATACAGGGCGCAGCTGCTGTTTCTGTTTGGCTTTTCCCAGAGTACAGGGAGGCCCTAGTGTATGTTCCCCTCTCATGGGGTGTGTTGGTGCATTTAGACTTGTTTTGTAATGCCAGAGGAAGGTGAGGTTTTGGTTTCTTTGAATCTCCACCCTTATTAATTTACAGACTGGAGTGTGATATTCCTGCCCTTCTGGAATAACACTGCACAGTGAGAAAACATGTGGAGAGCACCAGTACCTCAGCAGGAATAGTTGTCTTCTTGCACCCCACACAGTGTATCAGAGAGAGGGTTCCCAGAAGCATGTGCTTTGTTAACAACACAGATGCTTTCCCCCCCCTTCCTACTGTAACGATGCGCTTATAGGAGCACTGATGTAATTTGTATAGCAATTTTCTCTTCTTCATTGTCTCTGTAGACCTGGAGTGTTTATAGGTAATTTTCCACTTATAAACTTATGTATTTGAGGTTCTTCAACCAATAAAAATCCTTGCCAGACCAGTCATTAGACTATGGTAAGAATTTTCAAGTGTTGCCAAATGATTGTAACAAGGATCTGCCACTTTTGTCTTTTGCTTGGTTTCTCTCAGAACTGCCCTAAATGCTTGTGAAACTGCTTCCTCACCAGTTTTTTCTCCTGATGACTGTTCAGCTGGCTTCAGTCAGACTTTGCTCTAGTAGCTAACACAATAGATTAGGTCTGGTCATATTCCACTTAAATATTTATATACTTTATATGTATGTATGTGTATTTATGGAGAGAGATACTTTTTAAAATGTGTGTATAAAAAGCCATTAAAAAATGTGAAATGTCAATAAGACCAGTAAAGTTTCTTTTAAAGCAGTATTATGCCTTTGACCTGTTTGTGTGTAAGAGATACAAAGAACTGTAGATTTGCAGGAGATGGTTTCAGCTGAATAAAGCTTAAACGGTTTGAGACCATTAAAGCAGTTTAAGTAGTCGAGTCCCAGATCCATAGAATCCACGTGCAGCTCTGTGGCTGTTGGATGGATATATATCAATGCTTGCATCTGTCCCACTGGTCAGGTTGTGTTGTAGGGACCTCTGTGTGTGTGTGTGTGTACAGTAAATGCATTCCAGGTTGCCCAGATCCCTTGGGCCGTGTTGATATCCCTGTAGCAATGTGGGCCCACCCTGAGTGGCTTTGTGCCATTTTGATATTTGTTGCCAAAACTACATGCAGCCTTCCTTGCCCCAGCACCAAGGAGAACTTCTGTAGTTGTCCATCCCCAGCATCACATAACTCTTGATGAACCCTCAACTGTGTCTGCCACTTCAGGGTTTTTTTTTTTCTCTTTTCCATTGGCCTGTTGCAGATGGGGGAGGAAACCAGACAAGGTGCAGGCCATCTCAAGTTTGTGGGCAGGAGTAATTTTCTGGGGGTGAAATCTGTTTTAATGCAGTGTGTGGGAGAGGATAGGAAGGGCAGCTTTTGCTGGCTTCTTGAGTTTTGAACAGGAAAATCAGAGCGCTAATCCTAGGACCCTCTGAACCTCGCTCCTCTCACAACTCCCCCAGCATATTCCAGGGATGTGTGGCAGACTGTGCCTGCATTCTGCTCTGTAGTGATTCATGGCAGAAGTTCAAGAGATCTCTGCTTTTGGTTCTTGGTTCAAGCACAATATTTATGGCTGAGTTTGCTTGTAAAAAGAGCTATGCTTTAAAGGTTATTTTGGGGACTTTTTTTTTTTTTAAGCAGAGTTATTACGAGAGTATCTTGGAGAGTTTCAGGGCTCACTTTCAAACTGGGTTGACTGTAAAGAAAACAATAAATGAGTTTGGATCCAAGTGATACTTTTCAGTTTGTATCTGAATTGCAACCAATGAGCTACCTCTGTGAAATTAAATACAGATCCCTTTCTTGACCCAACTTGTTATAAATGAATCTGAATAAAAACAAGTGAAATAAAATCAGAAAGAAAAGGATGTCTTTGTCACAACGTTTGCCCAGAGCTCAGGTCAACTCAGATTATTACTTAACCTCCAAGCTGGAATATTTGGTCACAAGTAGACAGTTTAGGTGGAATTTCCTTTCATTTGTCATTAGTCATTCATGTTGTTTAGAGGTTCCACAGAGTATTGTATCATCCCTAGGGCCCTCTTTTATGAGTTCACTAAAATTAAGCTTGTGGAGTTCTGGCCAAAAACTAGAGCTGAAGGCCAGGGTCCCTTGAAGCAACACGATAACAAATAGGGAAGGATAAACTTTCATCTGCAGCTTGCATTTCTAGTCCATGAGATTTTTATTTTTTTTTTTTTTCCCCCTCTAACTTCCCTCTTCCTTCTCCCTCATATACCCTCATGAACCCTAGTTTGAAGTCATCCGTATGAACTGCAGACCGCAGTTGCCCTTCTAGCTGCAATATGCCTGTGTTCAGATTTTGGGGTGGGAGGGAGGTGGGGGAAGACAGGAAAACAAAACAAAAATCATCAGTGTTGGAACGCAATTTTCCCACTTAATTCTTTTGTGATTGCCTAACATGCTTTCAATAAAAAAGGCAAGGGAAGACTGTTCTTTTTGTACAAGGTATGTTGGGAGCTCAATGCTAAGTGCTAAAGGCAAATAGTGAAATAAAAGTGTTCTTGGAGACAAATTAATTCAGCTTGACAAATTTAGTCAGCTGCCCTGGTGCATGGAGGAGATAATGTGGAAGTTGCACTATTAGCAAGGTGACCAGCAGACCTCTTTCTGACAGAAGTATTTAAGCCAGAGACACCTAAGGCTGAGAGCATGAAAAGCTGCTGCTTGAGGTAAATGCTTGTCAGTGGGAGTAGCAACAACTCTCATCTCCTTTAGTTTTGAACTCTCTACCTAGTGGATAGATGCTGAGAACCAGAGTAGGTGACTGTCCCAAGAATTTTACGAGTAATTAGTCCTTGTAACTGCTTGTGTAGTTCTGAGTGAATTTCTGTTTACCTTTTTTTAATCAGTTAGTGAATCTGAGAGAAAGATGGTTGAGGTAGCAACTGAGATGTGAAGTAGGAAAAATGGTTGAGGTCCTTAGACTTGTTGGGGAAAAGGAAAGACAGCTAGGTAGCTAGGAGGGTTGGCTGTGTGAGGCGTAATGGGAAACTTAGAGACATAGGAGCATCTTTTAAGTCTTTAGCAACCACTGTGTTGGGAGGTTTCTGTTTTCAGACTGATATTTTGAAGGTCACTTGTAGACTGAGGATCCTAGAGGATCAGTGCTGAGAGGTCAACAGTGGAGTAGCCATAATATGTAAAGCCAGTGTTACTGTTAGCTAGTTTTTTTTTGTTTTCTGATTCACTGGGATTTCATCCTCGTGGGCTGTGCTTGTTTGCTTTTGCTCACATGCTTGCCTTTTTCAACAAAAACGAAGACTCTTTTGTGCAGAGAATATTATTACAAAAAAGACTTTTCTTATAGGAAACTTTTTCCTAGCTTTTAGTGGGAGGATTGATTAATAAATTTTAAAATGAAGGTGGAACTTTGTATAGGTGGTGAGATGAGTCATCGTATGGGAGCAAGGTTAAAATGTTCCAAGAGATTTTGGAGTGTGATTTCCAATGAAAGTTGCTGTACTTCTTTCTTACTAGGAGAATTTATAACTTGTAATTTGACTCTTCTGGCCCCAGAGGACCCCAGGCTACAGAAAGATCTTTTTCCAGAAGCAGAAGATGCTGGTAGAAGAGATGAGTGCTTTCACCAGTCTCTGAGTGATTCATGTGAGCTGTTATGTGGCTAGCTTTCACCTTGGACATGATAATGTGCCCTCGTAGAATTGCTGTTTGATGGCTAGTGATTCTGCTTACTTAACAAGGGATGGTAGTGGAAGCACAGGGGGAAAAATGGGGGTCTGGAGACAGAAGCTTCTTCCTTGGCACAGCTGGATAAGAAACGGATGTTCGTCTGTGGCTGCAGAGCACAGCAGGGCAATGCTGGCAGGTGTAGCTGCAATCTCTTCTCGCCTACAGTACTGGAGACCTGATATGTAATGAGAGGGAAGGACCAATTAATTTAAAAGGGAACAGGGGAAACCACCGGTACAGGAAGAAAAACCCTTTAGAGTAATATTTGTACAAGAAATAGGATAGATTTTATTTTGCAGTAACTTTTTCAGATTGTCTTTTAAGAACAAAACAAAAATTTCCTCTGTTTTCTGGGTATTCTTTTTCTGGATAATATGATTTTTTGACTGTTCTCTGTTTTGCTGCTTGGATGTTTCCTTGCAGGAGTTTGCTGTCTTGTGGTATCTTCCTGGTAGATGGTAGGCTTTGTAACGTGGGAATGACAACTGAAATGCACTTTACTCCTTGAGTTGGGTTCAGTATTGCTGGGGCAACACTGTTTTCCTGTGCAGAAAGGCAAGCTGACTAACACGGCTCAAGATTTGCAAACTAAAGACATATCATACTCATGTCAAAATCTGAAGGGAAAATGAACAGTCTCACAGAAGCCTTACATGCTTATGGTATATGGGCAGTTTTGGGGTTATTGTTTGTTTGTTTGTTTGTTTTTTCTTCTTTTTTGAGAGGTATCTTCCTTTCCTCCTGCAGTCTTTTATTATTGTTATTCTTTATCGTGAATGTGGTATGAGCAGACTTTTTGCCTATCCTGGTTAATTTTTGCAATGACTTTGCAAGCCTTGCAAGGCTTTTAAAAAATCCTTTGCAGGTTAGACTCTGGAACAGCATCAGCCTGAACGTTCACACTGTGAGGAGGTCTGGGTTGGATATGGTCCCAGAACTCCCATGCCTCAGGCTGATGGGAGTCAGTCCTGTTATTCAGGTGCCAATATTGGTCAGCTGGGGCACTCTCTACAATAGCTTACAATAATAAATTACTTTCTTAGTGCTATGCTGCAGTGACTGTCTTAAAAGAATGAGAAGACTTAGTGGATCACAAAGTGATAATCTATTCTATTAGAGCAAAATAGTTTAAAAGAAAGTCACAAAGTTTGGAGGATGGATCTGAATTCTTATTAAATGACTTACGACCACAGCCAAAACACCCAGCTTAATATCCCATTAAGCTGCATTCACTGCAAAATTCCTAGATGCTTATATTTTAGGACTAGTATTGTATACTGTAAGCAAACTATACTGCTATACAGGGCTGGAGCACCTCTCCTGTGCGGACAGGCTGGGAGAGTTGGGGTTGTCAGCCTGGAGAAGAGAAGGCTCCGGGGAGACCTTATAGAAGCCTTCCAGTACCTAAAGGGGGCCTACAGAAAAGCTGGGGAGGGACTATTTACACGGGCATGTAGTGATAGGATGAGGGGGAATGGCTTTAAACTGGGACGGTAGGATTAGATTAGATATCAGGAAGAAGTTTTTCGCTCTGAGCCTGGTGAGGCACTGGAACAGGTTGCCCAGAGAATCTGTGGAAGCTCCATCCCTGAAGGTGTTTAAGGCCACCTGTATGGGGCTTTGAGCAACCTGGTCTAGTGGGAGGTGTCCCTGCCCCAGCAGGGGGGTTGGAACTAGATTATATACACGATCCCTTCCAACCTAAACTATTCTATGATTCTGGGCTGGTATGAACTCTCTTTGCTAGAGGAAAATGTTTTTCTCCTGGACCCCTCTGCTTCTGAACAACTTAGGAAAACAGAGCTCTGAGTTCTAAGGAATTTGTCCATGGGAGTAAAGTAAAAGTTATACTTTCTAAGCAAGGCTTTATATTCTTCCCAGCTAGGACAATAACTTCTTTGTTAACAGCCTGAAGTATGGAAGAAAAGATAAAAATGAGATTCTTGGTCTGGACTTCAGGGTCTTTGTTTATAACTTTACAAGGTGTTGTGGTTTTAATTGTTAGCAATGTGGATGCTATTTCATATAAATAAGTGTGTGTTTATTTTGATTCATAGTGCACTCTGGGTTGACAACTGAAATAATCTCTACTAGGATTAAAGATAAATTGTACTGGAGGAAAGTACCTCAATCCTCACATAGCAGTATCCATGGTAGAGCTCTTACTAGCATACTATGATTAACCAATTAAGTAAAATCCATGTTGGCAAGAGAAGATAATGTGCTCATCTTGGTAAGTAGGACTGCACCTGTGTATTGCTCGATGCCAAACTTCAGGGTTTATCCTATGCCTTTATCCAAGAATTAACAGTGTGTATAGATGCACCAGCCCTAGCTAAATTTTGCTAGCCGTGAAGCTGGTATGTTTATCTGTGTAAGCCAGGCCAGGATTCTGTTTTTCACTTGACAGCTTAAAAAACATATTGCTTTTCTTTGCCCTCAGTGGTATCTGACTTGACCAGGTTTGTGCTAGCACAAACGTAGCTGATCACACCTGTGATTTGTGTCATGGCCACTAAGTGCATGAACATGGCTAATCCTGTTAAAGACAGTAGGACCATCTACCACCTTGATGAGTACTTGTGCTTGGCACTGCAAGAAGCAATGGAAAATTCTTGTTGTTCCTGTAGACAAAGGTTCTTTTTCAAGAATAAAGTGAAGAATGACTGTATGACTGTAATTTTTTGGAGATTAGACCTTATGTTGTACTCTGCAAGGAATATTTTTCTATTATTGCTACAGGAAAACATAGATTATTAGACTGCAGATGTCTGAATTGCTTCAAAAGCACAAATCTCTTGCTTTACATGTTTAAGTCTGTTACAACCGTTGGGTGTTTTTTTTTTTCTTAAAAAAAATTAAAATACAGGGAGGTAAATAACAGGGAGAATGTTGATGAGAGATTCATGAACTACTCTGCCTGGAGAGCTTTGACTTACTACTCCATAACAAAGTTAAAATCTTTCAAATACTAAAAAGGCTAGGAAAGTAGCTCTGCAGTGATTTAAACTTGCTATATTTTTTTTCTTTTTCTACCATTTTCTAATATTGCTCTTTGAACACCCCCATGCATTATACAGGTAGTTAGAATATATTTTTATGTGTGAGTAAATGGTATTTCCTGCAAAGAGGAAAGAGGGGAAAAATGTTGTGGAGAGTGACAGTTTGTCCATAAAGGACAAACAAATGAGTGTCTTTTGTAAATCTTTTGAGGAGAGAATTGACATTCTTTAACTTAAATATAATGACAACAAGTAAACCCTGTCCAAATAGACTCTACATCCAAGCCTGGCACTCAGGAGAATTAAGGCAGGGCAAATGTATGAGTAGCAGAATATACTTACATGAACTTTCATTGCACTGAGATGGATATATTTTA